>NW_006408849.1:534196-534813 GCF_000296735.1 Chrysochloris asiatica
ACTCTCTGTACACGGACCTTTTGGACTTGTCTGCCATGTAGCTAGCTCTCTGTGCATGGAAAAGTTGGACTAATCTGCCATGTAGCTAACTCTCACACATTGACATGTTGGACTCATCTGCCATGTAGCTAGTACTCTGTATTTGGACCTGTTGGACTACTCTGACATGTAGCTAGCTCTCAGTTTATGGCCATGTTGGACTCATCTGCCATGTAGCTAGAACTCTGTATATGGAAATTTTTGACTACTCTGCCATGTAGCTAGGTCTCTGTATATGGACATTTTTGCTCAGTTGCCATGGAGCTAGCTCTCTGAGCATGGATATGTTGGACTGATCTGCCATGTAGGTAGCTCTCTGTATGTGAACATATTGCACTTGTATGCCATGTAGCTAGCTCTCTGTATATAGAAATATTGTAATACTCTGCCGTGTATCTAGCTCTCAGTGTATGGACACGGTGGACTCATCTACCATGAAGCTAGAACTCTGTAAATGGAAATGTTGCACTACCCAGCTATGTACCTAACTCTCTGTACACGGACCTTTTGGACTTGTCTGCCATGTAGCTAGCTCTCTGTGCATGGAAAAGTTGGACTAATCTGCCATGTAGCTAACT
>NW_006408849.1:536653-537800 GCF_000296735.1 Chrysochloris asiatica
TCTCTGTATATGAACATATTGGACTTATCTGCCATGTAGCTAGCTCTCAGTATATGGACCTGTTGAACTCATCAGTCATGTAGGCAGCTTTCTGTGTATGGACTTGTCTGCCATGTAGCTAGCTCTCAGTATATGGACATGTTGAACTCATCAGTCATGTAGGCAGCTTTCTGTGTATGGACTTGTCTGCTATGTAGCTAGCTCTCAGTATTTGGACATGTTGGACTCATCTGCCATGTAGCTAACTCTCATTATATGGACATGTTCGAGTCTTCTGCCATGTAACTAGTCCTGTTTATATGGACATGTTGGACTACTCTGCCATGTACGTAGTTTTCAGTATATGGACACCTTGTACTCATCTGACATGTAGCTAGAATTCTGTATATGGATATTTTGGACTTGTCTATCATGTAGCTAGCTCTCTGTATATGGACATGTTTGATTCATCAGCCATGGAGCCAGCTCTCTCTGTATGAACATGTTGGACTCATCTGCCTTGTAGCTAGTTCTCTCTATATACACATGTTGGAAACATCTGCCATGTAGCTAACTCTCAGTATATGGACATGTTAGACTCATCTGCCAAGTAGCTCGTACTCTGTATATAGACATCTTGGACTACTGTGCCATGTAGCTAGCTCTCAAAATATGGACACGTTGGACTCATATGCCATGTAGCTAGAACTCTGTATATGGAAGTGTTGCACTACTCTGCTTTGTAGCTAGCTCTCTGTATATGGAAATTTTTTATTTGTCTGCCATGTAGATAGCTCTCTGTGCATGGATATGTTTAACTGATCTGCCACGTAGGTAGCTCTCTGTATATGAACATATTGGACTTGTCTGCCATGTAGCCAGCTCTCTCTGTATGAACATGTTGGACTCTTCGGCCTTGTAGCTAGTCCTCTATGTATACACATGTTGGAGTCATCTGCCATGTAACATACTCTAAGTATATGGACATGTTGGACTCATCTGCCCTGTAGGTAGAACACTGTATATGGAAATGTTGCACTGCTCAGCCATGTAGCTAGCTCTCTGTATATGGACATTTTGGACTTGTCTGCCATGTAGCTAGCTCTCTGTGCATGGATATGTTGGACTGATCTGTCTTGTATGTAGCTCTCAGTATATGAACATATTG
>NW_006408849.1:538199-541256 GCF_000296735.1 Chrysochloris asiatica
AGCTAGTCCTCTATATATACACATGTTGGACTCATCTGACATGTAGCTGGGACTCTGTATATGGACATGTTGGACTACTCTGCCATATAGCTACCTCTCAGTATATAGACACGTTTGACTCATCTTCCATGTAGCTAGAACTCTGTATATGGAAATGTTGCACTACTCTGCTTTGGAGCTAGCTCTCTGTATATGGACATTTTGGATTTGTGTGCCATGTAGCTAGCTCTCTGTGCATGGATATGTTGGACTGATGTGCCATGTAGCTAGCTCTCTGAATATGAACATATTGGACTTGTCTGCCATGTAAATAGCTCTCTGTATATGGACAAGTGGGACTCATCAGCCAGCTCTCTCTGTATGAACATGTTGGACTCATCTGCTTTGTAGCTAGTCCTCCATATATACACATGTTGGACTCATCTGACATGTAGCTAGTACTCTGTAGATGGACTGTTGGACTACTCTGACATGTAGCTAGCTCTCAGTTTATGGCCACATTGGACTCATCTGCCATCTAGCTAGAACTCTGTATATGGAAATGTTGCACTACTCTGCCACATAGCTAGGTCTCTGTATATGGACATTTTTACTCATCTGCCATTTAGCTAGCTCTGTATGCATGGATATGTTGGACTTATCTGCCATGTAGGTAGCTCTCTGAATATGAATATATTGGATTTTTTCTACCATGTTGCTAGCTCTCTGTATATGGACATATTGGACTAGTCAGCCATGTAGCCTGCTCTCTCTGAATGAACATGTTGAACTCATTTGCTTTGTAGCCAGTCCTCTATATATACACGAATTGGACTAATCTGCCATGTAGCTAACTTTCAATATATGGACATATTGGACCCATCAGCCATGTAGCTAGTACTCTATATATGGAGATATTGGACTACTCTGCCCTGTAGGTAGCTATCAGTATATGTTCACGTTGGACTCATCTGCCATGTAGCTAGAACGCTGTTTATGGGAAAGTTGCACTACTCTGCCATGTAGCTACTTCTCTGTATATGGACATTTTGCACTCGTCGGCCATGTAGCTATCTCTCTTTCTGCATGTATATATTGGAATGATCTGCCATGTAGGTACCTCTCTATATATGAATATATTGTACTTGTCTGCCATATAGCTAGTTCTCAGTATATGGACACATTGGACTCATCTGCCATGTAGCTAGTATCCTGTATATGGACATGTTGAACTACTCTGCCATGTAGCTAGCTCTCAGTATATGGACACGTTGGACTCATCTCCATGTAGCTAGTACTCTGTATATGTAAATGTTACACTACTCTGCCATGTAGCTAGCTCTCTATGTATGGATATGTTGAACTTATCTGCCATGTAACCAGGTCTCTCTGTATGAACATGTTGGACTCATCTGCCTTGTAGCTAGTCCTCTATATATACACACGTGGGACTCATCTGCCCTTTAGCTAACTCTCAGTATATGGTCTTGTTGGACTCATATGCGATGTAGCTAGTACTCTATATATGCACATGTTGGACTACTCTGCCATGTAGCTAGCTCTCAGTATATTGACACATTGGATATGCCATGTAGCTAAAACTCTGTATATGGAAATGTAGCACTACTCTGCCATGTAGCCAACTCTCTATATGGACATTTTGGACTCGGCTGCTATGTAGCTAGCTCGCAGTGCATGGATATGTTAGACTGATATGCCATGTAGGTAGCTCTCTGTATATGAACATATTGGAGTTGTCTGCTATGTACCTAGATCTCTGTATATAGACATGTTGGACTCATCAGCCATGTGGCAGCTCTCTCTGTATGAACATGTTGGACTCATCTGCCTTTTTCGCAAGAACTCTATATATACACATGTTGGGCTCATCTGCCATATAGCTAGAACTCTGTACATGGATATATTGGACTACTCTGCAATGTAGCTAGATCTATGTATAGGGACATTTTGTACTTGTCTGCCATGTAGCTAGATCTCTGTGCATGAATATGTTGGACTGATCTGCCATGTAGTTAGCTCTCTGTATATGAACATATTGGACTTCTTTGCCATGTATCTAGTTCTCAGTATATGGACATGTGGGACTCATCAGCCATGTAGCCAGCTGTCTGTGTATGAACATGTAGGACACATCTCCTTGAAGCTAGCCCTCTAAGTATACACATGTTGGAATCATCTGCCATGTAGCTAACTCTAAGTATATGGACTCTCTGTATATGGACACGTAGGATTCATCTGCCATGTAGCTAGTACTCTGTATATGGACATGTTGGACTACACTTCCATGTTGCTAGCTCTCAGTATATGGACACGTTTGATTCATCTGCCATGTAGTTAGAACTCTGTATATGGAAATGGTGCACTAGTCTACCATGTAGCGAACTCTCTGTATCTGGATATTTTTGACTCGTCTTCCATGTAGCTAGCTGTCTGTACATGGATATGTTGGACTGATCTGCTATGTAGATACCTCTTTTTATATGAACATATTTGACTTGTCTGCCATGTATCTAGCTCTCTGTTTATGCACATGTTGAACTCATCAGCCATGTAGCCAGCTCTTTTTGTATGGACATGTTGGACTCATCTGTCTTGTAGCTATCTCTCAGTATATGGACATTGTGGACTCATTTAACATGTAATTAATATTCTATATATGAACATGTTGGTCTCGTCTACCATGTAGCTAGCTCACAGTAATGGACACGTTGGACTCATCTGCAATGTAGGTAGCTCTCTGTACATGGACATTTTGGACATGTCTGCCATGTAGCTAGGTCTCTGCTTGGATATGTTGGACTGATCTTCCCTGCAGGTAGCTTTCTGTATACGAACATATTGGATTTGTCTGCCATTTAGCTAGCTCTCTGTATATGGACAAGTGAGACTCATCAGCCAGCTCTCTCTGTATGAACATGTTGGACTCATCTGCCTTGTAGCTAGTCCTCTAGATATACACATGTTGGACTTATCTGCCATGTAACTAAATGTCAGTATATGGACATGTTGGACTCATCTGCCATGTAGCTAGTACTCTGTATATGGACATGTTGAACT
>NW_006408849.1:542088-543218 GCF_000296735.1 Chrysochloris asiatica
CTTTGGGGTGCCTCATTGTCTCCCTTCTTCTGTTTGTCTGTGTATTCTTTCGCTATCCCTATCGCCGCTAGATCTCCCCTCCTCGTGAACCAAACACTCGTGACAACTATGTCGAGGGAAAACCCCGACATGTATGGATATGTTGGACTGATCTGACATGTAGGTAGCTCTCTGTATATGAACGTATTGGACTTGTCTGCCATGTAGCTAGCTCTCAGTATATGGACATGTTGGACTCATCAACCATATAGGCAGATTTCTGTGTATGGACTTGTCTGCCATGTAGCTCGTTCTCAGTATTTGGACACGTTGGACTCATCTGCCATACAACTAGAACTCTGTATATGGAAATGATGCAGTACTCTGTCATATAGCTAGCACTCTGTGCATGGATATGTTGGACTGATCTGCCATGTAGGTAGGTGTCTGTATATGAACATATTGGATTTGTCTGCCATGTAGGTAGCTCTCAGTATATGGACATGTTGGACTCATCAGCCATGTAGCCAGCTTTCTGTGTATGAGCATGTTGGATTGATCCATCTTGTAGCTTACCCTCTAAATATACTCATGTTGGACTCATCTCCCATGTAGCTAACTCTCATTATATGGACACGTTTGACTCTTCTGCCATGTAGCTAGTCCTCTTTATATGGACATGTTGGACTACTCTGCCATGTATGTAGTTTTCAGTATATGGACACCTTGTACTCATCTGACATGTAGCTAGAATTCTTTATATGGACATTTTGGACTCGTATGCCGTGTAGCTAGCTCTCAATGCATGGATATGTTGGACTTTTCTGCCATGCAGGTAGTTCTCTGTATATGAACATATTGGACTTGTCTGCCATGTAGCTAGCTCTCTGTATATGGATATGTTTGATTCATCAGCCATGGAGCCAGCTCTCTCTTTGAACCTGTTGGACTCATCTGCCTCATAGCTAGCCCTCTAAATATACACATGTTGGACTCATCTGCCATGTTGCTAACTCTCAGTATATGGATATGTTGGACACATCTGCCATGTAGTTAGTACTCTCTATATGGACATCTTGGACTACTCTGCCATGTAGCTAGCTCTCAGTATATGGACACGTTGGACTCATCTGCTATGTAGCTAGCTCTCT
>NW_006408849.1:544003-546803 GCF_000296735.1 Chrysochloris asiatica
CATGTTGGACTGATTTGCCAGGTAGCTAGTACTCTGTCTATAGACTTGTTGGACTATTCTGCTATGGAGCTAGCTCTCAGTATATGGACACGTTGGACTCATCTGCCATGTAGCTAGAACTCTGGATGTGGAAATGTTGCACTACTCTGCCATGTATCTAGCTCTCTGTATATGGACATTTTTACTCGTCTGCCATGTAGCTAGCTCTCTGTGTGTGGATATGTTGGACTGATCTGCCATGTAGGTAGCTCTCTGTATATGAACATATTGGACTTGTCAGTCATGTAGCCAGCTCTCTGTGTATGAACATGTTGGACTCATGTGCCTTGTAACAAGTCCTCTAGATACATGAGTTGGACTCATCTGCCATATAGTTAACTCTCAGTGTATGGACATGTTGGACACATCTGCCATGTAGCTAGGACTATGTATTTGGACATGTTGGAATTGTCTGCCATGTTGCTAGCTCTCTGTGCATGGATATGTTGGACTCATCTGCCATGTAGTTACCTCTCTGTATATGAACATATTGAATTTGTCTGCCATGTAAGTATCTGTCTGTATATGAACATATTGGATTTGTCTGCCATGTTGCTAGCTCTCTGTATATGGACATGATGGACATCATCAGCCATGTAGACATCTCTCTCTGTAAGAACATGTTGGACTCATCTGCCTTGTAGCTAGCCCTCTATATATACACATGTTGTTCTTATCTGCCATTTAGCTATGTTTCAGTATATGGATATGTTGGACTCATCTGCCATGTAGCGAGTACTCTGTATATGGACATGTTGGACTACTCTGCCATGTAGCTAGCTATCTGTATATTTACATTTTGGATTCGTCAACCATGTAGCTAGCTCTCTGTGCATGGATATGTTGGACAAATCTGTCATGTAGGTAGCTCTCTGAATATGAACATATTGGACTTGTCTGCCATGTAGCTAGCTCTCTGTATATGGACATGTTGGAATACTCTGCCAAGTAGCTAGCTCTCAGTATATGTCCACAGTGGACTTATCTACCATGTAGCTAGAACTCTGTATATGGAAATGTTGCACTACTCTTCCATGTAGCTAGCTCTCTGTATATGCACATTTTGGTCTCGTGAGACATGTAGTTAGATCTCTCTGTATGGATATGTTGGACTGATCTGCCATGTATGTAGCTCTCTGTATATGAACATATTGCACGTTTCTGCCATGTAGCTAGCTCTCTGTATATGGACATGTTAGATTCATCTGCCTTGTAGCTAGCCCTATATATATAGACATAATGGACTCATCTACCATGTACCTAACTCTCAGTATATTGATATGCTGGATTCGTCTATCATATAGCTAGTACTCTGTATTTGGAAATGTTGCACAACTCTGCCATGTAGCTAGTTATCTGTATGTGGACATTTTGGACTCGTCTGCCATGTAGCTAGCTCTCTCTGCATTGATATATAGGACTGATCTGTCATGTAGGTAGCTCTCTGAATGTGAACACATGGGACTTGTCTGCCATTTAGCTAGCTCTCTGTATATGGATATGTTGGAATACTTTGCCATGTAGCTAGCTCTCTGTATATGGAAATGGTGGACTCATCTACCAAGTAGCTAGAACTCTGTATATGGAAATTTTGCACTACTCTGCCATGTAGCTAGCTCTCTGTATATACATATTTTTGGTCTTGTCTGACATGTAGCTAGCTCTCTCTGCATGGATATGTTGGAATGATCTGCCATGTAGGTAGCTCTCTGTATATGATCATATTGCACTTGTCTGCTGTGTAGCTAGCTCTCTGTATGTGGACATGTTGGACTCATCAGCCATGTAGCCAGCTCTCTCTGTATGAACATGTTGTACTCATCTGCCTTGTAGCTAGCTCTTTGTATATGGACATTTTGGACTAGTCTGCCATGTAGCTATCTCTCAGTATATGGACATGTTGGACTCATCTGCCATGTAGCTAGATCTCTGTACATGGATATGTTGCACTACTCTGCCAGGTAGCTAGCTCTCTGTATAGGGACATTTTGGGTTCTTTCTGCCATGTAGCTAGCTCTCTTGCATGGATATGTTGGCCTGATGTGTCATGTAGGTAGCTCTCAGAATATGAACATATTGGACTTGTCTGACATGTAGCTAACTCTCAGTATATGGATATGTAGGACTGATCTGCCATGAAGGTAGCTCTCTGTATATGAATTTATTGTACTTGTCTTCCATGTAGCTTGCTCTCTGTACATGGACATGTTGGACTCTTCAGCCATGTAGCCATCTCTCTCTGTACGTACATGTTGGACTCATCTGCCTTGTAGTTAGTCCTCTATATATACACATGTTGGACTCATCTGCCATGAAGCTAACTCTAAGTATATGGACATGTTGGACTGATCAGCTATGTAGCTAATACTCGGTGTATGGACACGTTGGACTCATCTGCCATGTACCTAGAGCTCTGTATATGGAAATGTTTCACTACTCTGCCACGTAGCTAGCTCTCTGTATATGGACATTTTGGACTCATCTGCCATGTAGCGCGCTCTCTGTGCGTGGATATGTTGGACTGATCTGGCATGTAGCTAACTCTCAATACATGGACATGTTGTACTCATCTGCCATAGAGCTAATACTCTGTATATGGACATGTTGGACTACTCTGACCTGTAGGTAGCTCTCAATATATGGACACGTTGGACTCATCTGCGATGTAGCTAGAACTCTGTATATGGAAATGTTGCACTACTGTGCCATGTAGCTAGCTCTCTGTACATGGATATGTTGGACTGATCTGCCATGTAGTTAG
>NW_006408849.1:551813-555161 GCF_000296735.1 Chrysochloris asiatica
ATGTTGGACTACTCTGCCATGTAGCTATTTCTCAGTATATCTACATGTTGGACTCTTCTGCCACATAGCTAGCTCTTTGAGCATGGATATGTGGGATTGAACTGCCATGTAGGTAGCTCTCAGTATATGAACATATTTGACTTGTCTGCCATGTAGCTAGCTCTTAATACATGGACGTGTTAGATTCCTCAGCCATGTACCCAGCTCTCTCTGTATGAACATGTTGGGGTCATCTGCCTCGTAGCTAGTCTGCTATATATACACATATTGGACTCATCTGCCATGTAACTAGCTCTCAGTATGTGGACATGTTGGAGTCATCTGCCATGTAGGTAGAACTCTGTATATGGAAACGTTGCACTACTCTGCCATGTAGCTAGTTCTCTGTATATGGACATTTTAGATTTGTCTGCCATGTACCCAGCTCTCTATGCATGGATATGTTTGACTGATCTGCCTTGTAGGTAGCTGTCTGTATTTGAACATATTGGACTTGTCTGACGTGTAGGTAGCTCTCTGTATATGGACATCTTGGTCTCATCATCCATGTAGCCAGCTCTCTGTGTATGAACATGTTGGACTCATCTGCCTTGTAGCTAGTCCTCTATATAGACACATGTTGGACTCATCTGCCATGTAGCTAGTACTCTGTATATGGACATGTTGGATTACTCTGCCATGTAGCTAGCTGTCAGTATTAGGACACGTTGGACTCATCTGCCATGTAGCTAGAACTCTGTATATGGAAATCTTACACTACTTTACCATGTAGCTATCTCACTGTATATGGACATTTTGGACTCGTCTTCTATGTAGCTAGTTCTCTGTGCATGGATATGCTGGACTGATCTGCCATGAAATTAGCTCTCTTTATAAGAACATATGGGACTTGAGTGCCATGTTTAACTAGCTATCTGTATATGGACATGTTGGACTCATCAGCCATGTAGCCAGCACTCTCTGTATTAAGATGTTGGACTTATCTATCTTTTGGCTACTCCTCTATATATACACATGTTGGACTCATCTGCCATGTAGCTAACTCTCAGTATAGGGACATTTTGGACTCATCTGCCAGGTAGCTAGAACTCTGTATGAGTACATGTTGGATTACTCTGCCATGTAGCTATCTCTCTGTATATGGATATTTTTTACTTGTCTGCCATGTACATGGATATATTAGACTAATCTGCCATGTAGGTAGTTCTCTGTGCATGGATATATTAGACTAATTTGCCATGTAGGTAGCTCTCTGTATATGAACATATTGGACTTGTCTGCCATTTAGCTAGCTCTTTGTATATGGACATATTGGACTCATCAGCCATGTAGCCAGCTCTGTCTTTGTGCATGGATATTTTGGACTCAACTGATATGTAGGTAGCTCTCTCATTTTTGACTTTACTGCCATGTAGCTAGCTCTCTGTGCATGGATATGTTCGACAGATCTGCCATGTAGGTAGCTCTCTGTATATGAACATATTGGACTTGTCTGCCATGTAGTTAGCTCTTTGTATATGGACATGTTGGACTCATCAGCCATGTAGCCAGCTCTCTCTGTATGAACATGTTGGACTTATCTACCTTGTAGCTATCCCTCTAAATATACATTTGTTGGACTCATCTGCCATGTAGCTAATTCTCAGTATATGGACATGTTGGACTCATCTGTCATGTAGCTAGCTCTCAGCATATGGACACGTTGGACTCATTTGCCATGTAGCTAGAACTCTGTGCATGGATATGATGGACTGATTTTCCATGGAGGTAGCTCTCTGTATAAGAACATATTGGACTAGTCTGCCATGTAGCTAGCACTCAATATACGGGCATGGTGGAATCATCAGCCATGTAGCCAGCTCTCACTGTATGAACATGTTGGACTCATCTACCTTGTAGGTATCCCTCTAAATATACATATGTTGGACTCATCTGCCATGTGGCTAACTCTCAGTATATGGACATGTTGGACTCCTCTGCCATGTAGCTAGTACTCCGTATATGGACATGTTGGACTACTCTGCCATGTAGTCAGCACCCAGTATATGGACACGTTGGACTCATCTGCCATGTAGTTAGAAATCTGTGTATGGAAATCTTGCACTACTCTGCCATGTAGCTAGCTCTCTTTATATTGACATTTTTTTAATTTTCTGCCATGTACCTAGCTCTCTATGCATGGATATGTTGCACTCATCTGCCTTGTAGCTAGTCCTATAAATATATACACATGATGGACTCATCTTCCATGTAGCTAACTCTCACTATATGGACATGTTGGTCTCATTTGCCATGTAGCTAGTACTCTGTATATGGACATGTTGGTTACTCGGCCATGTAGCTAGCTCTCAGTATATGGACACGTGGGACTCATCTGCCATGTAGCTAGAACTCTGTTTATGGAAATGTTGGCCTCCTCTACCATATAGCTAGCTCTCTGTGCATGGATAGGTTGGACTGATCATCCATGTAGGTAGCTCTCTTTATATGAACATATTGGATTTGCCTTGCTTGTAGCTACCTCTCATTATATGGACACGTTGGACTTGTCTGCCATGTAGCTAACTCTCAGTATATGGAAATTTTGGACTCATCTTCCATGTAGCTAGAAATCTGTATATGGAAAGGTTGCACTACTCTGCCATGTAGCTCACTGTACATGCACATTTTGGATCCGTCTGCCATGTAGCTAGCTCTCTGTGCATGGATATGATGGACTAATCTGCCATGTAGCTAGAACTCTGTATATGGAAATGTTGCACTACTCTGCCATGTAGCTAGCTCTCTGTATAAGGACATTTTGGATTTGTCTGCCATGTAGCTAGCTCTCAATGCATGGATATGTTGGACTGATCTACCATGTAGGTAGCTCTCTGTATATGAACATATCGGACTTCTCTGCAGTATAGCTATATAGCTAGCTCTCTCTATATGGACTTGTTGGACTCATCAGCCATGTAGCCCGCTTTCTCTGTTTTAACATGTTGGAGTTATCTGCCTTGTTACTAGTCTTCTATATATACACATGATGGACTCTTCTACCATGTAGCTATCTCTCAGTATTTCGACATGTTGGTCTCATCTGTCATGTAGTTAGTACTCTGTATATGGACATGTTGGACTACTCTGTCACATCACTAGCTTTCAGTATATGGACACGTTGGATTCATCTGCCATGTAGCTAGAACTCTGTATATTAAAATATTGCACTACTCAGCCATGTAGCTAACTCACTGTATATTGACCTTTTGGAAACGTCTGCCATATAGCTAACTCTCTGTGCATGGATATGTTGGACTGATCTGCCATGTAGGTAGCTCTCTGTATATGAACATATTGGACTTGTCT
>NW_006408849.1:555261-556669 GCF_000296735.1 Chrysochloris asiatica
GCATGGATATGTTGGACTGATCTGCCATGTAGGTAGCTCTCTGTATATGAACATATTGGACTTGTCTGCAATGTATCTAGCTCTCAGTATATGGACATGTTGGACTCATTAGCCATGTAGCCAGCACTCTCTATATGAACATGCTGGACTCATCTGCCTTTTAGCGAGTCCTCTGTATATACACATGTTGCACTCATCTGCCAGGTAGGTAACTCTCAATATATGGACATTTTGGTATCATCTGCCATGTAGCTAGTACTCTGTGTATGGATATTTTGGACTCGTCTGCCATTTGGCTTGCTCTCTGTACATGGATATGTTGGACTGATCTGCCATGTATGTAGATCTATGTATATGAACATATTGGACTTTTCTGCCATGTAGCTACCTCTCAGTATATGAACATGTTGAACTCATCTTCAATGTAGGTCGTACTCTGTATATGGACATGTTGGACTACTCTGCCATGTAGCTAGCTCTCAGTATATGGACACGTTAGACTCAGCAGCCATGTAGCTAGAACTCTGTATATATAAATGTTGCACAATTCTGCCATGAAGCTAGCTCTCTGTATATAGACATTTTTGACTCGTCTGTCATGTAGCTAGCTCTCTGTGTATGCATATGATGGACTAATCTGCCTTCTAGGAAGCCCTCTGTATATGAACATATTGAACTTGTCTGCCATGTAGCTAGCTCTCTGTATATGGACACATTGGAATCGTCTGCCTTGTAGCTATCTCTCTGTGAATGGATATGTTGGACTGATCTGCCATGTAGGTAGCTCTATGTATATGAACATATTAAACTTGCCTGCCATGTAGCTAGCTCTCAGTATATGGACATTTTGGACTCATCATCCTTGTAGCAAGCTCTCTCTGAATGAACATGTTGGAGTCATCTGCCTTGTAGCTCATCCTCCATATACACAAATGCTGGACTCATCTGCCATATAGCTAACACTCAGTAAATTGACATGCTTGACGATCTGCCATGTAGCTAGTACTCTGTATATAGACATGTTGGAGTACTCTGCCATGTAGCTAGCTCTCAGTATATGGACACATTGGGCTCATCTGACCTGTAGCTAGAACTCTGTATATGGAAACGTTGCACTACTCTACCATGTAGCTTGCTCTATGTATATGGATATTATGAATTTGTCTGCTATGTAGCTAGCTCTCTTGCCTGAATTTGTTGGAATGGTCTGCCATGTAGGTAGCTCTCTGTATATGAACATATTGGACTTGTCTGTAATGTAGCTAGCTCTAAGTATATGGACATGTTGGACTCATCAGGCATGTAACCAGCTCTCTCTGTATGAACATGTTGAACTCATCTGCCATGTAGCTAGTACTCTGTATATGGACATGTTAGACTACTCTGCCATGTAGCTAGCTCTCAGTAG
>NW_006408849.1:556769-567814 GCF_000296735.1 Chrysochloris asiatica
ATGTTGAACTCATCTGCCATGTAGCTAGTACTCTGTATATGGACATGTTAGACTACTCTGCCATGTAGCTAGCTCTCAGTATATGGACACATTGGACTACTCTGCCATGTAGCTACAACTCTGTTTATGGAAATGTTGCACTACTCTGCCATGTAGTTATCTCTCTGTATATGGACATTTTGGATTTATATGCCATGTAGGTAGCTCTCTATGCATGGATATGTTGGACTGATCTACTATGTAGCTAATTCTCTGTATATGGACATTTTGGACTCGTCTGCCATGTAGCTAGCTTTCTTTATATGGACATGTTGAATTCTTAAGCCATGTAGCCAGTTCTCTGTGCATGAACATGTTGGATTCATCTGCCTTGTAGCTAGTCCTCTATATATACACATGTTGGACCCATCTGCCAGGTAGCTAACTCTCAGTATATGGACACGTTGGGCTCATCTGCCATGTAGCTAGAACTCTGTATATGGGAATGTTGCACTACTCTGCCATGTAGGTAGCACTCTATATATGGACATTTTGGACTCATCTGCCATGTAGCTAGCTCTCTGAGCATGGATATGTTGGACTGATCTGCCATGTAGGTAGCTCTCTGTATATGAACATATTGGACTTGTCTGCCATGTAGGTAGCTCTCAGTATATGGACATGTTGGACTCAACAGCCATGTAATCAGCTCTCTGAGTATGAACATGTTGTACTCCTCTGCCTTGTAACTAGTCCTATAAATATACACATGTTGGACTCATCTGTCATTTAGCTAACTCTCAGTATATGGACATGTTTGACCATCTGCCATGTAGCTAGTAATCTGTATATGGACATGTAGGACTACTCTGCCATGTAGCTAGCTCTCAGTATATGGACACGTTGGACTACTCTGCCATGTAGCTAGCTCTCTGTGCATGGATATGTTGGACTGATCTGCCAAGTAGCTAGCTCTCTGCATATGGACATGTTGGACTCATAAGCCATGTAGCCAGCTCTTTCTATAAGAACATGTACATGTTGGACTCATCTGCCTTATAGCTAGTCCTCTATATATAGACATCTTGCACTCATCTACCAGGTAGGTAACTCTCAATATATGGACATTTGGTCTCATCTGCCATGTAACTAGTACTCTGTGTATGTACATTTTGGACTCGTCTGCCATTTGGCTTGCTCTCTGTACATGGATATGTTGGACTGATCTGCCATGTAGGTAGCTCTCTGTTAATGAACATATTGGACGTTTCTGCTATGTAGCTAGATCTCAGTATATGGACATGTTGGACTCATCAGCCATGAAACCAGATCTCTCTGTATGAACATGTTGGATTCATCTAACTTGTAGCCAGTCCTCTATATATACACGTTAGACTTATTTGCCATGGAGATAATGCTCAGTATATGGACACCTTGGACTCATCTGTCATGTAGCTAGAACTCTGTACATGGAAATGTTGCACTACTCTGTCATGTAGCTATCTCTCTGTATATTGACATTTTGGACTTGTATGCCATGTAGGTATCTCTCTATGCATGGATATGTTGGACTCATCTGCCAGGTAACTAACTCTCAGTATATGGACATGTTGTTCTCATCGGCCATGTAGCTAGTAATCTGTATATGGACATGCTGGACTACTCTGCCATGTAGCCAGCTCCCAGTATATGGACATGTTAGACTCATCTGGCATGTGGCTAGAACTTTGTATATGGAAATATTGCACTACTCTGCCATGTAGGTAGCTCTCAGTATAAGGACATGTTGGACTCATCAGCCATGTAACCAGCTCTCTTATATGAACATGTTGATTTGATCTGGCATGCAGGTAGCTCTCTTTATATGAACATATTGGCCCTGTCTGCCATGCAACTAGCTCTCAGTGTATGAACATGTTGGACTCATCAGCCATGTAGTCAGCTCTCTGTGTATGAACATTTTGGACTCATCTGTCTACTAGCTAGCTCTCTGAATATACTCATGTTATACTCATCTGCCATGGAGCTAACTCTCAGTGCATGGACACTTTGGACTCATCTGCCATGTAGCTACAAATCTGTATATGGAGACATTGCACTACTCTGACATGTAGCTTGCTCTATATATATGGAACTTTTGGACTTGTATTGCCATATAGCTAGCTCTGTGTGCATGGATATGTTGGACTGATCTGCCATGTAGGTAGCTCTCTGTATATGAACATATTGGACTTGTCTGCCATATAGCTAGCTCTCATTACATGGACATGTTGGACTTTTCAGCCATGTAGCCAGCTGTCTGTGTATGAACATGTTGGACTCATCTGCCTTCTAGCTAGTCCTCTATATATTCAGATGTTTGACTCACCTGCCATGTAGCTAACTCTCAGTAAATGGACACATTGGCCTCATCTGCCATTTAGGTAGTACTCTGTGTATGGACGTGTTGGGCTTCTCTGCCATGTACCTAGCTCTCAGTATATGGACACCTTGGACTCATCGGCCATTTAACTAGAACTTTGTATATGGAAATGTTGAAGTACTCTGCCATGTAGCTAGGTCTCTGTATATGGACATTTTGTACTTGTCTGCCCCATAGCTAGCTTTCTGTGCATGGATATTTTGGACTGATCTGCCATGTAAGTAGCTCTCTATATATGAACATATTGGACTTGTCTGCCATACAGCTAGCTCTCTATATATGGACATGTTGGACTCATCAGCCATGTAGCCAGCTCTCTGTGTATGAATATGTTGGACTCATCTGCCTTGTAGATAATCTTCTATATATACATATGTTGGACTCGTCTACCATGTAGCTAGCTCTCTGTGCAAGGATATGTTGGACTGATCTGCCATGTAGGTAGCTCTCCATATATGAACATATTGGACTTGTCTGACATGTAGATAGTTCTTTTTATATGGACATGTTGGACTCATCTGCCATGTAGCCTGGACTCTGTATATGAAAATGTTGCACTACTCTGCCATGTAGCTAGCTCTCTGTATATGGACATTTTGTACTAGTATCCCATGTAGCTAACTCTCTGTGTATGCATATGTTGGACTGATCTGCGATGTAGCTAGCTCTCAGTATAAGGACATGTTGGACTCATCAGCCATGTAACCAGCTCTCTTATATGAACATGTTGATTTGATCTGGCATGCAGGTAGCTCTCTTTATATGAACATATTGGCCCTGTCTGCCATGCAACTAGCTCTCAGTGTATGAACATGTTGGACTCATCAGCCATGTAGTCAGCTCTCTGTGTATGAACATTTTGGACTCATCTGTCTACTAGCTAGCTCTCTGAATATACTCATGTTATACTCATCTGCCATGGAGCTAACTCTCAGTGCATGGACACTTTGGACTCATCTGCCATGTAGCTACAAATCTGTATATGGAGACATTGCACTACTCTGACATGTAGCTTGCTCTATATATATGGAACTTTTGGACTTGTATTGCCATATAGCTAGCTCTCAGTGCATAGATATGTTGGACTGATCTACCATGTAGGTAGCTCTCTGTATATGAACATATTGGACTTGTCTGCCATGTAGCTAGCTCTCAGTGTATGGACATGTTGGACTCATTAGCCATTATGGGGGTCTGATACCTGCTCAGACCACTACGTGGGTTTCTTGAAGGTGAGGCAAGGATTAATTGATCAGATAAGGGACACAAGCTGATGGCAAGTGACAAAGTTTATTGTAGCAACGTGGTTTATATAGTACTTCTGCATTAGATCATTGTTATTCTACCTGGTTCCAATGTTTTCTATAGTAACTAGGATATGATTAGCAACCAGGATATGATTACATATGTAAGCATTGTTATAGCAACACTGAATCACGCTGTTTTGGGCTAAGTTTCCTTTTCCCAGAAACGGATTCATTTATAACCAAGTAAAACCTATCCCAATTCTAGTCACAAGGTGGCATTTAGGTTATATTCCTGATGGCCTCCTACAAGCCATGTAGTGAGCACTCTCTGTATGAACATGTTAGACTCATATGCCTTGTAGCTAGTCTCTATATATACACATGTTGGACTCATCTGCCATGTAGCTAACTCTCAGTATACGGACATATTAGAATCATCTGCCACGTACCTAGTACTCTGTATATGGACGTGTTGGACTCATCTGCCATGTAGCTAGCTCTCATTATATGCACATGTTGGACTCATCTGCCATGTAGCCAGAACTCTGTATATGAAAATGTTGCACTACTGTGCCATGTAGCTAGCTCTCTGTATATGGACATTTTTGACTCGTCTCTCATGTAGCTAACTCTTTATGCATGGATATGTTGGACTAATCTGCCATGTAGGTAGCTCTCTGTATATGAACATAGTGGACTTGTCTGCCAAGTAGCTAGCTCTCAGTATAAGGACATGTTGGACTCATCAGCCATGTAACCAGCTCTCTTATATGAACATGTTGGATTCATCTGCCTTGTAGCTAGCCCTCATATATACACATGTTGGACTCATCTGCCATGCAGCTTACTCTCACTATATGGACATGTTGGACTACTCTGCCATGTAGCTAGCTGTCTATATATGGACATTTTGGACTCGTCAGCCATGTTGCTAGCTCTCTGTGCATGGATATATTAGACTGAAAGTCCATGTAGGTAGCTCTCTGTATATGGACATTTTGGACTGTCTGCCTTGTTGCTTTCTCTCTGTGCATGGATATGGGGGACTCATCAGCCATGTAGCTAGGTCTATCTGTATGAACATGTTGGACTCATATGCCTTGTAGCTATCTTTACATATGTTGGACTCATCTACCATATACCTATCTCTCTGTTAAAGGACATGTTGGACTCATCTGCCATGTAGCTAGTACTCTGTATATAGACATGTTGGATTACTCTGCCATATAGCTATCTCTCAGTATTTGGAAACCTTGGACTCATCTTCCATGTACCTGAATCTCTGTATATGGAAATGTTGCACTACTCTGCCATGTAGCTGCCTCTCTGTATATGGACATTTTGGACTCGTCAGCCATGTAGACTGCTCTCTATATATGAATATGTTGGACTCATCTGCCTTGTAGCTAGTCCTCTACATATACACAAGTTGGACTCATGTGCCATGTCGCTAACTCTCAGTACATGGACATATTGGACTACTCTGCCATGTAGCTAGCTCTCAGTATATGCACATGTTGGACTCATCTGCCATGTAGCCAGAACTCTGTATATGAAAATGTTGCACTGCTCTGCCATGTAACTTGCTCTCTGTATATAGACATTTGGACTCGTCTCCCATGTAGCTAGCTTTCTGTACATGGATATGTTGGACAGATCTGCCATGTAGGTAGCTTTCTCTATATGAATGTATTGGACTTGTCTGCCATGTAGCTAGCTCTCAGTATATCGACATGTTGGACTCATCAGCCATGTAGCCAGCTCTCTTGTATGAACATGTTGGATTCATCTGCCTTGTAGCTAGCCCTCTATATATAGACATGTTGGACTCATCTGCCATGTAGCTAAGTCTCATTATATGGACATGTTTGACTCATCTGCCATGTAGATAGTACTCTGTATCTGGAAATGTTGCACTACTCTGCCATTTAGCTAACTCTCTATATTTGGATGTTTTGGACTCGTCTGCCATGTAGCTAGCTCTCTGTGCATGGATATGTTGGACAGATCTGCCATGTAGGTAGCTTTCTCTATATGAATGTATTGGACTTGTATGCCATGTAGCTAGCTCTCTGTATATGGACATGTTGGACTCATCAGCCATGTAGCCAGCTCTCTCTGTATGAACATGTTGTACTCATCTGCCTTGTAGATTGTTGTTGTTGTTGTTAAGTGCCTTGTAGATAGTCCTCTATATATACATATGTTGGATTCCTCTGTCATGTAGCTAACTCTCAGTATATGGACATGTTGGACTCATCAGCCATGTAGCCAGCTCTCTCTGTATGAACATGTTGTACTCATCTGCCTTGTAGATTGTTGTTGTTGTTGTTAAGTGCCTTGTAGATAGTCCTCTATATATACATATGTTGGATTCCTCTGTCATGTAGCTAACTCTCAGTATATGGACATGTTGGACTCATCTGCCATGTAGATAATACTCTGTATATGGACATGCTGTTCTACTCTGCCATGTAGCTAGCTCTCAGTACATGGACACATTGGACTCAACTGCCAAGTAGCTAGATCTATGTATATGGAAATGTTGCACTACTCTGCCATGTAGCCAGCTCTCCATATATGGACATTTTGGACTCATCTGCCATGTAGCTAGTTGTCTGTGCATGGATATGTTGGACTGATCTGCAATGTAGGTAGCTCTCTGTAAATGAATATATTGGACTTGTCTGCCATGTAGCTAGCTGTCGGTATATGGACATGTTGGACTCATCAGCCAAGTAGCCAGCTCTCTCTTTATGAACATGTTGGACTCATCTGCATTGTAGCTAGTCTTCCATATATACACATGTTATATTCATCTGCCATGTAGCTAACTCTCAGTATAAGGAAATGTTGGACTCATCTGCCAAGTAGCTAGTACTTTGTATATGGACATGTTGGACTACACTGCCATGTAGCTAGCTCTCAGTATATGGACACGTAGGATTCATCTGCCATGCAACTAGTATTCTGTATATGGAAATGTTGCACTACTCTGCCATGGAGCTAGCTCTCTGTATATGGACATTTTGGACTCATCTGCCATGTAGCTAGTTCTCTGAGCATGGATATGTTGGACTGATCTGCCATGTAGTTAGCTCTGTGTATATGAACACATTTGACTTGTCTTCCATGTAGCTTGCTCTCTGTATATGGACATGTTGGGCTCATCTACCATGTAGCCAGCTCTCTGTGTATGAACATGTTGGACTCATCTGCCTTGTAGCTAGCTTTCTAAATATACACATGTTGGACTCAAGTGCCATGTGTCTAACTCTCAGTATATGGACATGTTCTACTCATCTGCCATGTAGCTAGAACTCTGTATATGGACATGTTGGACTACTCTGCCATGTAGCTAGCTATGAGAATATGGACACGTTGGACTCATCTTACATGTAGCTAGAAATCTGTATATGATAATGTTTCACTACTCTGTCATGTAGTTAGATCTCTGTATATGGACATTTTGGACTCATACGCATTTAGCTAGCTTTCAGTATATGGACATGTTGGACTATTCTGCCATGTAGCTAGGTCTCAGTATATGGACACGTTGGACTCATCTAACATGTAGCTAGAACACTGCATATGGAAATGTTGCATTACACTGCCATAGAGCTGGCACTCTGTATATGTACATTTTGCAATCATCTGCCATGTAGCTAATTCTTTGTGCATGGAGATGTTGGACTGATCTGCCATGTAGGTGTCTCTCTGTATATGAACACATTGAACTTGTCTGTCATGTAGCTGGCTCTCTGTATATGGGCATGTTGTACTCATCAGCCATGTAGCCATCTGTGTATTAACATGTTGGACTCATCTGCCTTGTATCTAGTCCTCTACAGATACAATGTTGGACTCATCTGCCATGTTGCTAATTCTCAATATATGGACATTGTGGACTCATCAGCCAAGTAGCTAATACTCTGTATATGGACAGGTTGGACTACTCTGCCATGTAGCTATATCTCAGTATATGGACACGTTGGACTCATCTGCTATGTATGTAGCTCTCTGTATATGAACATATTGGACATGTCTGACATAGAGCTAGATCTCTGTATATGAACATACTGGACTTTTCTGCCATGTAGTTAGCTCTCTGTCTATGGACATGTTGGACTCATCAGCCATGTAGCCAGCTATTTCTGTATAAACATGTTGGACTCATCTCCCTTGTAGCTAGTCCTCTATATATACACATGCTGGATTCTTCTGCCATGTAGCAAACTCTCAGTATATGGACATGTTAGACTCATCTGCCATGTAGCTAGTACTCTGTTTATGGACATGTTGAGCTACTCTGCCATGTACCTTGCTCTCAGTATATGGAAACGTTGGACTCATCGGCCCATAAGCTAGAACCCTGTATATGGAAATGTTGCATACTCTGCCATGTAACTTGCCCTCTATATATACACATGTTGGACTCATCTGTCATCTAGCTAACTCTCAGTATATGGACATGTTGGTCTCATTCTGCTATGTAGCTAGTACACTGTATATGGACATGTTGGAGTCCTCTACCATGTAGCTAGCTCTCAGTATATGGACACGTTGGACTCAACTGCCATGTAGCTTGAACTCTGTATTTGGAAATATTACACTACTTGGCCATGTAGCTAACTCTCTGTATATGGACATTTTAGACTCATCTGCCATGTAACTAGCTCTCAGTATATGGACACGTAGCTGGAACGCTTTATATGGAAATGTTGCACTACTCTGCCATGTAGCTAGCTCTCTGTATATGGATATTTTGGATTCGTCTGCCATGTGGCTAGCCCTCTGTACATGGATATGTTGGACTGTTCTGCCTTGTAGGCAGCTCTCTGTACATGAACATATTGGACTTGTCTGCCATGTAGCTAGCTCTCAGTATATGGACATGTTGGACTCATCAGCCATGTATCCAGCTCTCTCTGTATGACATGTTGGACTTGTCTGCCTTGTATCTAGCCCTCTATATATAGACATGTTGGACTCATCTACAATGTAGCTAACTCTCAGTATATGGACATGTTGGACTCAACTGCCATGCACCTAGTACTCTATATATGGACATGTTGGATTAATCTGCCATTTAGCTAGCTCTCAGTATATGGACACGTTGGACTTATCTGCCATGTAGCTTGAACTCTATGTAAGAAAATGTTGCACTACTCTGCCATGTATCTAGCTCTCTGTATATGGACGTTTTGGTCTCATCTGCCATCTAGCTAGCTCTCTGTATACGGACATGTTGGACTACTCTGCCATGAAGCTAGCTCTCAGTATATGGACATGTTGCACTCATCTGCCATATAGCTAGAACTCTGTAGATGGAAATGTTGCACTACTCTGCCATGTAACAAGCTCTGTGTATAAGGACATTTTGGACTTGTCTGCATTGTAGCTATCTCTCTGCACATGGACTTGTTGAACTCATCAAGCATGTAACCAACTCTGTCTGTATGAACATGTTGGATTCATTTGACCTGTAGATAGCCCTCTATATGTATGCATGCTGGACTCATCTGCCATGTAGCTAACTCTCAGTATATGGACACTTTGGGCTCATCTGCCATGTAGCTAGTCCTCTGTATATGGAAATGTTGAACTACTCTGCCATGCAGCTAGCTCTCTGTATATGGACAGTTTGGATTTGTTTGCCATGTAGCTAGCTCTCTGTGCATGGATATGCTGGATTGATCTGCATTGTAGGTAGCTCTCTGTATATGAACATATTGGACTTGTCTGCCACGTAGCTAGCTCTCTGTGTATGAACATGTTGTACTCACCTACCTTGTAGCTAGTCCTCTCTATATAAACATGTTGGACTCATCTGCCACGTAGCTAACTCTCAGTATATGGACATGTTGGACTCATCTTCCATGCAGCTTGTATTTGAACATATTGAATTTGTCTGCCATGCAGCTAGTTTTCTGTTGGTCATGTTGGACTACACTGCCATGTAGCTAGCTCTCAGTATATGGACACGTTGGACTCATCTGCCATGTAGCTAGAACTCTGCATATGGAAATGTTGCACTACTCTGCCATGAAGCCAACTCTCAGTATATGGACACGTTGTACACGTCTGCCATGTAGCTAGATCTCTATATATGGAAATATTGCTCTACTCTTCCATGTACCTAGCTCTCTGTATATAGATATTTTGGATTTATTTGCCATGTAGCTAGCTTTCTATGCATGGATATGATGGACTGATTTGCCATGTAGGTAGCTCTCTGTATATGAACATATTAAAATTGTCTGCCATGTAGCTTGCTCTCTGTTTATAGACATATTGGACTCATAAGCCATGTAGCCAGCTCTCTGTGTATGAACATGTTGGACTCATCTGCCTTGTAGCTAGTCTTCTATATATACACATGTTGGATTCATCTGCCTTGTAGCTATCTCTCAGTATATGGACATTGTGGACTTATCTGTCATGTAGCTAGAACTCTGTATATCGAAATGTTGCACTACACTGCCATGTAGCTAGCTCTCTCTATATGGACATTTTTGACTCATTTACCATGAAGCTAGCTCTCTGTGCATGTATATGTTGGACTGATCTGCCATGAGGGTAGCTCTCTGTGTATGCACATATTGGACCTGTCTGCCATGTAGCTACTTCTCAGTATATGGACATGTTGGTCTCATCAGCCATGTAACTAGCTCTCTGTGTATGAACATTTTGGACTCATCTGCCTTGTAGATAGCCCTCTAAATATACAGATATTGGACTCATCTACCATGTAGCTAACTCTCAGAATATGGACATGTTGGACTCATCTGCCATGTAGTTACTACTTTGTATACGTACATGTTGGCCTACTATGACATGTAGCTTGCTATCAATATATGGACATTTTGGACTCATCTGCCATGTAGCTAGTTCTCTGTGCATGGATATGTTGGAATGATCTGCCATGTAGGTAGCTCTGTGTATATGAACACATTCAACTTGTCTGCCATGTAGCTTGCTCTCTGTATATGGACATGTTGGGCTCATCTATCATGTAGCCAGCTCTCTGTGTATGAACATGTTGGACTCATCTGCCTTGAAGCTTTTCCTCTCTATATACACATGTTAGACTCATCTGACATGTAGATAACTCTCAGTATATGGACACGTTGGACTCCTCTGCCATGTATCTAATATTCCGTTTATGGACATGTTCGACTACTCTACTATGTATCTAGCTCTCAGTATATGGACATATTGGAATCATCTGCCATGTACCTAACACTGTGTATATGGAAATGTTGCACTACTCAGCCATGTAGCTAGCTCTCTGTATATGTACATTATGGACACGTCTGCCATGTAGCTAGCTCTCTGTGCATGGATATGTTGGACTGATCTGCCATGTAGGTAGCTCTCTGTATATGAACATATTG
>NW_006408849.1:584541-590054 GCF_000296735.1 Chrysochloris asiatica
TATATACACATGTTGGATTCATATGCCATGTAGCTAACTCTCAGTATATGGACATGTTGGACTCATCTTCCATTCAGCTTGTGTATGAACATTTTGAATTTGTCTTCCATGTAGCTAGTTCTCTGTATATGGTCATGTTGGACTACACTGCCATGTAGCTAGCTCTTAATATATCGACACGTTGGACTCAACTGCCATGTAGCTAGCACTCTGCATATGGAAATGTTGCACTACTCTGCCATGAAGCCAACTCTCTGTATATGGACATTTTGGACTCATCTGCCATATAGCTAACCCTCAGTATATGGACACGTTGGACACATCTGCCATGTAGCTAGAACTCTATATATGGAAATATTGCACTACTCTGCCATGTAACTAGATCTCTGTATATGGACATTTTGGACTCCCTTGCCAAGTAGCTAGTTCTCTGTGCATGGATATGTTGGACTGATTTGCCATGTTGGTATATCTCTTTATATGAACATACTGTATTTGTCTGTTATGTAGCTAGCTCTCTGTATGTGGACATGTTGGACTCATCAGCCATGTATCCATCTCTCTCTGTATGAACATGCTAGACTCATCTGCCTTTTAGCTAGTCCTCTATATATACACATGTTGGACTCATCTGCCATGTAGCTAATTCTCACTATATGGATATGTTCGACTCATCTGCCATGTAGCTAGTACTCTGTATATGGAAATGTTGCACTACTTTGCCATGTAGCTAGCTCTCTGTATATGGACATTTTGGACTCGTCTGGCATGTAGCTAGCTCTTTGTGTATGGATATGTTCGACTAATCTGCCTTGAAAGTAGGTCTGTATATATGAACATATTGGACTTGTCTGCCATGTAGCTAGCTCTCTGTATTTGGACATGTGGGACTCATGAGCCATGTAGTCAGCTTTCTCTCTATCAACATATTGGTCTCATGTGCCTTATAGCTAGTCTTCTATATATACACATGTTGGAATTATCTGCTATGTAGCTAACTCTTAGTATATGGACATGTTGGACTCATCTGTCATGTAGCTAAAATTCTGTATATGGAAATGTTGCAATACTCTGCCTTGTAGCTAGCTCTCTGTATATGAACATATTGGACTCGTCTGCCATGAAGCTAGCTCTCTGTATAAGGACATGTTGGGTTCATCAGCCATGTAGCCAGTTCTCTCTGTATGAACATGTTGGACTCATCTGCCAGGTAGCTACTCCTCTATATATACACATGTTGGCCTCATCTGCCATGTAGCTAACTCTCAGACCTTGGACATGTTGGACTCATCTGCCATGTAGCTAGAACATTGTATATGGAAATGTTGTACTACTACGCCATGTAGGTAGCTCTCTGTATATGGTCATTTTGGACTCGCCTGCCATGTAGCTAGCTCTCTGTGCATGGATATGATGGACTTATCTGACTTTTAGGTAGTTCTCGGTATATGAACATATTGGACTTGTCTGCCATGTAGCTAACTCTCAGTATATGAACATTTTGGACTCATCTGCCATGTAGCCAGAACTCTGTATTTGGAAATGTTGCACTACCAAGCCTTGCAGATAGCTCTTTGTATATGGACATTTTCGATTTATCTGACATGTAGCTAGCTCTCTGTGCATGGATATGTTGGACTGATCTGCCATGTAGGAAGCTCTTTGTATATGAACATATTGGACTTGTCTGCCATGTAGCTAGTTCTCAGTATATGACATGTGTGACTCATCAGCCATGTAGCCATCTCTCTCTGTATGAACATGTTGGACTCATCTGCCTTGTAGCTACTTCTCTATATATACACATGTTCGACTCATCTGCCTTTTAGCTAACTCTCAATATAAGGACATGTTGGGCACATCTTCCATTTAGCTAACTCTCAGTATATGGACATGTTGGACTCATCAGCCATGTAGCTAGTACTCTGTATGTGAACATGTTGGACTAGTCTGCCATGTAGCTAGCTGTCAGTATATGGACACCTTGGACTCATCTTGCATGTAGCTAGAACTCTGTATATTGAAATGTATCACCACTCTGCTATGTAGCTAGCTCTCTGTATATGGGCATGTTGGATTCGTCTGCCATGTAGCTAACTCTCTGTGCATGGATATGTTGGATTGATCGGCCATGAAGGTAGCTCTCAGTATATGAACATATTGAACTTATCTGCCATGTAACTTGCTCTCTGTTTATGGATATGTGGCACTCATCAGCCATGTAGCCAGCTCTCTGTGTATGAACAGGTTGGACTCATCGGACTTGTAGCCAGCCCTGTAAATATACACATGTTGGACTCATCTGCCATGAAGCTAACTCTCAATATATGGACATGTTGGACTCATCCGCCATGTAGTTAGTACTCTCTATAAGGACATGTTGGACTCATCTGCCATGTAGTTAACTCTCAGTATAAGGACACGCTGGACTCATCTGCCATGTAGCTAGAACTCTGTATATGGAAATGTTACACTACTCTGCCATGTAACTGGCTCTCTGTATATGAACATTTTGGACCCATCTGCCATGGACCAAGTTCTCTTTGCATGGATATATTGGACTGATCTGCCATGTAGGTAGCTCTGTGTATATGAACATATTGAACTTGTCTTCCATGTAGCTAGCTCTCAGTATATGGACATGTTGGACTCATCAGACATGTGGCTAGCTCTATGTATATGAACATATTGGACTCATCTGACTTGTAGCTAGCCCTCTAAATATACACATGTTGGAGTCATCTGCCATGAAGCTAGAACTCTGTATTTGGAAATGTTGCATTAATCTGCCATGTAGCTAGCTCTCTGTATATGTACATTTTGGACTCATCTGCCATGAAGCTAGCTGTCTGTGCATGAATATGTTGGACTGATCAGCCATATAGATAGCTCTCTGTATATGAACATACTGGACTGCTCTGCAATGTAGTTAGCTTTCTGTATATGAACATATTGGACTTGTCTGCGATGTAGCTACCTCTCAGTATATGGACAGGTTGGACTCACCTGCCATTTAGCAAGAATTCTGTATATGGACATGTTGCACTACTCTGCCATGTAGCTAGCTGTCTATATTTGGATATTTTTGACTCTGCTGCCATGTAAGTAGCTCAATATATATGGACGTGTTGGACTCATCAGTCATGTAGCTAGTACTCAGTATTTGGACATGTTGATCTACTCTTCCATGTAACTAGCTCTCAGTATATGGATACTTTTGACTCATCTGCGATGTATCTAATTCTCAGTATGTGGACATGTTGGACTCATCTGCCATGTAGCTAGTACTCTGTATATGGACATGTTGGACTACTCTGCCATGAAGCTAGCTATCAGTATATGGTCACATTGGACTCAACTGCCATGTAGCTAGATCTCAAATATGGAAATGTTGCACTACTCTGCCATGTAGCTAGATCTCTGTACATGGACATTTTGCACTCGTCTGCCATGTAGCTAGCTCTCTGTGCATGGATATGTTGGACTGATCTGCCATATAGTTAGCTTTCTGTATATGAACATATTAGACGTGTATGCCATGTAGCTAGCTCTCTGTATATGGACATATTGGATTACTCTGCCATGGAGCTAGCTCTCAGTATATGGACATGTTGGACTACTATGCCATGTAGGTAGCTCTCTGTATATGGACATGTTGGACTCGTCAACCATGTAGCCAGCTCTCTCTGTATGAACATGTTTAACTCATCTGCCTTGTAGCTAGCCCTCTAAATATACACATGTTGGACTCATCTGCCATGTAGCTAACTCTCAGTATATGGACATGTTGGACTCATTTACCATGTAGCTAGCTAATACTCTGTTTATGGACATATTGGACTACACTGCCTTGTAGGTAGCCCTCCACATATACAAAAAATGGATTATTCTGCCATATAGCTTTTTCTCAGCATATGGACACGTTGGAATCATCTACCATGTAGCTAGTACTCTGTATGGACATGTTGGACTCATCTGCCATGTAGACAGCTCTCTCTGTATGAACATGTTGAACTCATCTGCCTTGTAGCTAGCTCTCTCAATATACCCATCTAGGACACATCTCCCATGTGGCTAACGCTCAGTAAATGGACATGTTAGACTCAACTGCCATGTAGATAGGACTCTATATATGGACATGTTGGAATACTCTGCCATGTAGCTAGCTCTCAGTCAATGGACACGTTGGACTCATCGGCCATGTAGCTAGAATTCTGTATATGGAAATGTTGTACTACTCTGCAATGTGGCTAGATCTCTGTATATGGACATTTTGAACTCGTCTGAAATGTAGCTAGCTCTCTGTACATGGATATTTTGGACTGATCTGCCATGTAGTTAGCTTTCTCTATATGACCACATTGGACTTGTCTGCCATGTAGCTAGCTCTCAGTATACGGACAAGTTGGACTCATCAGCCAAGTGGCTAGCTCTGTGTGTATGAACATGTTGGACTCACCTGCCTTGTAGGTAGCCCTCTAAATATACACATGTTGGACTCATCTGCCATGAAGTTAACTCTCACTATATGGAAATGTTATACTCATCTGCCATGTAGCTAGTACTCTGGACATGGATATTTTGCACTACTCTGCCATGAAGCTAGCTCTCAGTATATGGACATGTTGGACTCATCTGCCATGTAGCTAGAAATCTGTATTTGGAAATATTGCACTAATCTGCCATGTAGCTAGCTCTCTGTATATGTACATTTTGGACTCGTCTTCCATGAAGCTAGCTGTCTGTGCATGAATATGTTGGACTGATCTGCCATGTAGTTAGCTTTCTGTATATGAACATATTGGACTTGTCTGCCATGTAGCTAGCTCTCAGTGTATGGACAGGTTGGACTCATCAGCCATGTAGCTACTACTCAGGATATGGACATGTTGGAATACTCTGCCATGTAGCTAGCTCTCAGTATATGGACATGTTGGACTCATGTGCCATGTAGCTAGTACACTGTATATAGACATGTTGGACTACTCTGACATGTAGCTATCTCTCAGTATTTGGACACGTTGGACTCATCTGCCATGTAGCTAGAACACTGTATATGGAAATGTAGCACTACTCTGCCATGTAGCTAGCTCTCTGTATTTGGACATTTTGGGCTCTTCTGCCATGTAGCTAATACTATGTATATGGACATGTTGGACTGCAATGCCATGTACTTACCTCTCTGTACATGGATATGTTGGACTGATCAGCCATATAGATAGCTCTCTGTATATGAACATACTGGACTGCTCCGCCATGTAGTTAGCTTTCTGTATATGAACATATTGGACTTGTCTGCCATGTAGCTAGCTCTCAGTATATGGACAGGTTGGACTCACCTGCCATTTAGCTAGAATTCTGTATATGGAAATGTTGCACTACTCTGCCATGTAGCTAGCTCTCTGTATTTGGATATTTTGGACTCTTCTGCCATGTAACTAGCTCTCTGTATATGGACGTGTTGGACTCATCCGCCATGTAGCTAGTACAAAGCATATGAACATGTTGATCTA
>NW_006408849.1:590154-591965 GCF_000296735.1 Chrysochloris asiatica
ACATTTTGGACTCATCTGCCATGAAGCTAGCTGTCTGTGCATGAATATGTTGGACTGATCAGCCATATAGATAGCTCTCTGTATATGAACATACTGGACTGCTCTGCAATGTAGTTAGCTTTCTGTATATGAACATATTGGACTTGTCTGCGATGTAGCTACCTCTCAGTATATGGACAGGTTGGACTCACCTGCCATTTAGCAAGAATTCTGTATATGGACATGTTGCACTACTCTGCCATGTAGCTAGCTGTCTATATTTGGATATTTTTGACTCTGCTGCCATGTAAGTAGCTCAATATATATGGACGTGTTGGACTCATCAGTCATGTAGCTAGTACTCAGTATTTGGACATGTTGATCTACTCTTCCATGTAACTAGCTCTCAGTATATGGATACTTTTGACTCATCTGCGATGTATCTAATTCTCAGTATGTGGACATGTTGGACTCATCTGCCATGTAGCTAGTACTCTGTATATGGACATGTTGGACTACTCTGCCATGAAGCTAGCTATCAGTATATGGTCACATTGGACTCAACTGCCATGTAGCTAGATCTCAAATATGGAAATGTTGCACTACTCTGCCATGTAGCTAGATCTCTGTACATGGACATTTTGCACTCGTCTGCCATGTAGCTAGCTCTCTGTGCATGGATATGTTGGACTGATCTGCCATGTAATTAGCTTTCTGTATATTAACATATAAGACGTGTATGCCATGTAGCTAGCTCTTTGTATATGGACATGTTGGATTACTCTGCCATGGAGCTAGCTCTCAGTACATGGACATGTTGGAATCATCTGCCATATAGCTAGTACTCTGTATATGGACATGTTGGACTACTATGTCATGTAGCTAGCTCTCTGTATATGGATATGTTGGACTCATCAGCCAAGTAGCCAGCTCTCTCTGTATGAACATGTTTAACTCATTTGCCTTGTATCTAGCCGTCTAAATATACACATGTTGGACTCATCTGCCATGTAGCTAAGTCTCAGTATATGGACATGTTGGACTCATTTACAATGTAGTTAATACTCTGTATATGGACATATTGGACTACTCTGCTTTGTAGCTAGCCTCTACATATACACGTGATGGATTCATCTGCCATATAGCTTTCTCTCAGAATATGAACACGTTGGAATCATCTGCCATGTAGCTAGTACTCTGTATGGACATGTTGGACTCATCTGTCATGTATCTTGATCTCTGTATATGGACATGTTGGACTTATCAGCCATGTAGACAGCTCTCTCTGTATGAACATGTTGAACTCATCTGTCTTGTAGCTAGCCTTCTCAATATACCCATCTAGGACTCATCTCCCATGGGGCTAACACTCAGGAAATGGACATGTTGGACCCATGTGCCATGTAGCTAGTACTCTGTATATAGACATGTTGGACTACTCTGACATGTAGCTATCTCTCAGTACTTGGACACATTGGACTCATCTGTCATGTAGCTAGAACTCTATATGGAAATGTAGCACTACTCTGCCATGTAGCTAGCTGTCTCTATACAGACATTTTGGACTCATCTGCCATCTATGTAATTCTCTGTGTATGTTCATGTTGGACTCATCAGGTATGTAGGCAGCCCTCTCTCTATGTTCATGTTGGAATCATCTGCCTTGTAGCTAGTCCTCTGTATATGCACAAGATAGACTCGTCTGCCATGTAGCTAACTCTCAGTATTTGGACATGGAGGACCCATTTGCCATGTAGATAGTACTCTATATATGGACATTTTGCACTACTCTGCCATGCAGCTAGCTCTCAGTATATGGACACGTTGGACTC
>NW_006408849.1:592750-595193 GCF_000296735.1 Chrysochloris asiatica
ATGTTGGACTGATCTGCCATGTAGGTAGCTCTCTATATATGAACATATTGGACTTGTCTGCCATGTAGCTAGCTCTCAGTATATGGACATGTTGGACTCCTCTGCCATGTAGCGAATACTCTGTATATGGACATGTTTTAATATTCTGCCATGTAGCTAGCTCTCAGTATATGGACAAGTTGGACTCATCTGTCAGGTAGCTAGAACCCTGTATATTGAAATGTTGCACTTCTCTGTCATGTAGCTAGCTCTCGGTATATGGACATTTTTATTCGTCTGACATGTAGCTAGCTCTCTGAGAATGGATATGTTGGACTGCTCTGCCATGTAGGTAGCTGTCTGTATATGAACATATTGGATTTGTCTGCCATGTAGCTAACTCTCATTAATGGACATTGTGGACTGATCTGGTATGTAGCTAGTATTTTGTACATGGACAAGTTGGACTCTTCTGCCATGTAGCTAGCTCTCAGTATATGGACATGTTGGACACATCTGCAATGTAGGTAGAACTCTGTATATGGATATTTTAGACTCGTCTGACATGTAGCTAGCTCTCTATGCATGGATATGTTGCACTGATCTGTCATATACATAGCTCAGTGTGTATGAACATATTGGACTTGTCTGCCATGTAGCTAGTTCTCAGTATATGGACATGTTGGACTCATCAACCATGTAGCCAGCTCTCTGTGTATGAACATAATGGATTCATCTGCCTTGTAACAAACCCTCTAAAAGTGCACATGTTGAACTCATCTTCCATGTAGCTAACTCTCAGAATATGGATATGTTAGACTCATCTGCCATGTAGCTAGCTCTCTCTATATGAACATGTTGAACTAATCTGCCTTGTAGCTTGCCTCTAAATATATGCATGTTGAACTTATCTGCCGTGTAGCTAACTCTCAGTATATGGACACGTTGAAATCATCTGCCATGTAGCTAGCTCTCTGTGCATGGATTTGTTGGACTGATCTGCCATGTAGGTAGCCCCTGTATATGGACATTTTGGACTTGTCAACCATGTAGCTAGTCCTCTATATATACACATGTTGGACTCATCTGCCATGTAGCTAATTCTCAGTATATGGACATGTTGGATTCATCTGCATTTAGCTAATACTCTGTATATGAACATGTTGGACTTCTCTACCATGTAGCTAGCTCTCAGTATATGGATACGATGGACTCATCTGCAATGTAGTTAGAACTCTGCATATGGAAATATTGCACTACTCTCCCATGTACATAGCTCTCTGTATATGGACATTTTGGACTCATCTACCATGTAGGTAGCTCTCTGTGCATTGATATGGTGGACTGATCTGCCATGTAGGTAGCTCTCTGTATATGAACATATTGGACTTGTCTGCCATGTAGCTAGCTCTCTGTATATGGAGATGTTGGACTCATCAACTATGTAGGCAGCTCTCTCTGTATGAACATGTTGGACTCATCTACCTTGTAGCAAGCCATGTAAATATTCACATGTTGGTCTCATCTTCCTCGTGTCTAACTCTCAGTATATGACATGTTGTATACATCTGCCATGTAGCTAGTACTCTGTATATGGACATGTTGGACTACTCTGCCATGTAGCTAGCTCACTCTATATGGACATGATGGAACCATCAGCCATGTAGTCAGCTCTCTGTGTATGAACATGTTGGATTCATCTGCCTTGTAGCTAATCCTCTATATATACACATGTTGGACTCATCTGCCATGTGGCTAACTCTCAGTATGTGAACATGCTGGACTCATCTGCCATGTAGCTAGTACTCTGTATATGGACATGTTGGTATACTCTGCCATGTAGCTAACTCTCAGTATATGGACACATTGGACTCATCTGCCAAGTCCCTAGAACACGTTATATGGAAATGTTGCACTACTCTGCCATGTAGCTAGCTCTCTGTATATGGACATTTTGGACTCGTCTGCCATGTACCTCAATCTCTGTGCTTGGATATGTTGAACTGATCTGCCATGTAGATAGCTCTCTGTATATGAACATATTGAACTTTTCTGCCATGTAGGTAGCTCTCAGTATATGGATATGTTGGACTCATCAGCCAAGTAGCCAGCTCTCAGTGTATGAACATGTTGGACTCATCTGCCACGTCGCTAACTCTCATTATATGGACATGTTGGACTCATCTGCCATGTAGCTAGAACTCTGTATATGGACATGTTGGAATACTCTGCCATGTAGCTAACTCTCAGTATATGGACACATTGGACTCATCTGCCATGTCGCTAGAACACCTTATATGGAAATGTTGCACTACTCTGCCATGTAGCTAGCTCTCTGTATATGGACATTTTAGACTCGTCTGCCATGTAGCTAACTCTTTGTGCATAGATATGTTGGACTAATCTGCCATGAAGGTAGCTCTCTGTATATGAACATATTGGACTTGTCTGCCATGTAGCTAGC
>NW_006408849.1:595293-598739 GCF_000296735.1 Chrysochloris asiatica
AGGTAGCTCTCTGTATATGAACATATTGGACTTGTCTGCCATGTAGCTAGCTCTCTGTATTTGGATATGTGGGACTCACAAGCCATGTAGCCACCTTCCTCTGTATCAAAATGTTGGACTCATCTGCCTTGTAGCTAGTCCTCTATACATACACATATTGGAATTATCTGCCATGTAGCTAACTCTCAGTATATGGGCATGTTGGACTCATCAGTCATGAAGCTAGAATTCTGAATATGGAAATGTTGCACTACACTGCCTTGTAGCTAGCTCTCTGTATATGGACATTTTGGACTCATCTGCCATGCAGCTAGCTCTCTGTGCATGGATATGTTGGACTGATCTGCCATGTAGGTAGCTCTCTGTGTAGCAACATATTGTACTTGTCTGCCATGAAGCTAGCTCTCTGTATATGGACATGTTGGATTCATCAGCCATGTAGACAGCTCCCTCTGTATGAACATGTTGTACTCATCTGCCATGTATCTTTTCCTGTATATATACACATATTGGACTCATCTGCCATGTGGCTAACTCTCAGTATATGGACATGTTGGATTCATCTGCCATGTAGCTAATACTCTGTAGATGGACATTTTGGACTTCTCCGCCATGTAGCTAGCTCTCAGTATATGGACAAGTTGGACTCATCTGCCATGTAGTTAGAACTCTGTATATGAAATTTGTGGCACTACTCTCCCATTTACATAGCTTTCTGTATATCGACATTTTGGAGTCAGCTACCATGTAGGTAGCTCTCTGTGCATGGAAATGTTTAACTGATCAGCCATGTAGGTAGCTATCTGTATATGAATATACTGGAATTGTCTGCCATGTAGCTAGCTCTCTGTATATGGACATGTGTTACTCATCAGCCATGTAGCCAGCTCTCTCTGTATGAACATGTTGGACTCAACTGCCTTGTAGCTAGTCCTCTATATATACACATCTTGGACTCATCTGCCATGTAGCTAACAATGAATATTGTGGACTGATCTACCATGTAGCTAGTATTTTGTACATGGACAAGTTGGATTCTTCTGCCATGTAGCTAGTTCTCAGTATATGGACATGTTGGACACATCTGCAATGTAGGTAGAACTCTGTATATGGACATTTTGGACTCGTCTGACATGTAGCTAGCTCTCTATGCATGGATACGTTTGATTGGTCTGTCATATAGGTAGCTCAGTATATATGAACATATTGGAATTGTCTGTCATGTAGCTAGTTCTCAGTATATGGACATGTTGAACTCATTAACCATGTAGCCAGCTCTCTGTGTATGAACATATTGGACTCACTTGCCATGTAGCTAGCCCTCTTAAAATACACATGTTGGACTCATCTGCTATGTAGCAAACTCTCAGAATATTGATATGTTAGACTCATCTGCCATGTAGCTAACTGTCTGTATATGGATTTGTTGGATTCATCAGCCATGCAACCAGCTCTCTCTTTATGAACATGCTGGACTAATCTGCATTTTTTGCTTGCCCTCTAAATATACACATGTTTAACGCATCTGCCATATAGCTAACTCTCAGTATATGGACACGTTGAACTCATCTGCCATGTAGCTAGAACTCTGTGTATGGAAATGTTGCACTACTCTGCCACGTAGCTAGCTCTCTGTATATGGACATTTTGGACTCATCTGCCATGTAGCTAGCTCTTTGTGCATAGATATGTTGGACTAATCTGCCATGAAGGTAGCTCTCTGTATATGAACATATTGGACTTGTGTGCCATGTAGCTAGCTCTTTGTATTTGGACATGTGGGAATCACGAGCCATGTAGCCACCTTTCTCGGTATCAATATGTTGGACTCACCTGCCTTGTAGCTAGTCCTCTATATATAAACATATTGGAATTATCTGCCATGTAGCTAACTCTCAGTATATGGATATGTTGGACTCACCAGTCATGCAGCTAGAATTCTGAATATGGAAATGTTGCACTACACTGCCTTGTAGCTAGTTCTCTGTATATGGACATTTTGGACTCGTCTGCCATGAAGCTAGCTCTCTGTGCATGGATATATTGGACTGATCTGCCATGTAGGTAGCTCTCTGTGTAGGAACATATTGTACTTGTCTGCCATGAAGCTAGCTCTCTGTATATGGACATGTTGGATTCATCAGCCACGTAGGCAGCTCTCTCTGTATGAACATGTTGGACTCATCTGCCATGTAGCTAACTCTCAGTATATGGACATGTTGGATTCATCTTCCATGTAGCTAATACTCTGTAGATGGACATGTTGGACTTCTCTGCCATGGAGCTAACTCTCAGTATATGGACACGTTGGACTCATCTGCCATGTAGTTAGAACTCTGTATATGGAAATGTGGCACTCATCTCCCATGAACATAGCTCTTTGTATATCGATATTTTGGACTCGTCTACCATGTAGGTAGCTCTCTGTGCATGGAAATGTTGGACTGATCAGCCATGTAGGTAGCTATCTGTATATGAATATACTGGAATTGACTGCCATGTAGCTAGCTCTCTGTATATGCACATGTGGGACTCATCATCCATGTGGCCAGCTCTCTCTGTATAAACATGTTAGACTCATCTACCTTGTAGCTACTCCTCTATGTATACACATATTGGACTCATCTGCCATGATGCTAACTCTCAGTATATGGGCATGTTGAACTCATCTGCCATATAGCTAGAACTCTGTATATGGAAATGTTGAACTACTATGCCATGTAGATAGCTCTCTGTATATGGACATTTTTACTTGTCTGCCATGTAGTAGAACTCTGTGAATGGATACGTTGGACTGATCTGCCATATAGCTAGCTCTCTTTATATGGACATTTTGGACTCATCAGCCATGTAGCCAGCTCTCTCTGTATGAACATGTTGGACTCAACTGCCTTGTAGCTAGTCCTTTATATATACACATGTTGGACTCATATACCACGTAGCTAACTCTCAGTATATGGATATTGTGGACTGATCTACCATGTAGCTAATATTTTGTACATGGACAAGTTGGACTCTTCTGCCATGTAGCTAGCTCTCAGTATATGGACATGTTGGACACATCTGCAATGTAGGTAGAACACTGTATATGGACATTTTGGACTCATCTGACATGTAGCTAGCTCTCTATACATGGATATGTTTGACTGATTTGTCATATAGGTAGCTCAGTATATATGAACATATTGGACTTGTCTGCCATGTAGCTAGCTCTCCCTCTATGGACATGTTGGATGTATCAGCCATGTAGCATGGTCTTTCAGTATGAACATGTTAGACTAATATGCCTTGCAGGTAGTCCTCTATATATACACATGATGGACTCATCTAACATGTAGCTAACTCTCAGTATAAGGACATGTTGAACTCATCTGCCATGTAGCTAGTACTCTGTATATGGACATGTTGGACTACTCTGCCATGTAACTAGCTCTCAGTATATGGAC
>NW_006408849.1:599057-603778 GCF_000296735.1 Chrysochloris asiatica
TCTGCCATGTAGCTAGCTCTCTGTGCATGGATATGTTGGACTGATCTGTCATGTAGGTAGCTCTCTGTATATGAACATATTGGACTTGTCTGCCATGTAGCTAACTCTCTGTATATGGACATGTTGGACTCATCAGCCATGTAGCCAGTTCTCTCTGTATGAACATGTTGGACTCATCTGCTTTGTAACTAATCCTCTATATACACATTTTGGACTCATCTGCCATTTGCTTACTCTCAGTATATGGACATTTTGGACTCATCTGCCATGTAGCTAGTACTCTGTATATGGACATGTTGGACTACTCTGCCATGTAGCTAGCTCTCAGTATATGGACACGTTGGACTCTCTTGCCATGTAGCTAGAACTCTGAATATGGAAATGTTGCACTGCTCTACCATGCAGCTAGCTCTCTCTATATGGACATTTTAGATTGCATGGATATGTTGTATTGGTCTGCCATGAAGGTAGCTCTCTATATTTGATCATATTGAACTTGTCTGCCATGGAGCTAGCTCTCTGTTTATGGACATGTTGGAATCATCAGCCATGTAACCAATTCTCTGTGTATGAACATGTTGGACTCAAATGCCTTGTAGCTCGTCCTCTATATATACACATTTTGGAGTCATCTGCCATGTAGATAACTCTCAGTATATGGACATGTTGGTCTCATCTGCCATGGAGCCAGTACTCTGCATATGTACATGTTGGACTACTCTGCCATGTAACTAGCTCTCATTTTATGGACCTTTTGGACTCATCAGATGTGTAGCCAGTTCTCTGTTTATGAATATGTTGGACTCATCTGTGTTGTAGCTAGTTTTCTATATATACATATGTTGGACTCGTCTACCATGTAGCTAGCTCTCTGTGCATGTAGGAAGCTGATCTGCCATGTAGGTAGCTCTCTGTATAAGTACATATTGAACTTTTCTGCCATGTAGCTAGCTCTCTGTGCATGGATATGTTGGACTGATCTGATATATAGGTAGCTCTCTGTATATGAACATATTGGACTTGGATGCCATGTAGCTAGCTCCCAGTCTATGGACATGTTGGAATCTTCAGCATTGTAGCCAGCTCTCGCTGTATGAACATGTTGAACTCATCTGCCTTGTAGCAAGTCCTCCATATATACACAAGTTGGACTCATCTGCCATGTAGCTAACTGTCAGTATATGGACATGTTGGACTCATCTGTCATGTAGATAGTACTCTGTATATGGACATGTTGGACTACTCTGCCATATAGCTAGCTCTCAGTATATGCACACATTGGACTCATCTGCCATGTAGCTACAACACTGTATATGGAAATGTTGCACTACTCTGCCATGTGGTTAGCTCTCTGTATATGGATATTTTGGACTCATCTGCCATGTAGCTTACTCTCTGAGCATGGATATGTTGGACTGATCTGCCATGTAGGTAGTTGTCCTTATAAGAACATATTGGACTTGTTTGCCACGTAGCTAGCTCTCTGTATATAGACATGTTGGACTCATCAGCCATGTAGCCAGCTCTCTCTGTATGAACATGTTGGACTCATCTGCCTTGAAGCTAGTCCTCTATATATTCACATGTTGGACTCACCTGCCATGTAGCTAACACTCAGTATATGAACATGTTGTACTTATCTGCCATGTAGCTAGTACTCTGTATATGGACATGCTGGACTACTCTGCCATGTAGCTAGCCCTCAGTATATGGACACGTTGGACTCATCTGTCATGTAGCTAGAACTCTGTATATGGAACTGTTGCACTACTCTGCAATGTAGCTAGCGCTCTTTAGATGGACATGTTGGACTCATCACCCATGGAGCCAGGTCTCTCTGTATGAACATGTTGGACTCATGTGTCTTGCAAATAGTCCTTTATATATACATGTGTTGGAATCATCTGCCATGTAGCTAACTCTCAGTATATGGACATGTTGGACTCATCTGCCATGTAGCTATAACTCTGTACATGGAAATGTTGCAGTACTCTGTCATGTAGCTAGCTCTCTGTACATGGACATTTTGGACTCGTCTGCCATGTAGCTAACTCTCTGTGCATGCATATGTTGGAATGATCTGTCATGTAGGTAGCTCTCTGTATATGAACATATTGGATTTGTTTATCATGTAGGTAGCTCTATGAATATGAATATATTGGACTTGTATGCCATGTAGCTAGCTCTCTATATATAGACATGTTGGAATACACTGCCATGTAGCTAACTCTTAGTATATGGACACGTTGGACTCATCTACCATGTAGCTAGAACTCTGTATTTGTAAATGTTGCACTACTCTCCCATGTATCTAGCTCTCTGTATATGCCCATTTTGGACTTCTCTGACATATAGCTAGCTCTCTGTGCATGGATATGTTGGACTGATCTGCTATGTAGGTAGCTCTCTGTATATGAACATATGGGAATTTTCTGATATGTAGCTAGCTCTCTGTATATGGACATGTTGGACTCATCAGCCATGTAGCCAGCTCTCTCTGTATGAACATGTTGGACTTATCTGCCTTGTAGTTAGCACTCTAAATATACACATGTTGGACTCATCTCACATGTAGCTAACTCTCAGTATATGGATATATTGGACTTATCTGCCATGTAGCTAGTACTCTGTCTCTGGACATGTTGGACTGCTGTAACATGTAGCTAACTCTCAGTATATAGACACTTTGGACTCATCTGCCATGTAGCTAGAATTCTGTATATGGACATGTTGCTCTACTCTGCCATGTAGCTAGCTTTCTGTACATGCACATTTTGGATTCAACTTCCATGTAGCTAGGTCTCTGTGCATGGATATACTGGATTCATCTGCCATGTAGGTAGCTCTCTCTGTATGAACATATTTGACTCATTTGCCTTGTAGCTAGCCCTCTATGTATACACATGTTTGACTCATCTGCCATGTAGCTAACTCTCAGTACATGGACAGTTTTGACTCATCTGTCATGAAGCTAGAACTCTGTATATGTAAATATTGCACTACTCTGACATGTAGCTAGCTCTCTGTAAATGGACATGTTGGACTCACCAGACATGTAGCAAGCTCTCTCTATATGAACATGTTGGACTCGTCTGCCTAGTAGCTAGTCCTCTATATATACACATGTTGGACTCATCTGCCATATAGCTATCTCTCAGTATATGGACATGATGGACTCATCTGCCATGTAGCTAATATTCTGTATATGGACATGTTGGACTACTCTGCCATGTAGCTAGCTTTCAGGATATGGACACGTTGGACTCATCTGCCATGGAGCTGGAACTCTGTATATGGAAATGTTGCACTATTTTGCCATGTAGCTAACTCTTTGTATATGGATATTTTGGACTTGTCTGCCATGTAGCTAACTCTCTGTGCATTGACATGTTGGACTGATCTGCCATGTAGGTAGCTCTCTGTATATCAACATATTGGACTTGTCTGCCATGTAACTCACTCTCTGTATATGGACATGTTGGACTGATCAGCCATGAAGCCAGCTCTCTCTGTATGAACATGTTGGACTCCTCTTCCATGTAGCTAACTCTCAGTATATGGACATGTTGGATTCATCTGCCATGTAACTAGTATTCTGTATATGGACATGTTGGACTACTCTGCCATGTAGCTTGCTCTCAGTATATGAACATGGTGGACTCATCTGCCTTGTAACCAGTCCTCTATATATGGACATGTTGGACCTATGTGCCATGTAGTGAGCTCTCAGTATATGGACACGTTGGACTTCTTGGCCATGTAGCTAGAACTCTGTATTTGGAAATGTTGCACAACTCTGACATGTAGCTAGGTCTCTGTATGTGTACATTTTGGAATCATCTGCCATGTAGCTAGCTCTCTGTGCATTGATATGTTGGACTGATGTGCCATGTAGGTAGCTCTCTGTATATGAACATATTGGACATGTCTGCCATGTAGCTAGATCTATGTATATGGACATGTTGGACTCATCATCCATCTAGCCAGCTCTTTCTGTATGAACATGTTGAACTCATCTGCCTTGTAGCTAGTTCCATATATATACGTATGTTGGACTCATCTGCCATGTAGCTAACTCTCAGCATATGGACATGTTGGACTCATCTGTCATGTAGCTTACTCTCAGTATATGGACACGTTGTACTCATAAGCCATGTAGCTAGCTCTCAGTATATGGACACATTGGACACGTCTGCCATGTAGTTAGCTCTCTGTGCGTGTATATTTTGGACTGATCTGCCTTGTAGATACCTCTGTGTATATTAACATATTGGATTGGTTTGCAATGTAGCTAGCTCTCTTTACATGGACATATTGGACTGATCAGCAATGTAGCCTGCTCTTTCTGAATGAACAAGTTGGACTCATCTGCCTTGTAGTTAACTCTCAGTATATGGACATGTTGGACACATCTGCCATGTAGCTAGAACTCTGTATATGGAAAAGTTGCATTATTCTGTCATGTAGCTAGCTTTCTGTATATGGACAGTTTGGACTCGTCTGCCATGTAGCTAGCTCTCTGTGCATGGATATGTTGGACTTATCTGCTTGTAGGTTGCTCTCTGTATCTGAACATATTAGACTTGTCTGCCATGTAGCTAGCTCTCTGTATATGGACATGTCGGACTTATCAGCCATGTAGCCAGCTCTCTATGTATGAACATGTTGGACTCATCTGCCTTGTAGCTAGTCCTCTCTATATACAAATGTTGGATTCATCT
>NW_006408849.1:603878-605667 GCF_000296735.1 Chrysochloris asiatica
GTATATGGACATGTTGGACTCATCTGCCATGTAGCTAGTATTCTGTATATGGACATGTTGAACTACTCTGCCATGTAGCTAGCTCTAAGTATATGGACACGTTGGACTCAATCGCCATGTAGCTAGAACTCTGTATATGGAAAAGTTGCACTACTCTGCCATGTAGGAAGCTTTCTGTATATGGACTATTTGGACTCGTCTGCCATGTAGCTAGCTCTCTGTGCATAGATATGTTGGACTTATCTGCTTGTAGGTTGCTCTCTGTATATGAACATATAGGACTTGTCTGCCATGTAGCTTCTGTATATGGACATGTTGAACTCATCAGCCATGTAGCCAACTCTCTGTGTCTGAACATGTTGGACTAGTTTGCCTTGCAGCTTGCCTTCTAAATATAAACATGTTGTACTCATCTACCATGTAGCTAACTCTCAGTATATGGACATGTTGGACTCATCTGCCATGTAGCTAGTACTCTGTATATGGACATATTGGACTACTCTGCCATGTAGCTAGCTCTTCGTATATGGACACGTTGGACTCATCTGCTATGTATCTAGAACTCTGTAGATAGAAATGTTGCACTACTCAGCCAAGTAGCTAGCTCTCTGTATATGGACATTTTGGACTCGTCTGCCATGTGGCTAGGTCTCTGTGCATGGATATGTTGGACTGATCTCCCATGTAGGTAACTCTTTGTATATGAACATATTGGACTTTTCTGCGATGAAGCTAGATACGTTGGACTCATCAGCCATGTATAAAGCTCTCTCTGTAAAAATATGTTGGACTCATCTGACTTGTAGCTAGTCCTCTATATATACATATGTTGGACTCATTTGCCATGTAGCTAACTCTCAATATATGGACATATTGGATGCATCTGCAATGTAGATAGTACTCTTTATATGGAAATGTTGCACTACTCTGCTATGTAGGAAGCTCGCGGTATATGGACATTTTGGAGTCGTCTGCCATGTGCATGGATATGTTGGACTGAACAGCCATGTAGGTAGCTCTCTGTATATGAACATATTGGACTTTTCGGCCATGTAGTTAGCTCTCAGTATATGGACATGTTGGACTCATCAGCCATGTAGCTAACTCTCAGCATATGGACATGTTGGACTCATCTGCCATGTAGCCAGCTCTCTCTGTAAGAACATGTTGGACTTATCTGCATTGTAGCTAGTCCTCAATATATACACATGATGCACTCATCAGCATGTAGCTAACTCTCAGTATATGGACACATAAGACTCATCTGCCATGTAGCTAGGACTCTGTATATGGACAAGTTGGATTGCTCTGCCATGTATCTAACTCTCAGCATATGGACATGTTGGACTCCTCTGTCATGTAGCCAGCTCTCTCTGTGAGAACATGTTGGATTCATCAGCCATGTAGCTAGTACTCAGTATATGGACATGTTAGACTACTCTGCCAAATAGGTAGCTCTCAGTATATGGACACGTTGGACTCATCGGCCATGTAGCTAGAACTCTGTATATGGAAATGTTGCACTACTCTGCCATGTAGCTAGCTTTCTGTATTTGTACATTTTGGACTCTTCTGACATGTAGCTAGCTCTCAGTATATGGACACTTTGGACTCATCTGCATTGTAGTTAGAACTCTGTATATGGAAATGTTGCACTACTCTGTCATGTAGCTGGCTCTCTGTATATGGACATTTTGGACTCGTCTGCCATGTAGCTAGTTCTCTGTGCATGGATATGTTAGATGATCTTCCATGTAGGTAGCTCTTTGTATATGAACATATTGGACTT
>NW_006408849.1:607597-609257 GCF_000296735.1 Chrysochloris asiatica
TCTGTATATGAACATATTGGACTTGTCTTCCATGTAGCTGGCTCCCTTCTATGGACATATGGGACTAAACAGCGATGTTGCCAGCTCTCTCTGTATGAACATGTTGGACTCATCTGCCTTGTGACTAGTATTTTATATATACACATGTGGGACTGATCTGCCATGTAGCTAACTGTAAGCATATGGACATGTTGGACTCATCAGACATGTAGCGAGCTCTCTCTGTAAGAACATGTTGAACTTGTCTGCCTTGTACCTAGTCCTCAGTATATACACATGATGCACTCATCAGCATGTAGCTAACTCTCAGTATAAGGACATGTTGGACTCATCTGCCATGTAGCTAGTACTCTGTATATGGACATGTTGGCCTGCTCCGCATGTAATTAGCTCTCAGTATACGGACTCGATGGACTCATCTGCCATGTAGCTAGAACTCCATATATGGAAATGTTGCACTACTCTGCCATGTAGCTAGCTCTCTGTATTTGTACATTTTGGACTCATCTGCCATGTAGGTAGCACTCACTATATGGACATGTTGGACTACTCTGCCACATAGCTAGCTCTCAGTATATGGACATGTTGGACTCATCTGCCATGTAGATAGAACTCTGTATATGGACATTTTGGACTCCTCTACATGTAGCTAGCTCTGTGTGAATGGATATGTTGGACTGATCTGCCATGTAGGTACATCTCTGTATATGAACATATTGAACTTGTCTGCCATGTAGGTAGCTCTCAGTATATGGACATGTTGGACTCATCAACCATGTAGCTCTTCATTTATGAACATATTGGAGTTATCTGCCATGTAGCTAGCTCTCTGTATATGGACATGTTGTACTCATCAGCCATGTAGCCAGTTCTCTCTGTATGAACATGTTGGACTCATATGCCTTGTAGCTAGTCCTCTATACATACACATGTTGGACTTATCTGCCATGTAGCTAACTCTCACTATATGGACATGTTGGACTCATCTGCCATGTAGCTAGTACTCTGTATATGGACATGTTGGACTTCTCTGCCATGTAGCTAGCTCTCAGTATATGGACACATTGGACTCATCTGCTATGTAGATAGAACTCTGTATATGGAAATGTTGCACTATTCTGTCATGTAGCTGGCTCTCTGTATATGGACATTTTGGACTTGTCTGCCATGTAGTTAGCTCTCTGTGCATTGATATGTTGGATGATCTGCCATGTAGGTAGCTCTCTGTATAAGAACATATTGGACTTGTCTGACATGTAGATAGCTCTCTATATATGGACATGTTGGACTCATCAGCCATGTAGCCATCTCTCTGGCTATAAACATGTTGGACTCATCTGCCTTATAGCTAGTCCTCTATAAATACACATGTTAGAGTCATCTGCCATGTAGCTACCTCTCAGAATATGGGCATGTTGGACTCATCTGCCATCTAGCTAGCTCTCTGTATATGGAAATGATGGACTACTATGCCATGTAGCTAGCTCTCAGTATATGGACACATTGGGCTCGTCTGCCATGTAGCTATATCTCTGTGCATGGATATGTTGGACTCATCAGTCATGTAGCCAGCTCTCTTTCTGAACATGTTGGACTCATCTGACTTGTAGCTTGCCCTCAAAATATACACATGTTGGACTCATCTGCCATGTAGCTAACT
>NW_006408849.1:611262-612646 GCF_000296735.1 Chrysochloris asiatica
TATGGACATGTTGGACTACTCTGCCATGTAGCTAGCTCTCAGTATATGGACACGTTGGACTCATCTAACATGTAGCTAGAACTCTGTATATGGAAATGTTTCACTACTCTGCAATGTAGCTAGCTCTCTGTATATGGACATTTTAGACTCGTCTGTCATGTAGCTAGCTCTCTGTGCATGGATATGTTGGATTGATCTGCCATGCAGGTAGCTCTCTGTATATGAACATGTGGGACTTGTCTGCCATGTAGCTAACTCTCGGTATATGGAAATGTTGAACTCATCAGCCATGTAGCCAGCTCTCTCAGTATGAACTTGTTGGACTTTTCTGCTTGTAGCTAGTCCTCTATATATACACATGTCGGACTCATCTGCCATGTAGCTCGAACTCTGTATATGGAAGTGTAGCACTACTCTGCCTTGTAGCTATCTTTCTCTATATGGACATTTTGGACTCCTCTGCCATGTAGCTAGTACTCTGTATATGGACATGTTGGACTACTCAGCCATGTAGCCAGCTCTCAGTATATGGACATGTTGGACTCATCTGCCATGTAGCTAGAACTCTGTATATGGAAATGTTGCACTACTCTATCATGTAGGTAGCTCTCTGTATATGGACTTTTTGGACTCGTCTGCCATGTAGCTAGCTCCCTGTGCATGGATATGTTGGACTGATCTGCCATATAGGTCGCTCTCTGTATAGAAACATATTGGACTAGTCTGCCATGTAGCTAGCTCTCTGCCATGTAGCCATCTCTCTGTGTATAAACATGTTGGACTCATCTGCCTTGTAGCTAGTCCTCTATCAATACACATGTTGGAGTCATCTGCCATGTAGCTAACTCTCAGTATATCAGTATATGGACATATTGGACTCATCTGCCATCTAGCTAGCTCTCTGTATATGGACATGATGGACTACTCTGCCACGTAGCTAGCTCTCAGCATATGTACATGTTGGACTCATCTGCCATGTAGCCAGTTCTCTCTGTATGAACATGTTGGACTCATCTACCATGTAGCTAGAACTGTGTATATGGATATGTTGGACTACTCTGCCATATAGCTAGCTCTCTGGATTTTGACATTTTGGACTCATCTGCCATGTAGCTAACTCTCTGTATATGGACTTGTAGGACTCATCAGCCATGTAGCTAGTACTCAGTATATGGACATGTTGGACTACATGAACATATTGGACTTGTCTGCCATGTAGCTAGCTCTCTGTATATGGAGATGATGAACTCATCAGCCATGTAGCCAGCTCTCTCTGTATGAACATGTTGTACTTATCTGCCTTGTAGCTAGTCCTCTATATATACACATGTTGGACTCATCTGCCATGTATTTAGAATTCTGTATATGGACATTGTGGACTCGT
>NW_006408849.1:625148-627150 GCF_000296735.1 Chrysochloris asiatica
AATCCATCTCGTTGGGGGTTTTCCTCTTTTTCTCTGACCCTCCACCTTACCCAGCATGACATCCTTCTCCAGCGACTGTTTCCTCTGGACAATATGTCTAAAGTATGAGAGACGAAGCTTAGCCATCCTGGCCTCCAAGGAGCTCTCTGGCTGCACTTCTTCCAAAACAGAACTATTGGTTCTTTTGGCAGTCCATGGCACTTTCATTATTCTCCTCCAACACCACAACTCAAAGGTATGAAGTCTTCTACGATCTTCCTTATTTACTGTACAGGTTTCGCGTACATATGAGGCTATTGAAAACACCATGGCCTGGGTCAGGGGCACCTTAGTACTAAAGCTGACATCTCTGCTTTTCGATACTTTAAAAAGATCCTGTGCAGCAGATTTGCACAATGCAATACGTAGTCTGATCTCTTGACTGCTGCTTCCGCGAATCTTGATAGCTAGCTTTCTGTATAAGGACATGTTGGACTCAACAGACATGTAGCCAGCTCCCTCTGTATGAACATGTTGGACTCATCTGCCTTGTAGCTAGTCCTCTATATATAACATGTTGGACTCATCTGCCATGTAGCTAACTCTCAGCATATGGACATGTTGGATTCATCTGCCATGTAGCTAACACGCTGTATATGGACATGTTGGACTACACTGCCGTGTAGCTTGCTCTCAGTACATGGACACGTTGGACTCATCTACCATGTAGCTAGAACTCTTTATATGGATATATTGAACTACTCTGCCATGTAGCTAGCACTCTGTATATGGACATGTTGGACTCATTAGCCATATAGCCAGCTATCTCTGTATAAGCATGTTGGACTCTTCTGCCTTGTAGCTATTCCTCTATATGTACACATGTTGGACTCATCTGTCATGTAGCTAGTACTCTGTATATGGACATGTTGGAATACTCTGCCATGTAGCTAGCTCTCTGTCATGTAGGTAGCTCTCTGTATATGAACATATTGCACTTGTCTGCCATGTAGCTAGCTTTCTGTAAATGTACATGTTGGACTCATCAGCCATGTAGCCAGCTCTCTCTGTATGAACATGTGGGACTCATCTGCATTGTAGCTAGTCCTCTATATATACACATGTTGGACATATCTGCCATGCAGCTTACTCTCAGTATATTGACATGTTGGACTCATCTGCCATGTAACTAGTACGCTGTATATCGACATATTGGACTACTCTGCCATGTAGCTAGCTTTCAGTAAATGGATGTGTTGGACTTATCTACCATGTAGCTAGAACCCTGCATATGGAAATATTGAACTACTCTGCATGTAGCTAGTTTTCTGTATGTGAACATTTTGGACTAGTCAGCCATGTAGCTACCTCACTGTGAATGGATATGTTGGACTGATCTGCCATGTAGGTAGCTCCTCTATATGAACATATTGGACTTGTCTGACATGTAGCTAGCTCTCTGCATATGAACTTGTTGGATTCATTAGCCATGTAGCCAGCTCTCTCTGTATGAGCATGTTGGACTCATCTGCTTTGTAGCGACTCCTCTATATGCACACATGTTGGACTCATCTGCCATGTAGCTATTCCTCTGTATATGGGCATGTTGGACTACTCTGCCATGTAGCTAGCTCTCAGTATATGGACAGCATGAACTCATCTGCCATGTAGCTAGAACTCTGTATATGGAAATGTTGCACTACTCTGCCATGTAGCTAGCACACTGTATATGGACATTTGGGACTCATCTGCCATGTAGCTAGCTCTCTGTTCATGAATATGTTGGACTGACATGCCATGTAGGTAGCTCTCTGTATATGAACATATTGCACTTGTCTGCCATGTAGCTAGCTCTCTGTATATGGAGATGATGGACTCATCAGCCATGTAGCCAGCTCTCTCTGTATGAACATGTTGTACTTATCTGCCTTATAGCTAGTCCTCTATATATACACATGTTGGACTCATCTGCCATGTAGTTAGAACTCTGTATATGGACATTTTGGACTCGTCAGCCATGTAG
>NW_006408849.1:628765-634067 GCF_000296735.1 Chrysochloris asiatica
TGTACATGGATATGTTGGACTGATCTGCCATGTAGGTAGCTCTCTGTATATGAACATATTGGACTTCTCTTCAATGTAGCTAGCTCTCAGTATATGGACATGTTGGACTCATCTGCCATGTAGCTAATACTCTGTATTTGGATATGTTGGACAACTCTGCCATGTAGCTAGCTCTCAGTATATGGACACTTTGTTTTCATCAGCCATGTAGCTCGAACTCTCTATGTAGAAATGTTGAACTACTCTGCCATGTAACTATCTCTCTTTCTATGGACATTTTGGACTCCTCTGCCATGTAGCTAGCTTTGCTTGCATGGATATGTTGGACTGATTTGCCATGTGGATAGCTCTCTGTATATGAACATATTGGACTTGTCTGCCATATAGCTAGTTCTCATTTTATGGACATGTTGGACTCATGAGCCATGTAGCCAGCTCTCTCTGTATGAACATGTTGAACTCATCTGTCTTGGAGCTAGCCCTCTAAATATACACATGTTGGTCTCATCTGCCATGTAGCTAGCTCTCTGTATATGGACACTTTGGACTCATCTGCCATGTAGCTAGCTTTCTGTACATGGATATGTTGGACTGATCTGACATATAGTTACCTCTCAGTATATGGACACGTTGGAGTCATCTGTCATGTAGCTAGAACTCTGTATATGGAAATGTTGCACTACTCTGCCATGTAGCTACCTCTCTGAATATGGACATTTTGGACTCCTCTGTGATGTAGCTAGCTCTCTGTGCATGGATATGCTGGACTGATCTGCTATATAGGTAGCTCTCTGTATATCATTGTATTGGACTTGTCTGTCATGGAGCTAGCTCTCAGTATATGGACATGTTGACTCATCAGTGACGTAGCCAGCTCTCTCAGTGTGAACATGTTGGACTCATCTGCCTTGTAGTTTACTCTCAGTATATAGACGTGTTGGACTCATCTGCCATGTAGCTAGTACTCTGTATATGGATATGTTGGACTCCTCTGCCATGTAGCTAGAACACTGTATAGGGAAATGATGCACTACTCTGCCATGTAGCTAGCTCTCAGTATATGGATATTTTGCACTCGTCTGCCATGTAGCTAACTCTCAGTATATGGACATGTTGGACTCATCAGCCATGTAGCCTGTTCTCTGTGTATGAACATTTTGAACTGATCTGCCTTGTAGTTAGTCCTCTATATATATACACATTGGACTAATCTGCCATGTAGCCAGAACTCTGTATATGGAAATTTTGCACTACTCTGACATGTACATGAATATGTTGGACTGATCTGCCATGTAGGTAGCTCTCTGTATAGGAACATATTGGACGTGTGTGCCTTGTAGCTAGCTCTAGGTATATGGACATGTTGGACTCATCAGTTATGTAGCCAGCTCTCTGTGTATGAACATGTTGGACTCATCAGCCTTGTTGCTAGTCCTCTAAATATACATATGTTGGACTCATCTGCCATGTAGCTAACTCTCAATATATGGACATGATGAACTCATCTGCCATGTAGCTAGTACCCTGTATATGGACATGTTGTACTACTCTGCCATGTAGCACGCTCTCAGAATATGGACACCCTGGAATCAACTGCCATATCGCTAGAACTCTGTATACTGAAATGTTGCACTGCTATGCCATGTAGCTAGCTCTCTGTAAATGGACATTTTGGACTCGTCTGCCATGTAGCTAGCTCTATATGCATGGATATGTTGGACTGATCTGCCATGTAGGTAGTTCTCTGTATATGAACATATTGGACTTCTCTGCCATGTAGCAAGCTCTCAGTATATGGACATGTTGATCTCATCTGCCATGTAGCTAACTCTCAGTATATGGACATGTTGGTCTCATCTGCCATGTAGCTAACTCTCAGTATATGGACATGTTGGACTCATATGCCATGTAGCTAGTACTCTATATATGGACATATTGGACTTCTCTGCCATCTAGCTAGCTTTCAGTATATGGACACAGTGGACTCATCTACCATGTAGCTAGAACTCTGTATATGGACATGTTACACTACTCTGCCATGTAGCTAGCTCTCTGTATATGGACAATTTGGACTCGTCTGCCATGTGGCTAGCTCTCTGTGCATGGATATGTTGTACTTATATTCCATATAGGTTGCTCTCTGTATATGAACATATTGGACTTATCTTCCATGTAGCTAGTTCCCTGTATATGGACATGATGGACTCCTCAACCATGTAGGAAACTCTCTCTGTATGAACACATTGGACTCATCTGCCTTGTAGCTAGTCCTCTATATATGCACATGTTGGACACATCTGCCATGTGGATTACTCTCAGTATATGGACATGTTGGAATCGTCTGTCATATAGCTAGTACTCTCTATATGGAAATGTTGCACTACTCTGGCATGTTTCTGGCTCTCAGTATATGGACACGTTGGACTCGTCTGCCATGTAGCTAGAACTCTGTATATGGAAATGTTGCACTACTCTGCCTTGTAGATAGCTCTCTGTGCATGGATATGTTGGACTTGTCTGCCATGTATGTAGCTCTCTGTATATGAACATATTAGACTTGACTGCCATGTAGCTAGCTCTCTGTATATGGACATGTTGGACTAATCAGCAATATCTCCCGCTCTCCCAGCATAAACATTTTGGATTCATCTGCCTAGTAGGTCTTCCTCTATATATTCTCATGTTGGACTCATCTGCCATGTAGCTAACTCTCAGTATATGGACATGTTGAAATCATCTGCCATGTAGCTAGTACTCTCTATATGGACATGTGAGACTACACTGCCATGTAACTAGCTCTCAGTATATGGACAATATGGACTCGTCTGCCATGTAGCTAGACCTCTCTATATGGACACGTTGGACTCTTCTTTCATGTAGCTAGAACTCTGTATATGGAAATGTTGCACCACACTTTCATGTAGCTGGCCCTCCATATATGGACATTTTGGTCCATTTGCCATGTAGCTAGCTCTCTGTGCATGGATATGTTGGACTGATCTGCTGTGTAGATGGCTCTCTGTATATGAACATATTAGACTTGTCTGCCATGCAGCTAGCTCTCAGTATATGGACATGATGGAGTCATCTTCCATACAGCTAGCACACTGTATATTGACATGTTGGGCTACTCTGCCATGTAGCGAGCGCTAAATATATGGACATATTGGATTCATATGCCATGTAGCTAGAACTCTGTATTTGTAAACGTTGCACTGCTCTGCCACGTAGCTAGCTCTCTCTATATGGACATTTTGGACCCATCTGCCCATGTACTTAGCTCTCTGTACATGGATATATTGGACTGATCTGCCATGTAGTTAGCTCTCTGTATATGAACCTATTGGACTTTTGTGCCATGTAGCTAGCTCTAAGTATATGGACATGTTGGACTCATCAGCCATGTAGCCAGCTCTCTCTGTATGAACATGTTAGACTTATCTGCCTTGTAGCTAGTCCTCTATATATACACAATTGGGACACATCTGCCACGTAGCTAACTCTCAGTGTATGGATATGTAGGATTCATCTGCCATGTAGCTAGTACTCTGTATATGGACATTTTGGATTACTCTGCCATGTAGCTAGCTCTTTGTACATGGATATGTTGGACAGATCTGCAATGTAGGTAGCTCTCTGAATATGAACATATTGGACTACTCTGCCATGTAGCTAGCTCTCAGAATATGGACATGTTGGACTCATCAGCCATGTAGACTGCTCTCTGTGTATGAACATGTTGAACTCATCTGCCTTGTTTTGAGCCCTCTAAATATACACATGTTGGATTCATCTGCCATGTAGCTAACTCTCAGTATATCAATATGTTGGACTCATCAGCCATGTAGCTAGTACTCTGTATATAGACGTGTTGGACTACTCTGCCATGTAGCTAGCTCTCAGTACATGGACACATTGGACTCATCTGCCCTATATGTAGAAACCTGTATATGGAAATGATACACTAATCTGCCATGGAGCTAGTTCACTGTATATGGACATTTTGGACTTGTCTGACATGTAGCTAGCTCTCTGTGCATGGATATGTTTGACTGATCTGCCATGTAGGTAGTTCTCTATATATGAACATATTGGACTTGTCTGCCATATAGCTAGCTCTCAGTATATGTACATGTTGGACTCATCAACCATGTAGCCTGCTCTCTGTGTATGAACATGTTGGACTCATCTGCCTTGTAGTGAGCCCTCTAACTATACACATGTTAGACTCATCTTCCATGTAGCTAACTCTCAGTATATCGATATATTGGACTCATCAGCCATGTAGCTAATACTCTGTATAAGGACATGTTGGACTACTCTGCCATGTAGCTAGCTCTCAGTACTTGGACAGGTTGGACTCATCTGCCATGTAGCTAGAAGTCTGTGCATGGAAATGTTGCACTACTCTGCCATGTAGCTAGCTCTCTGTACATGGACATTTTGTAATCGTCTGCATTGTAGCTAGCTCTCTGTGCTTGGATATGTTTGACTGATCTGCCATGTAGGTAGCTCTCGGTATATGAATGTACTGGGCATGTCTGCCATGTAGCTAGTTCTCTGTATATGGATATGTTGGACTCATCAGCCATGTAGCCAGCTCTCTCTGTATGAACAGGTTGGACTACTCTGCCATGTAGCTAAAACTCTGTATATGGAAATTTTGCACTACTCTGCCATGTACCTAGCTCTCTGTATATGAACATTTTGGACTCGTCTGCCATGTAGCTAGCTCTCTGTGCATGGGCATGTTTGACTGATCTGCCATGTAGGTAGCTCTCTGTATATGAACATATTGGACTTGTCTGCTATGTAGCTAGTTCTCCATACATGGACATGTTGGACTCATCAGCCATGATGACAACTTTCCATGTATGAAGATGTTAGACTCTTCTGTCTTGTAGCTAGCCCTCTAAATATATACATGTTGGACTCAAGTGCCATGTAGTTAACTCTCAGTATATGGATATGTCCTACTCATCTCCCATGCAGCTAATACTCTGTAATGGACACTTTGGATTACTCTGCCAAGTAGCTAGCTCTCAGTATATGGACATGTTTGACTCATCTGCCACGTAGCTAGACTCTGTATATAGAAATGTTGCACTACTCTGCCATGTAGCTAGCTCTCTGTATGTAGATATTTTGTACTCGTCTGCCATGTAGCTAATTCTCTGTGTATAGAAATGATGGACTAAACTTCCATGTAGGTAGCTCTCTGTACATGAACATATTGGACTTGTCTGCCATGTAGCTAGCTCTCAGTATATGGATATGTTGGACTCATCAGTCATGTAGCCAG
>NW_006408849.1:634697-635419 GCF_000296735.1 Chrysochloris asiatica
GGACTACTCTGCCATGTAGCTAGAACTCTGTATATGGAAATGTTGCACTACTCTGCCATGTAGCTAGCTCTCTGTATATGGACATTTTGGTCTCGTCTGCCATGTAGCTAGGTCTCTGTGCATGGATATGTTGGACTGATCTGCCATACAGGTAGCTCTCTGTATATGAACATATTGGACTTGTTTGCCATGTAGCTAGCTCTCAGTATATGGACATGTTGGACTCATCAACGATATAGCCAGCACTCAGTGTATGAACATGTTGGACTCCTCTGCCTTATAGCTAGCCCTCTACATATACACACGTTGGACTCATGTGTCATGTAGTGACCTCTCAGTATATGGACATGTTGGTCCATCTGCCATGCAACTAGTACTCTGTATATTGACATTTTGGACTATTCTGCCATGTAGCTAGCTCTCAGTATATCGACACGTTGGACTCATCTGCCATGTAGCTTGAACTCTGTATATGGAAATGCTGTACTACTCGGCCCTGTTGCTAGCTCTCTGTATATGGACACGTTGGACTCATCTGCTATGTACGTAGAACTCTGTATATAGAAATGTTGCACTACTCTGCATTATAGCTAGCTCTCTGCGTAAGGACTTTTTACACTCATCTGTCATGTAGGTAGCTTTCTGTGCAAGGATATGTAGAACTGATCTGCCATGTAGGTAGCTCTCTGTATATGGACATGTTGGACTCATCTGCCATGTAG
>NW_006408849.1:635613-637492 GCF_000296735.1 Chrysochloris asiatica
GGACTCATCAGCCATGTAGCCAGCTCTCTCTGTATGAACATCTAGGACTCATCTGCCATGCAGCTAGTATTCTGTATATGGACATGTTGGTCTACTCTGACATGTAGCTAGCCCTAAGTATATTGTCACGTTGGACTCATCTGCCATGTAACTAGACCTCTGTATATGGAAATGTTGCACTACTCTGCCATGTTGCTAGCTCTCTGTATATGAACATATTGGAATTGTCTGCCATGTAGCTGGCTCTCTGTATATGGAAATTTGGGACTCATCAGTCATGTAGCCAGCTTTCTGTGTATGAACATGTTGGACTCATCTGCCTTGTAGCTAGTCCTCTATATATACACATGTTGGATTCATCTGCCGTGTGGCTAACTCTCAGTATATGGACATGTTGGACTCGTCTGCCAAGTAGCTAGTACTCTGTATATGGAAATGTTGCACTACTCTGCCTTGTAGCTAGCTCTCTGTATATATACATATGTTGGACTGATCTGCCATGTTGGTAGCTCTCTGTATATGAACATATTGGACTTGTCTGCAATGTAGGTAGCTCTCAGTATATGGACATGTTGGACTCATCAGCCATGTAGCCAGCTCTCTGTGTATGAACATGTTTGACTCATCTGCCTTGTAATTAGCCTTCTAAATATACACATGTTGGACTCATCTGCCATGTAGCTAGTACTCTGTATATGGACATATTGGACTACTCTGCCATATAGCTAGCTCTCATGTAGGAGGCCATCAAGCATATAACCTAAATGCCACCTTGTGACTAGAATTGGGGTAGGTTTTCTTTGATTAATAATAAACACTCTCTGGGAAAAGGGAACTTAAACTGTGCCAAAACCGCGTGATTCAGTGTTGCTATAACAATGCTTATACTTATGTGATCATATCCTGGTTGGTATCCTGGTTGGTAATCATATCCTTGTTACTATAGAAAACATCGTAACTAGGCAGAATAACAATAACCTAATGCTAAAAGTCCTATATAAACCACGTTACTACAATAAACTTTGTCACTGGTCATCAGCCTTGTGACCCTTGCCTGATTTTAATCCTCGCCTCTCCTTCAAGTAACTCACGCAGTGGTCTGAGCTGGTCTCAGACCCCCACACTCTCAGTATATGGATATGTTTGACTCCTCTGCCATGTAGCTAGAACTCTGTATTGGAAATGTTGCACTACTCTGCCATGTAGCTAGCTCTCTGTAAATGAACATTTTGGACTCGCCTGCAATGTAGCTAGCTCTCTGTGCATGGATATATTGGACTGATCTGCCCTGTAGGTAGCTCTCTGTATATGAACATATTGGAATTGTCTGCCATGTAGCTAGCTCTCTGTATATGGACATGTTGGACTCATTAGCCATGTAGCCAGATCTCTCTGCTTCTTGTCTTGTTAATTGTTTCTATAGTTTTTTTCTGTTTTCAATCTCATTTATTTCTGCTCTGATCTTTATTATTTCTTTTCTTTTGGTGGTTGTGGGTTCCCTCTGTTAGTCTGTTTCTAATTGTTGTAGATGCCATGTTAATATGTTAATTTTAGTTCTTTCTTCTTTTTGGATGTTTGCCTTTATTGCAGTAAATTGTCCTCTCAGCACAGCTTTCGCCGTGTCCCAAAGATTTTCGTATGTTATGTTTTCGTTATCATTGATTTCAAGAAATTTGCGAATTCACGTTTGATTTCTTCTCCTACCCAGTTTTCAGCAGGATGTTGTTCAGTTTCCTTGTATTTGTCTTGATTTCCTTGGTTTTTGTATTGTTGATTTCTAATTTAATAGCATTGTGGTCTGAGAAGATGCTTTGTAGTATTTTGATATTTGTAAATTTATGGAGACTTGTTTTGTGGCCTAAAACATGGTCTATTCTGG
>NW_006408849.1:639372-643344 GCF_000296735.1 Chrysochloris asiatica
AGTGTTTTGAAACATTTTATAATCATTTTTCTGAATTATTTCTCAGGTATTTCCAGGGCCTTCCCTCCTTCCAGCATGGAGAGAAGGTCTACTTCTGGTTCATTTGTCTCAGATATTTTATCTTTTTTCTGGACATGTGCTGATATTGTCATCTGCTTTTGCTACTTGGACATGTTTAATGTTTATCTCTGGCCCTGATAATTAATTAAGTATGTACTTTGGTATTTTTTTATGTTTTCTGATTGTCTCCAGGAAGATGTGATCAGGATGTGGTCTTCCCTTTTCACTCTTCTATGTGACAGCCAAACAACACCAGTCGTGTGGAAAAAAATTTTTGGAACGCTTCACGAATTTGCATGTCATCATTGCTCAGGGGCCATGCTAATTTTTCTCTGTATCATTCCAATTTTAATATATGGGCTGCCGAAGTGAGCACCAGATCTTTCTGTATGAACATGTTGGACTAATCTGCCTTGTAGCTAGTCCTCTATATATACACATGATGGACTCATGTGCCATGTAGCTAACTCTCAGTATATGTATATGTTGGAATGATCTGCCATGTAGCAGATACTCTGTATATGGATATGTTGGACTACTCTGCCATGTAGCTAGCTCTCAGTATAAGGACAGTTTGGACTCATCGAACATGTAGCCAGCTCTCTTTGTATGAACATGTTTCACTACTATGCCATGTAGCTAGCTCTGTGTAAATGGCCAGTTTTGACTCATATGCCATGTAGCTAGCACTCAGTATATGGACATGTTGAACTCATCAGCCCTATAGCCAGCTCTGTGTATGAACATAATGGACTCATCTGCCTTATAGCTATCCCTCTAAATATACACATGTTGGACTCATCTGCCATGTAGCTTACTCTCAGTATATGGACATTTTCTACTCATCTCCCATGTAGCTAGTACTCTGTATATGGACACGTAGGATTACTCTGTCATGATGCTAGCTCTCAGTATATGGACACGTTGGACTCATCTGCAATGTAGCTAGAACTCTGTATATGGAAATGTTGCACTAGTCTGCCATGTAGCTAGCTCTCTGTATATAGATATTTAGGACTCATCTGCCATGTAGCTAATGCTCTGTGCATGGATATGTTGGACTGAAATGCCATGGAGGCAGCTCTCTGTATATGAACAGATTGGACTTGTCTGCCTTGTAGATAGTCCTCTATATATACACATGTTGGATTCATCTGTATCTTTCTGTATATGGACATTTGGGACTCATCAGCCATGTAGCCAGCTCTCTGTGTATGAACATATAGGTAGCTCTTTGTATATGAACATATTGGATGTGTCTGCAATGTAGCTAATTCTCAGTATATGGACATGTTGGATTCATCAGCCATGTAGCCAGCTCTCCGTGTATGAACATGTTGGACTCATCTGTCTTATAGCTAGCCCTCTTAATATACACATGTTGGACTCATCTACCATGTAGCTAACTCTCAGTATATGGACAAGTTGGACTCATCTGCCATGTAGCTAGTACTCTGTATATGGACATGTTGGAATACTCTGCTATGTAGCTAGCTCTCAGTATATGGACATGTTGAACTCATCTGCCATGTAGCTAGAACTCTACATAGAAATGATGTACTACTCTGCCATGTATATAGCTATCTGTATATGGACATTTTGGACTCATCTGTCATGTAGCTAGCTCTTTGTACATGGATATGTTGCACTGATCTGCCATGTAGTTAGCTCTCTGTATGTGAACATATTGGAATTGTCTGCCATGTATCTAGCTCTCTGTATATGGACATATTGGACTCATCAGCCATGTAGTCAGCTCTCTGTGTATGAACATATTGGACTCATCTGCCTTGTAGCAAGTCCTCTAAATATACACTTGATGGATTCATCTGCCATGTAGCTAATTATCAGTATATGGATATGTTGGACTGATATGCCATGTAGCTAGTATATGAACATGTAGGCCTACTCTGACATGTAGCTAGCTCTCAGTATATGGACATTTTGGAATCATCAGTCATGTAGCCAGCTCTCTGTGTATGAACATGCTGCACTACTATGCCATGAAGCTAGCTCTCTGTATGTGGACATTCTTGACTCGTCTGCCATGTAGCTAGCTGTCAGTATATGGACTTGTTGAACTCATCAGCCCTATAGCCAGCTCTCTGTGTATGAACATGTTGGACTCATCTGCCTTGTAGCTAACACTTTAAATATACACATGTTGGATTCATCTGCCATGTAGCTAACTCTCAGTATGTGGACATGTTTTACTCATCTCCCATGTAGCTAACACTCTGTATATGGACATGTTGGCTTACTCTGCCATGTAGCTAGCTCTCAGTATATGGATACATTGGACTCATCTGCCAGGTGGCTAGAACTCTGTATATGGAAATTTTGCACTACTCTGACATGGAGCTGGCTCTCTGTGCATGGATATGTTAGACTGATCTGAAATGTAGGTAGCTCTCTGTATATGAACATACTGGATTTGTCTCCCATGTATCTCGGTCTCAGTATATAGACATGTTGGACCTATCAGCCATGTAGCCAGCTCTCTGTATGAACATGTTGGACTCATCTGCCTTGTATCTAGCCATCTAAATATACACAGGTTGGACACATCTTCCATGTAGCTGACTATCAGTATATGGACATATTGGACTCCTCTGCCATGTAGCTAGTACTCTGTATATGGACATGTTGGACTACTCTGCCATGTAGATAGCTCTCTGTATATGGATACATTGGACTCCTCTGCCATGTAGCTAGAAATCTGTATATGGAAATGTTGCACTACTCTGCCATGTAGCTAGCTCTCTGGGTATGGACATTTTGGACTCATCTGCCATGTAGCTAGAACTCTGTATATGGATATGTTGCACTACTCTGCCGTGTAGCTAGCTCGCTGTATATGGACATGTTGGAATCATCAGCCATGTAGCCAGCTCTATCTATTTGAACATGTAGGACTCATCTGCCTTGTATCTAGCCATCTAAATATACACAGGTTGGACTCATCTGCCATGTAGCTAACTCTCAGTATATGGACATGTTGGACTCATCTGCCATATAGCTTGCACTCTGTATATGAACATGTTGGACTACTCTGCCATGTAGGTAGCTCTCAGTATATGGACATGTTGCTCTCTTCTGCCATGTAGCTATAACACTGTATATGTAAATGTAGCACTACTCTGCCATGCAGATAACTCTCTGTATATGCACATTTTGGACTCGACTGCCATTTAGCTAGCCCTCTGTGCATGAATATGTTGGAATAATCTGCCATGTAGGTAGCTCTCTGTATATGGGCATTTTGGACTTGTTTGCCATGTAACTAGATCTCTGTGCATGGATATGTTGAACTGATCTGCCATGTAGGTAGCTCTCTGTATATGAACATATTGGACTTGTTGGCCATGTAGCTAGCTCTCTGTATATATACACATGTTGTACTCATCTGCCATGTAGATAACTCTCAGTATATGGACATGTTGTACTTATTTGCCACGTAGCTAGTACTATGTATATGGACATGTTGGACTACACTGCCATGTAGCTAGCAGCCTATATATGGACATTTTGTACTCTTCTGCCATGTAGTTAGCTCTCTGTGCATGGATATGTTGGACTAATCTGCCATGTAGGTAGCTCTCTGTATATGGACATTTTGGACTACTCTGCCATGTAGATAGCTCTCTTTGCATGGATAGGTTGGACTGAACTGCCATATAGGTAGCTCTCTGTATATGAACATATTTGACTTGTCTGCCATGTTCCTAGCTCTCTATATATGGACATGTTGGAATCATCACCCATATAGCCACCTCTCTCTATAAGAACATGTAGGACTCATCTGCCTTGCAGCTAGTCCTCTATGTATACACCTGTTAGACTACTCTGCCATGTAGCTAGCTCTCAGTATATGGACATGTTGGACTCATCAGCCATGTAGCCAGCTCTCTG
>NW_006408849.1:643444-647710 GCF_000296735.1 Chrysochloris asiatica
AGCTAGCTCTCAGTATATGGACATGTTGGACTCATCAGCCATGTAGCCAGCTCTCTGTGTATGAACATGTTGGACTCATCTGCCTTGTAGCTAGCCCTCTAAATGTACACATGTTGGACTCATCTGCCAAGGAGCTAACTCTCAGTATATGGACATGTTCTACTCATCTGCCATGTAGCTAGAACTCTGTATATGGAAATATTGACCTACTCTGCCATGTAGCTAGCTCTCTGTATATGGACGATTTGGATTCTTCTGCCATGTAACTAGCTCTGTGTGCATGGATATGATGAACTGATCTGCCATGTAGGTAGCTATCTGTATATGGACATATTGGACTCATCTGCCATGTAGCTAGCTCTCAGTATATGGATATGTTGGACCCATCAGCCATGTAGCCAGATCTCTTGTATGAACATGTTGGATCCATCTGCCTTGTAGCTAGCCCTCTATATATACACTTGTTTGACTCATCTACCATGTAGCTAACTCTCAGTATATAGACATGTTGGACTCATCTGCCATGTAGCTAGTACTATGTATATGAACATGTTGGACTACTCTGCCATGTAGCTCGCTCCCAGTATATGTACACATTGGACTCATCTGCCATGTAGCTAGAACTCTGTATATGGAAATGTTGCACTACTCTGCCATGTAGCTTGCTCTCTGTATAGGAAAATTTTGGACTTGCCTGCCATGTAGCTAACTCTCTGTTCATGGATATGTTGGATTGACCTAACATGTAGGTAGCTCTCTGTATATGAACATATTGGACTTGTCTGCCATGTAGCTACCTATCTGTATATGGACATGTTGCACTCCTCAACCATGTAGCCAACTTTCTCTTTATGAACATGTTGGATTCATATGCCTTGTTGCTTGTCCTCTATATATAAACATTTTGGACTCATCTGCCATGTAGCTAACTCTCAGTATATGTACACGTTGTACTCATCTGCCATGTAGCTAGTACCCTGTATATAGATATGTTGGACTACTCTGCCATGTAGCTAGCTCTCAGTATATGGACATTTTGGACTCATCTGCCATGTATCTAGCTCTCTGTGCATGGATATGTTGGAGTGATCTGCCTTGTAGGTCGCTCTCTGTACGTGAACATATTGGTCTTGCCTGCCTTGTAGCTGTCTCTGAATTTTTACATGTTGGACTCATCTGCCGTGTAGCTAACTCTCAGAATACGGACATGTTGGACTGATCTGCCATGTAGCTTGTTACAATACCTTCCGGTTCTTCCCTCTCCCCTCCCTCCAACTCCATTTTGTCTGTTTCCCCACCCTAAGCTACAAGGCACGTAGTTTAAAGGACAACATGGCTTTTGATAGGCCAGAGCTAAATCACCCCAGCAATGACCACTCCCTTCCTGTTGAATCTATATAAATCCCCTCCCTTCCTGTTGACGCTCTCTTCTTCTTCTTCCTCTCCTCCCGTCCGCCTCTGCCTTCTCTCTCTGGCAGAGGTTACCTTCCTCACCCTGAATAAAGGTCTCTAGATGGGCCATCTGGTGTGATGTGTGGTTGATGTGCGGCGCCGGGGGTCCTTTCATTGGTGTCAGAAGTGGGATGGTTGAGGCTCCCGATTTAACATCAGAAGGCCCAGGACCCTAATTCTCCTGGTGCCCTAACCCACTTATTTCAACGCACCTTCCCAGCACCCGCTATCATCTTCCCTGACACCTTCTCAGCATCCATCACTGGCAGGAATTAATTCTTCAGCCCTCTGGCTCGGGTAGGTAAGTCCCCTTTTATGGCTGCCCTGGGTTTGGAGATTTGGATCCCGGTAACCAGGACATAAGACTCCGTCAGGGACACAGACCGGGCGCCAGGTTCTGTGTCTTTCATAGTGAGTTCGGAACTCACCAGAACAAGTCCGGGACTTGTCCGTTCCGCCCCCCACCCTCTCAAGGGACGCCTCAGAGGGTGGTGCAGCCCCTCCGTTTACAGTCCCCCTCCACTGGGAGGCTGGGTCTCCATACCTCAGACTGGGTCTGAGGTGCGAGCACTGTCTAAACCTCAAGAGACGTCTTAGGTTCCAGGCAGTATTCGCTGCCTTATTCCTGGTTGTTATGGGTTCTGGGTCCTCCATACCGGCAGACTCCCCCTTAGGGTGTTTACTCCAAAACCTCCAGGGCTTAGACCTTGAACCTAAGCATCTTATAAATCTATCTACTCAAATTTGGCCTCAATACAAATTAGACAACAAAAATACCTGGCCGCCTAATGGCTCGTTTGAATCAGGTCTAATCCAAGACCTATTTAACTTTTGTGAGCACCAGGGAAAATGGTCAGAGATCCCATATATCCAGGCCTTTTCTTACCTTCGACCTTCTCTTTGTTCCATTGCTTGTCCTCTTGACTCCATCAGCCAATATGACCCAGCTGATGAACCCCCACCCTATCAAAAAGCCCAAGTGCACCTCCACCCCCCATTTTGGACCCTCTCTCACCTTCTCCAGGTCCCCAGGAACTACCCTTACCATCCTCTTCTTCTCCCACTGCTTCCCCTCTATATGCGCCTACCCTGCCTTGTTCCAAATCTCGAATGTTAATGGACCCTGAGTTTTCTCAGTCCAGTCATACAATAGCACCCTTGCGGGAAGTGGCTGGGGCAGAAGGAATTGTCCAAATCCATACCCCTTTTCTAATGGCAGAGTTAGCTTTAATTCAATCCAAACTTGGATCTTTTACCTCAAATTCTGCAACTTTTATTAAGCAGTTTCAATTTCTAATGCAGTCTTACCAACTAACTTATCATGATATTTTTGTTGTTTTAACTAACTCTTTAACCCCTGAGGAGGGTAGGCGAGTACTGGAACAGGCCCGTGCTCATGCAGACCAGGAACACCTTACCAATAACGATCACCCAGCAGGAGCGGAAGCTGTCCCTGACAGGGACCCCGGGTGGAATTATAACACCCAGGCAGATATTGTCAACTGAGATAGGTATATTAATTGTATACTTCATGGGCTGCGCAAAGCATCCATGAAAGCAGTTAATTATGACAAACTTAGTGAAATTATTCAAGATAAGAATGAAAATCCTTCTGCGTTTCTCCAGCAGCTCACTGGCGGCCTGCGGCAATATACTAATCTCGATCCAGACTCTGCCGATGGCCAAAGGTTAATTATGATGCATTTCTTCTGTCAGAGCTATCCCGACATCAAAATAAAACTTAAGAGGCTAGAAAGGGGTCCCCTAACCCCTCAAGCAGAGGCTCTTGCTGTTGCATTTAAAGCCTACAATGGCCAAGGTGACGCAAGGGCTGTAAAAAAAAATACCAGTTATTAGCTCAGGCCATCAACCCCACCTTGCCACCACGTGTAAGTGGAAAACCCACAAAACCTCCGGGACCCTGCTTCCGATGCAACCAGAGTGGACATTGGGCCAAAGAATGCCCAAATCCCAAACCTCCCACCGGGCCCTGCCCCAAATGCAAGCGGAAGGGACACTGGGGTTTCAACTGCCCCTTGGCATCTACCCGCCATCTGGTCGCCGGTCCCCCCATCCCCTCAAGCGACCTTATTGGTCTAGTGGCAGAAGACCTATGAGGAGGCCCTGGCCTGTCTGGCCCAATGCGGATCACCGCCCAGGAGCCCAGGGTAACTTTCACCGTGGCAGGTAGGATGATTGCCTTTTTACTCGATACTGGTGCTAGTTTTTTCTGTGTTGCAGTAATTCTGGGGACCCACCTCCCTGTGCGGGACCTCTATTGTTGGGATAGAAGGTCAAGAACGACGCCCCCAGCAAACTCCCCTCCTTTTGTGCAAAATTGGCAATTTTGAATTTTTACATCCTTCTTAGTCCTTCCCTCTTGCCCCATAGCTTTATTAGGGCGGGACATCTTATCTAAGCTTGGCACCTCCCTCAAGTTTGACTTTCAGTGCCTCTCCAGTACTCCAACATCTTCCTTTTGCCTCTTACTATCAAAGGCTATTGAACCTCAAACCCCTCCTTCCCAGTGGCCCATCAGTCCCAACCTTGTGAATCCTAAAGTTTGGGACATACATTCCCCTTCAATAGCCAAATGCCCTCCAGTCAAAATCCTCCTTAAGAACCCCACCCACTTCCCGGCCCAAGCACAATACCCTCTCCCACAGTCTAATCTTTTGGGATTACAGCCAATTGTTAAATTACTTAAAAAAGGATTTCTAAAACAAACTAATTCCCCATACAATACCCCCATCCTGGCAGTAAAAACAACCAATGGGGCCTGCCGCTTAGTTCAAGACCTTCGGCTTATTAATG
>NW_006408849.1:665075-666327 GCF_000296735.1 Chrysochloris asiatica
TTGGACTGATCTGCCATATAGGTAGCTCTCTGTATATGAACATATTGGACTTTTCTGCCATGTAGCTACCTCTCTGTATATGGACATGTTGGATTCATCAGCCATGTAGCCAGCTCTCTCAGTATGAACAGGTTGGACTTATCTGCCTTGTAGCTAGTCCTCTATACATGCACATGTTGGACTCATCTCCCATGTAGCTAACTCTCAGTATACGGACATGTTGGACTCATCTGCCATGTAGCTAGTAGTCTGTATATGGACATGTTGGACTCATCAGCCATGTAGCCAGCTCTCTGTGTATGAACATGGTGGACTCATCTGCCTTGTAGTTAGTCCTCTATATATACGCATGTTGGACTCATCTGCCATGTAACTAACTCTCAGTAAATGGAAATGTTGGTCTCATCTTCCATGTAGCTAGTACTCTGTATATGTACATGTTGGACTGCTCTGCCATGTAGCTAGCTCTCAGTATATGGACACGTTGGACTCATCTGCCATGTAGCTAGAACTCTGTATAGGAAATGTAGCACTAATCTGCCATGTAGCTAGCTCTCCATAGATGGACATTTTGGACTCATCTATATGGACATGTTGGACTCATCTGCCATGTAGCTAGTAATCTGTATATATACACGTTGGACTACTCTGCCATGTAGCTAGCTCTCAGTATATGGACATGTTGGACTACTCTGCCATGTAGCTAGATATCTGTATATGGAAATGTTGCACTATTCTGCCATGTAGCTAGCTCTCTGTATATGGACATTTTCGACTCGTCTACCATGTAGCTAGCTCTCTGTGCATGAATATGATGGACTAATCTGCCATATAGGTAGCTGTCTGTCTACGAACATATTGGACTTGTCTGCCCTGTCGCTAGCTCTCTGTATATGGACATGTTGGACTCATCAGCCATGTAGCCAGCTCTCTCAGTATGAACAGGTTGGACTTATCTGCCTTGTAGCTAGTCCTCTATACATATACATGTTATATTCATCTGCCATGTAGCTAACTCTCAGTATACGGACATGTTGGACTCATCTGCCATGTAGCTAGTACTCTGTATATGAACATGTTGGACTCATCAGCCATGTAGCCAGCTCTCTATGTATGAACATGGTGGACTCATCTGCCTTGTAGCTAGTCCTCTATATATACGCATGTTGTGGACTCATCTGCCATGTAGCTAACTCTCAGTAAATGGAAATGTTGGTCTCATCTTCCATGTAGCTAGTACTGTATATGGACA
>NW_006408849.1:667767-670126 GCF_000296735.1 Chrysochloris asiatica
TGTATATGAACATGTTAGACTTGTCTGCCATGTAGCTAGCTCTCCTTATATGGACATATTGGACTCCTCTGCCATGTAGCCAGCTCCCCGTGTATGAACATGTTGGACTCATCTGCCTTGTATCTAGTCTTCTATATATACACATGTTGGACTCATGTGCCATGTAGCTAACTCTCAGTATATGGACATTTGGACTCATCTGCCATGTAGCTAGTACTCTGTATATGGACATGTTGAACTACTCTGCCATGTAGCTAGCTCTCACTATATGGTCACGTTGGACTCATCTGCCATGGAGCTAGTTCCCTGTATATGGAAATGTTGCACTACTCTGCCATGTAGCTAGCTCTCTGTGTATGGACACTTTGGACTCCTCTGCCATGTAGCTTGCTCTCTGAGCATAGATATGTTAGAATGATCTGCCATGTAGATAGCTCTCTGTGAAGGAACATATTTGACTTGTATGCCATGTAACTAGCTCTCTGTATATGGACATGTTGGACTCATCAGCCATGTAGCCAGCTCACTATGTATTAACATGTTGGATTCTTCCGCCTTGTAGCTATCCCTCTATATATACACATGTTGGACTCATCTGTCATGTAGCTAACTCTCAGTATATGGACATGTTGGACTCATCTGCTATGTATCTAGTAATCTGTATATGGACATGTTGGGATACTCTGCCATGTAGCTAGCTCTCAGTTTATGGACACATTGGACTCATCTGCCATGTAGCTAGAACTCTGTATATGGAAATGTTGCACTACTCTGCCATGTAGCTAGCTCTCCGTATGGACATTTTGGATTCGTCTGCCATATAGCTAGCTCTCTGTGCATGGATATGATGAACTAATCTCCCATGTAGGTAACTGTTTGTATATGAACATCTTGGACTTGTCTGCTGTCTAGCAAGCTGCCAGGAGCCAGCCCCAGAAAACCTATTCCAGGGTTTTTCTGAAGGCAGGTGCTACGTCGGTGATAAGGAATTACATGGAAGTCTATGGGTCTTCTTCTTACATGCTCTAATATTATTATTTCTATGGCTACTACTCCTCTACTTCTCTCACAGTCTTCTTATATACCGTTACAGAAACAAAAGACATTGTTTTCACAGTAATCAATTACATCAAGGTACAATCTATCTTGGGGCACATTCCTTATGGTTTACAACTCTAAATTTACAACAGGGATGAGAAGTCACAGCAAAAACATTCTCTCAAGGCATAGGAGACATTCAGACGCCTTGAAACCTTTTAGCTAAACATTTGTTCCTACATAAATCGGTTCTTTTCTCTGAGAAGCAAGTTAACCTTTACATGTTTCTTGACCTTTGTTTGTCAAATCTTAAGCCATCAAGCCTAATTGTCAGGTGCAATTTACACTTCCTTAACTTCCTCCTACAGAAACATCCCTTCTCAGGAAAGCTGAGGCTATCAAAACAATTCCCCTATTTTACTGATCAGACTTCTTATTTATATAACTGTAGATTCTCACAACCCTTATCTGTAGTCTAATTTTTTTTTTTTTAATTCTTGTACCCACAGCACTTATTTATGGTCTATTCACGTTTAGGATTCTTTATTGCCTTAAACTAAGGCTATAAGGAAGAATGTTTATAATCACTAAACCTAAGCTGGCAGTCATTCAATTGACAAATCCTGTCTCCTAGCAGTCTTAAGAACATTGTTAATATAAGTATTAAAACTACTTATGATTACAGGTAGAATAAAATGTAGCTAATGTGTGGCTTCTAACTTTTAGTGAAAATATACTAAAGTGTAGGAGAGTAAAAAATCTAAAGTAAAAGGGATACTAATAAAATCATGAATAAATCAGAGAATGATTCAACAAGAGAAAAATTTAACTAGGGGTCTGTGCATAAAAATAATAAAACAACTCTTTGTGGCTCTACCATCCAAAGAGAAAAAGAAAAGAAAATAGTTCATTGTTGCTTTGCAAAAACAGTGAATTCTTCATGCTCAGGTTCCCCCATATCTCATTTCTTTTATTTCAATTCCTCAATTAATATGTCTCAATTTCTTCATTTTAATTTCTTAATTAATTATGGCCCTGTAATCTCCCATGTAGGTAACTGTCTGTATATGAACGTCTTGGACTTGTCTGTCATCTAGCAAGCTCTCTGTATATGGACATGTTGGACTCATCAGCCATGTAGCCAGCGCTTTTTGTATGAACATGTTGAACTCATCTGCCTTGTAGCTAACTCTCAGTCTATGGACATGTTGGTCTCATTCAACCCTGTAGCTAGTACTCTGTATCTGGACATGTTGGACTACTCTGCCATGTAGCTAGCTCTCAGTATATGGACACGTTGGACTCATCTGCCATGTAGGTA
>NW_006408849.1:670276-676050 GCF_000296735.1 Chrysochloris asiatica
ATCTGCCTTGTAGCTAGTCCTCTATATATACACATGTTGGACTCATCTGCCATGTAGCTAACTCTCAGTATATGGACATGTTGGACTCATCTGCCATGTACTTAGAACTCTGTATATGGAAACGTTTCACTACTCTGCCATGTAGCTAGCTCTCTGTATATGGACATTTTGGACTCGTCTGCCATGTAGCTAGCTTTCTGTGCATGGATATGATGGACTAATCTGCCATCTAGTCCTCTCTCTGTGTGTGAATATGTTGGACTCATCCTCCTTGTAGCTATTCCTCTATATATACACATGTTGGACTCATCTGCCATGTAGCTAACTCTCAGTGTATGGACATGTTGTACTCCTCTGCCATGTAGCTAGTAATCTGCATATGGACATGTTGGACTACTCTGACATTTAGCTAGCTCTCAGTATATGGACATGTTGGACTCATCTGCCATGTAGTTAGAAATCTGTATATGGAAATGTTGCACTACTCTGCCATGTAGCTAGCTTTCAGTATATGGAAATGTTGGACACATCTGCCATATTGCTAACTCTCAGTATATAGACATGTTGGTCTCATCTGCCATGTGGCTAGCTCTCTGTACATGGATATGTTGGATTGATTTTCCATGTAGGTAGCTCTCCGTATATGAACATATTGGACTTGTCTGCCATGTAGCTAGCTCTGAGTATATGGACATATTGTACTCATCAGCCATGTAGCCAGCTGTCTGTGTATGAACAAGTTGAACTCATCTGCCTTGTAGCTAGCCCTCAAAATATACACATGTTGGACTCATCTGCCATGTAGCTAGTACTCTGTATATGGACATGTTGAACTACTCTGCCATGTAGCTAGCTCCCAATACATGGACACGTTAGACTCATCTGCCATGTAGCTAGAACTCTGTTTATCGAAATGTTGCACTACTCTGCCATGTAGCTAGCTCTCTTTATATGGACCTTTTTGACTCGTCTGCCATGTAGCTAGCTCTCTGAGCATCTATATATTGGACTGATCTGCCATGTAGGTACCTCTCTGTATATGAACAAATTGGACTTGTCTGCCATGTAGCTAGCTCTTAGTATATGTATATGTTGGACTCATCTGCCATGTAGCTAGTACTCTGTATATGGATATGTCAGACTACTCTGCCATGTAGCTAGCGCTCAGTATATGGAATGTTGGACTCATCTGCCATGTAGCTAGAAATCTGTATATGTAAATGTTGCAGTTCTCTGCCATGTAGCTAGCTCTCTCTATATGGACATTTTTATTTGTCTGCCATGTAGCTAGCTCTCTGTGCATGGATATGTTGGACTGATCTTCCATGTAGGTAGCTCTCTGTATATGAACATATTGGACTTGTCTCCCATGGAGCTCTCTGTGTATGAACATGTTGGACTCATCTGCCTTGCAGCTAGTCCTCTATATATACACATGTTGGACTCATCTGCCAGGTAGCTAACTCTCAGTATATGGACATGTTGGACTCATTCTGCCATGTAGCTAATACTCTGTATATGTACATGTTTTACTACTCTGCTGTGTGTCTAACTCTCTGTATAAGGACACGTTGGACTCAACTGCCATGTAGCTTGAACTCTGTATGCGTAAATGTTGCACTAATCGGCCATGTAGCTAACTCTCTGTATATGGTCATTTTGGACTCGTCTGCTATGTAGCTAGCTCCCTGTGCATGGATATGTTGGACTGATCTTCCATGTAGCTAACTCTCTGTATATGAACATATTGGACTTGTCTGTACAGGGTATCTATGAGTCAAATCCGATTCAGTGGTATATCTATCTATCTATCTATCTATCTATCTAAATACAGAGAGATAAATAGACAGAGACAGATTGGAAGTCCTAGTGTTATACTGTGGGTTATTGTGCCAGACTTCAAAGCTCTTTTACCTGCAAGGTTTTCAGTTCAAGCTCACCAGTTGCTCCTCGGATACCCTGTTGTTATTTTTCTGTGCCGTGGAGTCCTGTATGACACATAGCTGGCCTGTACTGTGTTTCCAAGGCTGTAAATCATTACGGGAGAAGAAAGCCTAATCTGTTTCCCTTGTAGCGGCTGGTGGATTCGAATTACAGACCATAAGCTTTGCAGACAGATTCTTAAACAGTACACTATCTGAGCTCCTTATAAATCCACTGCCCTACCAGAATTCCTTATGTAACTACTGTATATAAAGGGTTTTCTAAAAGCACTTGGTGAATTTGAACTACCAACCATCCAGTTCAATCGGATTTGCAGTCTAGCACAATAAACCACAGCCATACAAGAAGACTACTAATATATATACATATATATTTATATACATATGTATGTATGGAGCTCTGTTAGCTTAGTGGTCACGTATCTGGCTGTGAACGCCACGGTCAGTGGTTCGAAACTACCACCTCTTCCATGGCTTAAAGATGAGGCTTTCTGCGCCTGTGAATTTTTACAGCCTCGAAAACCGACTCCAGGACACATAACAGCATATATGTATATTCATAAATAAAGATATTCATAGACCTGGTGTAGTGCTGTGGCTTAATTCGTCAAACTGCAAAGCTGTTGGAATTGCAAAGTTGGCAGTTCAAGCTCACCAGCTGTTCCTCGTAAACCCTATACAGGGTCTCACATAAGAAGCTCTGGTAGAGTAGAGGTTAAGAATCGGGTTTCAAATCTCCCTGGGTGTCAGTAGTTCGAAACAACTAGGTGTTATATGTGAAAAAGATGAAGCTTTCTGCTTCTGTAAAGATTTACACCCTCAGAAACCCTGTACAGGGTATCTTTGAATCAGAACCAATTCAGTGGTCTATCTATCTATCTATCTATCTATATCTATCTATCTTTCTATCTATCTATCTACCTATCTATCTATCTATCTATCTATATCTATCTATCTCTCTTTCTAGCTAGCTATACAGAGAGATAAATAGAGAGAGAGAGACTGGAAGTCCTGGTGTACTGCTATGGGTTATTACACCAGACTTCAAAGCCGTTTTAACTGCAAGTTTTCAGTTAAAGCTCACAAGTTGCTCCTCGGATAACCTGTTGTTATTTTTGTGTTCCGTGGAGTTATGTACAACCCATAGCGGCCTTGTATGGGTTTCCAGGGTTTTAAATCATTATGGGAGAAGAAAGGCTAATCTGTCTCTCATGTAGTGGCTGGTGGATTCGAACTGCTGACCGTAAGCTTCACAGCCAGGTTCTTAACCACTACACTAGCTGAGCTTCTTTTAAGTCCACTGCCCTACCAGAGTTCCTTATGTACCTAGGATATATATAGGGTTTTCTAAGAGCAGTTGGTGAACTTGAACTACCAACCATCCAGTTCAATCGGATTTGCAGTCTAGTGCAATAAACCACAGTCACACAGCAAGACTATGAATATATATATATGGAGCTCTGTTAGTGCAGTGATTACGAATCTGGCTGTGGACGGCATGGTGAGCGGTTCAAAACTACCAGCTCTTCCTTGGCAGAAAGATGAGGATTTCTGCTCCCGTGAATTTCTACAGCCTCAGAAACCCTTTTTAGGATCTCTATGTGAGAACCAACTCCAGGACACACAGCAACATGTATATTTATAAATAAATATATTCAGAGTCCTGGTGTGTCGCTCTGGGTTAATTCGCCAGACAGCAAAGCTGTTTGAACTGCAAAGTTGGCAGTTCAAGCTCACCAGCTGCTCCTCGTAAACCCTATACAGGGTCTTACATTAGGAGCTCTGTTGGGATAGAGGTTACAAATTGGGCTTAAATGCTTACTGAGAGTCAGTAGTTTGAATCTACCAGCTGTTTCATGCATTAAACATGGAGCTTTCTGCTTCAATAATGATGTACACACTCAGAAACCCTGTACAGGGTCTCTATGAGTCAGAAATGACTTTCTGGCATAGAGAGAGAGTATGAGAGTGACAGGAAAATAGATCTGGAGTAAGAGTTGGAGCGAAAGTTCGAGCGAGTGTTGGAGCGAGAGTAGGAACGACAGTTGGAGCGAGAGTTCAAACAAGAGTTGGAGCCAGAGCGTGATTTTTATGTCCTGGTGTGGAGATGTGGGTTTATCCGCCAGACTCCAAAGCCGTTTTAACAGCAAGACTGGTGGTACAACTTCACCAGTTGCTCCTTGTAACCCTGCTATTATTGTTGTGTGCCATGCAGTCATGTAAGACCCATAGTGGCCCTGTACAGGGTTTCTGAGGCTGTAAATCTTTATGGGAGCAGAAAGCCTCATCTCATTCCCTTGGAGTGGCTGGTGGATTCGAAATGCTGATCATAAGGTGGGGGATTCGAACTGCTGACCTTGGGTTCACAGCCATGTTCTTAACCACTACACTATCTGAGCTCCTTATAAATCCACTGCCCTACCAGCGCTCCTTATGTACCTACTGTATATATAGGATTTTCTAAGAGCAGTTAGTGAACTTAGACTTCCAACTGTCCAGTTCAATCAGAATTGCAGTCTAATACAATAAACCACAGCCACACAGCAAGACTATGAATATATATATATATATACATTTACATATGGAGCTCTTTTATCATAATGATTACATATCTGACTGTGAACGTCACGGTCAGTTGTTCGAAACTACCAGCTCTTCCATGGCATAAAGATGAGGCTTTCTGCTCCTTTGAACTTTTACAGCCTCGAAAACGCTGTATAGGATCTTTTTTGTCAGAACCAACTCCATGACATATATATATATGGAGCTCTGGTAGCGTAGTGGTTACGAATCGGGCTGCGAATCGGGCTGCGAACCTTAAGGTCAGCGGTTCGAAACTACCAGCCGCTCCGCGGGAGAAAGATGAGGCTTTCTACTCCCGTAAAGATTTACACCCTCAGAAACCCTGTACAGGGTCGCTATGGGTCGGACCCGACTCGATGGCACTCAACAACAACAACAATATATATATATATTCATAAATAAATATATTTAGAGACCTAATGTGGTGCTTTGGCTTAATTAGCCAAACTGAAAAGCTGTTGGAATTGCAAAGTTGGCAGTTCAAGCTCACTAGCTGCTGCTCCTCGTAAACCCTATACAGGGTCTTACATAAGAAGCTGTGGTAGAGTAGAGGTTAAGAATTGGGCTTCAAATCGCCCTGGGTGTCAGAAGTTCTAAATTACCAGCTGTTCTAAGTGAAAAAGATGAAACTTTCTGCTTCCATAAAGATTGACACCCTCATAAACCCTGTACAGGGTATCTATGAGTCAGAAACGATTCAGTGGTATATCTAGCTATCTCTATGTATCTATGTATCTATGCATGTATGTATCTATCTATCTATCTATCTATCTATCTATCTATCTATCTATATAAATAGAGAGAGATAAATAGAGCAAGAGAGATTGGAAGTGCTGGTGAAATGCTGTGGTTTATTGCAGATTGTTTATGGCACCAGACTTGAAAACCATTTTAACTGCAAGGTTTTCAGTTCAAGCTCACCAGATGCTCCCCGGATACCCTGTTGTTATTGTTGTGTGCCGTGAAGTCATGTATGACCCATAGCGGGCCTGTACTGGGTTTCCATGGTTGTAAATCATTACGGGAGAAGAAAGCCTCATCTGTCTCTGGTAGTGGCTGGTGGATTCGAACTTCTGACTGTAAGGTTTGCAGCCAGGTGCTTAACCACTACACTGTCTGAGCTCATTATCAATCCACTGCCCTACCAGAGCTCCTTATGTACTTACTTTATATATAGGGTTTTCTAAGAGGAGTTGGTGAACTTGAACTACTAACTGTCCAGTTCAATCGGATTTGCAGTCTAGTACA
>NW_006408849.1:676590-678630 GCF_000296735.1 Chrysochloris asiatica
TGCTCCTCGTAAACCCTATACAGGTTCTTACATAAGGAGCTCTGGTGGGGTAGAGGTTACAAATCGGGCCTAAAACCTCACTGAGGGTCAGAAGTTGGAAACTACCAGCTATTTTGTTAAACATGAAGCTTTCTGCTTCAATGATGATGTACACCCTCAGAAACCCTGTACAGCGTCTCTAGGAGTCATAAACGACTTTATGGCATATATATATATGTATATGTATATGTATATGTATATGTATATGTATATGTATATGTATGTATGTATGTATGTATGTATGTATGTATGTATATATGAGTATGAGAGCGACAGGAAAATAGATCTGGAGCCAGAGTTAGAGAGATAGTTGGAAGGAGAGTTGGAGTCCTGGTGTAGAGATGTGGGTTATTCCACCAGACTCCAAAGCCGTTTGAAATGCAAGGTTGGCATTTCAATTTTACCAGTTGCTCCTTGTAAACCCTGTTGTTACTGTTGTGTGCCATACAGTCATGTAAGACCTACAGCGGCCCTGTACAGCGTTTCTGATGCTGTAAATCTTTACAGGAGCAGAAAGCCTCATTTCATTCCCGTAGAGCGGGTAGAGGATTCGAACTGCTGACTGTAAGGTGGGGGATTCGAACTGCTGACCTTAGGTTCGCAGCCAGGTTTTTAACCTTTACACTATCTGAGCTCCTTATAAATCCACTGCCTTACCAGAGCTCCTTATGTACCTACTGTATATATAGGGTTTTCTAAGAGCAGTTGGTGAACTTAAACTTCAAACCATCAAGTTCAATCGGAATTGCAGTATAGTACAATAAACCACAGCCACACAGCAAGACTACAAATATATATATGTGTGTGTGTGTGTGTGTGTGTGTGTGTGTGTGTGTAGCTCCATTAGCTTAGCGATTACGAATCTGGCTGTGTACATCACAGTCAGCGGTGAGAAACTACCAGCTCTTCCATGGCATAAAGATGAGGCTTTCTGCTCCCGTGAATTTTTACAGACTCGAAAATGCTGTATAGGATCTCTGTGTCAGAACCGACTCCAGAACACAAAACTATATATATACATACATAAATTTATTCAGAGACCTGTTATGGCTCTGTGGCTGAATTCACCAAACTGCAAAGCTGTTGGAATTGCAAAGTTGGCAGATCAAGCTCACCAGCTGCTGCTCCTCTTAAACCCTATACAGGGTCTTACATAAGAAGCTCTGGTAGAGTAGAGATTAATAATCAGGCTTCAAATCTCCCTTGGGGACAGCAGTGCAAAACTACCAGCTGTTCCATAGAAGAAAGATAAGGCTTTCTGATCCCATAAAGATTTACAGCCTCGGAAACCCTGTACAGGGTCTCTATAAGTCGGAACCAACTCCATGGCACATAACCGCCACCACAACAACAATGGCCTCTACCCATTAGATGTCAATGCACCCTACCCCCCCAGTTATGACAACCAAAAGCATCTCAAGAGATTGTCATATGCCCTGGAGAAGTAGGGTGGGCCATTTGAGAGCCTGTGACCTGCACTGGCAGGATTCTGGGAATTTCTGAACTGGTGAATCAAATGCTGAGATGGATGTATGTAAGCGCTCAGGAGCTCCTTTCTGTGAAGTGATTAGAAAGTGGTACAAGGAGCTCGGGTAGCATAGTGGTTACGAATTTGGCTACTAATCTCACAGTTAGCAGTTGGAAACTATCAGCTGTTCTGAGGAAGAAAGATGAGGTTTTCAGCTCTCATTAAGATTTACACCCTTGGAAACCCTGTAGAAGATCGCTATCAGTTGGAGCCGACTCCACGGCACAGCACGTAACAACACCAGGACCCTGTAGGCTTCATGGCCCCAATGCACTTGTCTCTTGAATTCTTAGGTCATCTCTACAGTGAAACACAGGGTCCAGCAGGGAGTCCGGGTAGGTTATTATCACAACCTCACCTCACAAGGCCTCTCCTGGTATCTTCCTTGTTGGACTTTGTTAGGAGTCCTGGTGTGGCGCTGTAGACAGGCAAAGTTGGTTTAAATCACAAGGTCAGTGATTCAAGCTCACCAG
>NW_006408849.1:682280-683966 GCF_000296735.1 Chrysochloris asiatica
TGACCCATGCTTCTCAAAATATACACCTAAGCCGAATGAGGGGTTTGATTTTATAAACCTAGTGATTTCATCACACTAGTAGGTTAATTGTGGCACTGTAGAATAAGGTCAGTTTGAACTGCAAGTTCGGTGGTTAAAATTCACCAGCCGCTCCTCAGAAACCCTATACAGGGTCGATAAAATTGTTGTTAAATGCAGTGGAGTCGGAAGCAACTCCACAGCATGTAACAACAATTAGGTGGGACACTGTGGGTTATGCACTGGACTGCAAAGTCTGTTTTAAATGCAAGGCCAGTGGTTAAAAATCACCAGTCACTCCTTGGAAACCCTATATAGGGTTGCTCTGAGTAGGAATCCACTCAAAGGCACTTGACAACAAGAGGTTAAAAAAATTAAACATTAGTGTGCAATTATAAAAGTGGACATTAGATGAGGAAATCTGCCCATGATTTTTAAGAGGAAAGCCCAGCTCAAGGTGGAAGAATTTCCACATTTGAAGTTTCTTTGTTATTACTTCTTCAATATCTGATAATTTATTAATATAAGATCTATATTTTTCTGAAAGAAATTTGGCATTACTAAAAAAATGAAAATATGTATGCAAGGTCAGCAGTTTGAAACTACCAGCTGTTCCATGAAAAAAGATGAGGCTTTCTGCTCCAGTAAAGATTTATAGCCTCAGAAACCCTGTACAGGGTCACTATTGTAGGACCAAAGAGAAGAATCCATTTCGTATATAAGCTTTAGCACGTCCTCTAGCTCCAAGAAAATGATATATGTATAAATAGCCAGGCAGCTCAAGGCCAGAGGCCAGACGTTTTCCTTTACCCTAGCCTAAGAGCAAAGACCACCAGTCCTGACCAATTAAACTGTAACATCTCATAGTTTGCCAATTGTTAACCAATCCAAAGATTGTAAAGCTGAGAAACCTGAGCTGTTTGAAAACTCTATAAAAACCCTGCAGACAATAAGTTCGGGGCTCTTTCCCTATTCCTCTGTGTCGGATAAGGTTAGAGACCTGGCTCGAGCTTGAATAAACAACCCTTATGTATTTACATCGGTACACGGCTCCTGGGTGGTCTTTGGGGACCCCGAATTCTGGGCATAACACTATGAGTTGGAACCGACTCCACGGCACATAACCGCCACCACAACAACAATGGCCTCTACCCATTAGATGTCAATGCACCCGGCCTCCCCCAGTTATGACAACCAAAAGCATCTCAAGAGATTGTCATATGCCCCTGGGATGTAGGGTAGGCCATTTGGGAACCTGTGACCTGCACTGGCAGGATTCTGGGAATTTCTGAACTGGTGAATCAAATGCTGAGATGGATGGATGTAAGTGCTCATTAGCTCCTTTCTGTGAAGTGATTAGAGAGTGGTACAAGGAGCTCTGGTAGCATAGTGGTTATAAATTGGGCTATTAATCTCACAGTTAGCAGTTGGAAACTGTTCTGAGGAAGAAAGATGAGGTTTTCAGCTCTCATAAAGATTCACAGCCTCGGAAACCCTGTAGAGGATCGCTATCTGTTGGAGCTGACTCCACAGCACGGCACGTAACAACAGCAGGACCCTGTAGGCTTCATGGCCACAATGCACTTGCCTCTTGAATTCTTAGGTCATCTCTACAGTGAGACACAGGGTCCAGCAGGGAGTCTCAGTAGGTTATTATCACAACCTCAC
>NW_006408849.1:684783-687707 GCF_000296735.1 Chrysochloris asiatica
AGAAACCCTATACCGGGTCGATAGAATTGTTGTTAAATGCAGTGGAGTCGGAAGCAACTCCACAGCATATAACAACAATTAGGTGGGACACTGTGGGTTAATGCACTGGACTGCAAAGTCAGTTTTAAATGCAAGGCCAGTGGTTCAAATTCACCAGTCACTCTTTGGAAACCCTACACAGGGTTGCTCTGAGTAGGAATCCACTCAAAGGCACTTAACAACAAGAGGTTTAAAAAAATTAAACTTTAATGTGCAATTATAAACGTGGACACTAGATGGTGACATCTGCCCATGATTTTCAAGAGGAAAGCCCAGCTCAAGGTAGAAGAATTTCCACATTTGAATTTTCTTTTTATTACTTCTTCAATATCTGATAATTTATGAACATAAGATCTTATTTTTTTCTGAAAGAAATTTGGCATTACTGAAAAAAATGAAAATATGTATGCAATGGGCACATATTTTTGTGTAGCATTTCTAAAGCTACATTTCTTTACTTAATTATCATTAGCACCTGGTGGTCATTTCTTGTCCTCCCCAAAACACGTGCCCTAACAAATCTGAAAACCTATTTTTATGTTAAATCACCACTCCCTAAGAATGAAGACTGGCTTCAATCAATTCGCAATGAAACATTGAAAACAAAACATGACACCTGATTTTTTTGGATGGCAAGCTCAATATGCTAATGAGATTGGGGGAACAAAGAGCTACTTTTTTCTTTCTTTCTTTTTTCTAAGCAACATTGATTGTATGGATATGCTACATATTGGAGTCCTGGTGTGGTGCTATGGGTTAATGTGCTGAACTGCAAAGCCAGTTTGAACCTCAGTGTCGGCAGTTAAAACTCACCAGCTGCTCCTCAGAAACTCTTTACAGAATCACTATGAGTCAGAACTGAAACAGACCCTTAACAACAACAACAATGTTGAAATGGGACACTGAAAATCCCAAAAACGCTAAAAGGGTTTGTAGCCTGGCCAATGCAAAATAATTGAAGACGGTCCAAACGGCCATCCTACCATTTTAATGCAATAGTTTTCTCTAAAAGTAATCACTTCTTTAATCCTGGCCTGAGCTCTATAGCTCAGGAAGGCCTACTGCAGGAATAGAAAAAAGCAATCCTACATCTTTGATGGCCATGGGTAACCAACACCTGCAGAGATTAATGGTGCTTGCTGTCTAGAAGTATCACCAGGTACTACCAATAAACAGACAACAGTTGTTGTTGTTAGGTGCCATCCCGTCAGTTCTGACTCATACAGACCCTATTCTCAACAGAAGGAAATACTGCCCGGTCCTATGCCATCCTCACCTGGAAATCCCTACCTCAAACTTAAAATCCCTATAAAACTCCCTTTCCCTTTTTCTCCAGGGAGACAGATCTGGGAGGTTTTCTACTCCTCTGTTCTTCTGAGTCCTGTCTCTGAATATTGCTCCATCAGCTGCAGGTGATAAAGACTTGTTTTTTCCAGTAACAGTGTCACTGTTGAATCTTGGTGTGGTGCTCTAGGGTAAATACCAGAATACTAGATCACGTTGAACCACAAGGTTGGTGGTCCAAACTCACCAGCCTCACCACAGAAACCTTATACAGGGTTGCTATGAGCTGGAACACACTGACAGCACTTAACAACAACAACATTTTGGCATCCAAAGCTTCAAAGACGTCAGCTGATCTGTGGAGGTAGTAGGCTTGCAAATGATTTCTTCCAAAGACTCCAGGCCCTGGAAGCCAAAACTCATTCCAGATACAGCCAGCTATGCACATGAAGGTGTGCCAAAAGGAAAACCAAAAGAAACAAGAAAGTAGTGACTATAAAAGCACTTAGCACAGGACCAGGCACAAATTAGCATTGTTGTCATTGGTGATTGTGAGAAATTCTCAAGATGGTCCATCTTCAAGAATAAAGGGCCCACGAGATTGCTAGACCAGACAAAGTTTGTTGAGCCACACGCAGGAGTATGTGAGCAGGTTGAATTAGGGGAGACAGAAAAGAAATTTGTTCTAGGGCCAGGAACTTTAAATAAGAATACAGTCATGAAGACCATGGGCCCTGCCAGTCTACATTGTGAAGCCCATGCCACTCAGTCATAAGGAACTGGGGGAGGAACTTTCTTGAGACAGGGAAATAAGACTCTTTATGAGCGGGCCATGCTTAGCATCTACTTGTGTCCTCTGGGTCGGGCACATGATTTTGCAAAATCAAAATCACAGAACCTCACTCTGGCTAAAATGAGCGCAGATTGGATTTCTTGAGCGGTTTGTTGGTTAGCACTCCTGATAACTCTTCAGTGACCTCATTACCAAGAGGAACAGAGGCAGCATCCAAGTATCAACAACGTTTCTCACATGATTTGTTGTTATTGTTATGTGCCTTGGAGTCAGTTCTGACTCCTAGCAACCCTGTACAGGGTTTCAGAGGCTGTAAATCTTTACGGGAGCAGAATGCCTCATCTTTCTCCCACTGGAACAGCTGGTAGTTTCGAACTGCTGACCCTGCGGTTCGCAGCCCAATTTGTAACCACTATGCTACCAGAGCTCCTATTTCTAACATGATGGAACCATGAAATACAACTCTGATTTAAGATCTGATTTGAAAGCCTGAGCATAATGAGGCAATGCTTTGTAAGCACATCACATGTAAGCACACCATGACAAATACATTGTGGGTTTTGTGTGCCATCGAGTCAGTTCCAACTCATAGCAGCCCTGGATAGGATTTTCAAGAGCAATTAGTGGGATTGAACTGCCGACCTTGTGGTTACCAGTCCAGTGCTTATTCTACAACACCACAATAGGGCTTCTGGAAAATCCACAGAAGGAGCTATCATTAGTTCCACACTAGAGGAGAGTCCTGCTGAGACACTGTTGGATACGCACTGTACTGCTAATCACAAAGTTGCCAGTTCAAGCCCACCAG
>NW_006408849.1:687982-690694 GCF_000296735.1 Chrysochloris asiatica
CTGCTCCATACCAGGACCCCAATATGTGGGGAATCCACACAATAAAATACTGGTTTTAAAGTCAGCACAGAAGTCTCTCAGTCATCTTGCTATGTCACCTTCCCATTTCTTGCACAAGAAATCTTAACTTGTCACCCAATTCAGTGTTTGATTTGCCCTAGGAGAGATCCTCAAGCCAATTTATAGTAAATTCCTTTAGAAAGGAAATAATGACAGTCTCTCTGGCATTCTAACTGGCAGCCCACCCTAGCCCACAGCTGTTCCATTAAGGCTTGATCTGAGAGAGCTTGAAAATGCAAATCTAAGGGACCTCTCCCTTGACACAAGAAAGGTTTCCCTGAGGCTGGTTGCCTCAGGAGTAGAGAATGGTTCAGAATAGCAACAGCAATTGAGGGGAACAGGTTTTTACTGTAAACACAATAGATTTTGTCATTTGCACATGAATATGTATTCTAAAAGAAATCACTTAACTAAATGTACAAGTTAAAACATAAAACATTTTCTCAGTAGCTCCAGCAGGCTTTTACTACACCATGGTACTAAATTCAAGTGTGCCACCTCATCTAAGGAGCTCTGGTAGCGTGGTGGTTATGAATCGGGCTGCAAACCACAATGTCAGCTGTTCTGTGGAAGACAGATGAGGTTTTCTGCTCCCATAAAGATTTATAGCCTCAGAAACCCTGTACAGGGTCCCTATGAGTCGCTTCTGACTCCATGGCACTTCACCACCACCACCACCACCTCATCTACCTGTTCATCCCTCTTTGTACAGAATGACCCCAGGCTGGGCAACTTCTGATTTATGGACAGCTCCTATGGAAACTTTGTTGTTGTTGTCAAGAGCTGTTGAGTCAGTTCCAACCCACAGCGTCCTTGTATAGGGTTTCTGAAGAGCGGCTGGTGAGTTTGAACCACTAACCTTGTAGTTCAAACCGACTTTGTAGTCCAGCTCATGAACCCACAGCACCACACCAGGATGTCCTGTAAATTTTGCCAGACTTTGAAGTGATTGAGGAGCACTGGAGGCACAGTGGGCTAAGCACTGGTGATTCAAATCAACTTAACTGCTCCTTGAAAGGAAGATGAAGTCATTTGCTCCCATAAAGATTCAGCCTTGAAAATCCTTTTGGCCATTCTACTCATTGTAAAGAATACAAAAATCCTCACCACTGGACCAATAGACAACATTCTTATCAATGGAGAAAAGACTGAAGTTGTCAAGGACTTCATTCTTCTTGGATCAAGTATCACCACTCATGGAAGAAGCAGTCAAGAAATCAAACGACAAATCTGCTGAACAAGACCTTTTTAAAAGTGTTGAAGAGCAAAGATGTCAGATGAGGACTAAGGTGCGCCTGACCCAAGCCATGGTATCTTCAATATCCTCATATGAATGTGAAAATTGGACAGCAAATAAGGAAGACCATAGAAGAATAGATGCTTTTGCATTATGGTGTTGGAGGAGAATATTGAAAGTGCCATGGGCTGCCAAAAGAACCAACAGCTCTGTGTTGGAAGAAGTGCAGCCAGAGTGCTCCTTGGTCTTGACCAAACTGCGTCTCTCATACTTCGGACATATTGTCAGCAGGGATGAGTCGCTGGAGAAGGATCTTGTGTTTGGTAAGATGGAGGGTCAGAGAAAAAGAGGAAGACCCCAGTAAGATGGATTGGCCAAGTGGCAGAATCAACAGACTCAAGTGTGGCAACAGTAGTGAGGTTGGCCCAAGATCAGGCAGTGTTTCGTTCTGTTGTGCCTAAGGTCACTATGAGTCAGTATTGGCTCCATGGCACCTACAATAATAACAACAACTCATAGCAACCTTGTATAGGGTCTTTAAGGAGTGGAGGATATTAAATGAATGAGGCTTTCCCAGACCACCCAGGAGTAAATGAGAAAGGCAGACAGATGGTGTCTGGAGACACTGAGATGAAAGACTTCATGTCCCTGACTTCTGAGATTCTCTAATGTGGTCCCACAGTAGAGCTGGGCTCTACTAGTCTATTCTTTCAAGTGATATTTGTGCTAAGGAAGTACTCAACACTCAAGCCTTTACTTAGACCTGTTGGTAGTGATGGCTGTGTGCTGTTTAGTAGGTTACTACTAATGTTGTTGCTGTTAAGTGCCATTGAGTCAGTTCTGACCCATAGTGACCCTGTATAGGGTTTCCAAGGAGACTCTGGTGAGCTTGAGCCACCAACCTTGCAGTTCTGGTGCATTAACCCACAGCACCACACCAGGACTCCAGGTTACTACTGGTAGTGACCCTGTATATAGTTCTCCAGGCTGTAAATCTTGACAGTAGCAGAAAGTCTCATCTTTCTCTTGTGACGTAGCTGGTAGATTCGAACCGCTTATCTTATGGTTAGCAATGCAGCTCATGATCTACTATGCTGCCAGGGCTCCTTTCAAACTGTTGTTGTTGTTGTTGTTATGTGCCGTGGAGTCGGTTCCAACTCATAGCAACCATGCACAGGGTTTCCAAGACTGTAAATCTTTACGGGAGCAGAAAGCCTCATCTTTCTCCCACAGAACAGCTGGTAGTTTTGAACTGCCGCCGACCTTAAGGTTTGCAGCCCAATTCCTAACCACTACTCTACCAGAGCTCCTTTCAATCTGTTAGGTTACCTATAATCCAAGGCCCTGGGATAAAGGCATAGCTTTAGGCTATTTGGGGGAATGTCTGAACTAATTATGACTCAAACTCTTGGCTA
>NW_006408849.1:690907-691457 GCF_000296735.1 Chrysochloris asiatica
TCCCAAACCTGAACACGCTTGGGAACCACCAGAAGAACCGTGAAGAATCAGATTTCTGGTCCCCAGTCCAGTGTGGGGTGAGAAGGACTCTGACCTAAGGCTCAGAGAGTGTGGGAGGTGCCTCTGAAAAGGCCCCAGTGGCCCCATCTCCTGATATTAACACTCGCCTTGAGAGTAGACCCAATTGTTGGACTCTATTCTCAGAACAGAGTAAGAGGGAATAGGGTGGCACTGCCATCATTGTTGTTGTTAAATACCATCGAGTTGTTTCTAACCCATAGTGATGCTGTATAGGGTTTCCAAGGAGCAGCTGGTGAGCTTGAATCACCAACCTTGCAGTTCAAATGGCTTTGCAGCCTGGCACATTAGCCCACAGCCCCACACCAGGACTGCCACGTTAGGTCATAGAATTACTGTGGCTTTGTCTTGGGTGTCTGCCTGCTCTTGCTATTTGCTTGCTCACTGAGGGATTCCAGCTGCCGCATTCTGAGCTGCACTGTGAAATAATCACATAGCAAAAATGGATGTCTCCTGCACACAGTCATAAAAG
>NW_006408849.1:716446-718338 GCF_000296735.1 Chrysochloris asiatica
CATGTTTAATGTTTATCTGTGGCCCTAATAATTAATTATGTGTTTTGGTAAGTTTTTATGTTTTCTGATACCTCCAGGAAGATGTGATCAGGATGTGGTATTCCATTTTCACTCTCCTTACTTAGAGTAACTTTTTTGGGCCTCAGTTGGGCCTGGGCCTCGGTAGCGGGCCATTTGGGCCTCTGGGGGCCTAGGCGTCAGCGACTGGGCTGCAGGAGGGTTGGGCATCGGGTGGGTGGTTTGGGCCTCGGGCTGGTGGTTTGGGCCTCGGGTGGGCGGTTTGGGCCTCAGGGGGCCTGGGTATCAGCAGCTGGGCATCAGGCAGCTTGGGCCTCAGCGGGCGGGTTGGGCAGATTGGGCCTCGGAGGGCCTGTGACTCGGGAACTGGGCTGAGGGCGGGTTGGGTCTCAGTGGCTCTGGGCCTTGGCGACTGGGCTACACAGAGGGCTGGGCCTTGCTTGGGCCTGGGCCTTTGTGACCAGTCTGAGGGCGGGTTGGGCCTCAGGGAAGGCCTTGGCCTCAGTAGGAGTGTCTGGGCCTTGGGAGGGCCTTGGCCTCAGTGGGCGGGCCTGTGCCTTGGGCGTTCCTGAGCCTCGGCAGTTTGGCAGAAGGCTGGTCTAGGCCGGGGCAGTAGAGGGCTGGGCGTCTTGGCTGCAGGGAGGTAGTGTCCGTATTTGATGATGTAAAAAATGCCTCTCTCAGTCTCTCTTTACCATGGGTACCCCGAATTTCCTGATATCCGTGCCAATATCCCTCTCTATTTGTTCGGATTTATTAGTTTATGCTTCCTTTTCTCTGGAAACACAGCCTTCTAAGTGGGGTTGCTCTAGCTCTGCATTCCAAGGTCTGCAGGGGGCAGAGGTACTCGCCAGAGCAGGCGCGGGAGCAGGAGCCGCGTGAAGGCAGGCAAAAGCTCAGAATGCCTGTAATTCCTCAGCAATTTGATCTTTTTAAAAAACGAGTTCAGAATGTTAAAATATAAGATCTTATGTTTGTTCAAAGGCTGTCTGTCTGCTAGACAGAGATTTCTTATGTGCGATTGCCCCTTTTCCCCGAGACTGCCCTACCTAAGCTGCTTGGTCAGGAAAGCACCAGAAGTCCTCTCTTGACATTAATTTTTGAGCAATTCTAAAAAGATGGAGGTCCTTGGAAATCAGTCTGCCATTTATGATCATTTTCTTTTTCTAATTGGCTCCTATGAGCCTTTCTTGCACTGTCACATGAAATCATCACATAAATGTTAATGGAGGGGATAAGTATGCCACTTTCTAGATGTTATCAAATATGACCTGCATTTTACAAGCAAGGAAGTAGAGACAACATGCAGGTTGCCTATTCCCTGTCCTAAAGCTAGATTGGAGCACTCAGAGAAAACAGTCATGTCCATCCCTGGGTACTAGTGACCAGCTGGGTCCCGGGAGTCCAGAGGCGAAGGCAGAGGAAAGAGTACATCCCCACCTCCATCCAACCCTTCCCACCTTGTTGCCCAGCAGAAAGTGGATGCCAGGCTGTTGTTTCTTCTCTTCCAGCAGACCAAGCAGGTACTCTTGGAAGACTCCAACCCAGGTGAAAAAGTGACTATTGTGCCAGCAGCCCTTCAATTTGTCAAAGTCCGCCCCCAGCGACCCAAGAAAGCAGACTCAGTGGGGAACCAGCACTGTCCCCTGCAGTCAGCAGAGCCCCGGGTACTGTGCACGCATGTGTCATCCAGTACAGTCAACTTCAGCACCCAGCCCTGGCAGATAGCGACAAACGCTGAGGCCAGCCCCACAGGCCGGCACCCATCCCCAGCACTGTAGAGATGGGCAGCCACAGAAGCCTGTCCTACCACCAGTAGTAAGGCCAGCAGCAGGCTCAGCGCATGTACACAGCCAGCACATTGGCACCACCTG
>NW_006408849.1:725269-726468 GCF_000296735.1 Chrysochloris asiatica
GTAATGAAACAAGTTATATGAATTGTTGAATGTGAAACTGATGATGTGCCCTGTAAACTTTCACTCAATCCACAATAAAAACCTTAAATTAAAATAAAAACTAAATCTCTCTATGACTACTTTTTTCCTATAGGGGGTGTCCAGAGGACAACCCTCCAGGGCGATGTGGATGCACCCAACCACAGAACAGACATAATTCCCCACAGCCCACAGCCTAATACAAACACAGGAATTCCACCTTCTCACTCACACTTTGAGATGCTGCACAGGTCCGAGGTCCTGGGCAGATTGAGGATAGTTCTGTCCACACCTGAAGGAGACATGAGGGTCTACAATCTCAGGAGTTGTGGGCTCCACCTGCTAAGAAGGCTGCTGTTTCTGTGTAAGTCCCGATTAGAATAGAGCCCAGAAGAGCAGGACTACCTCCCTGCTTGTTCTCTGAGTGCTACCCAGGGCCTACAGAAGTGTCTGTAACAGTAGGGGCCTAGGAATGATTGCTACATGTATGAACCAAACGGTAACTTCCACAATATCTATGTGTCCTGCAAACCCTTTGTCAGCTCTCAGGGTTGTTTGTTCTGGCTACAGAAGGCGGAGACACCCATAGAAGTACACTGAGCCTCGTTACTCATGGGAAATAGGTTTTTTTGAAGGACAGGCAGTAAGTAAGTGTGGTCCACACACCTTCTTCACTGAAGAGAGTGTATCTCAAACTGTGAACACCTAATAACTCTAGTCCTCTGTGGATCAGGGGACACATTTTCAGGACTTGTTTCATAGGGTTCTCACAGTCATTCTGGCTGCTTTGCTCCCTTACCTCCCAATTTCTCAGAGGAATATACTGAGGCTCAAAGATGGGAAAGGACACCTCACTGGTAGGGACAGAGTCTTACTGTGCTGTGGGGGAATGGACACTTCACAGGAGGAAGGGGTACAGGACTTCCTGGGAGGTGGCAAAGCCCTGGTATATTGCCACAGATGTATCCATGGAGAAGTGGTCACTCTCCAGGTAGGTGTGTCAATGGATTATTACGAACTCCTCCTCTCTACAAGTGTGGATGCTTCGAACCAAGCAGGTCTCATTGAGTCCATGGTAAAATACACAGGCATACTACAATACATAGAGGAGGGACATACTGTCATAGGTCACCCCATGACCCACGAGCAAAATCAGAAATAAAGCTCTAGGAAGGATCAGC
>NW_006408849.1:726568-728578 GCF_000296735.1 Chrysochloris asiatica
TAAGCCTAAGACTAAAAGTTGCAAGGTCAAGCCTTTCTCCAAAAGGATTAACTAAAAATATCTTAGCTACTTCTCGGTTCTTTGTTCTATAGACAAAGAACCCATCCTCCCTAATCCCTTTTCCAGGTGCAGCCCATTCACCTGGACGTCTCCTGCAGACCTGGCTCAGGAAGCCTAAACAGCGGGACCCCGCCCAAACTTTTGTTCTTACCTCACCTTCCCCCAACTGAGCTCAGGGGCTATAGATGTGTTAATTGGGCCTGAGAATCCAGGTTGCTGGCCTGGAATTCGAACCAGCGAAGTACGACGTAAAGTTTCCTGAATGCCTGGAAAAGTACTGATGTTAGCTGTACCTTGCCTAAGTCCCTCCCAGCTTGGTGTGACGCTCCTCCCTTAAATAAAACAGAGGCCCAGGCCTCCCCAGGTGTACATTACGGGCTGGAAGGCATGCAGTAAAGATTGCAGTGCATTACAGGTTGGAATGCATGCAGTAAAGATTGCAGGGCAGTGAGTTGTTGCCTGCAGAGGCCATGATGCCTGTAGTCCCAAGCCTGCCCACCAGTGATGTATCCACCCAAAGCCAGGGTGGATACATCACTCATTGTCTCATTGTTTCCCTTCTTCTGTTTGTCTGTGTATTCTTTCGCTATCCCTATCACCGCTGGATCTCCCCTCCTCGTGAACCAAACACTCGTGAACAACACAACTATATCGAGGTCAGACCCCGACAGTCTTGCACCCCAGGGAGCGCTTCCTTCCAAGACCTACAGAACTTTCCCCTGGGATTCTCTCTGCAACCACTCCTGGGACAATGTCCCACCAGTTCCTCCACCCTCCTAGTGGACCTCTTTAGGGCAGCCTGATGTCAGCGCAGAAGGTGGAGAAGTGGTTGCTGATAACTACCCTTCTGCCTGGAGTCCTGGTATGACGTTGTAGGATAAGCACTAGGTTGCTAACCCACCAGCTGCTCTTTGAAAACCCCATAGAGTTGCTATGAGTGGCAACTGACTCCTAAGCATTCAACAATCCCTCCTCATCTAGCATAGCAGCATCTCCTGTTGATTGTCACCTTTTGACACTTTTTCAAACACCCAGTTTACCATCTACTTTCTTGTATAATGCATTTGTGGCGATTTCTGTTGATACTTTTACTGAACGCTGGTCTCCCTCTGTATTTGCTATTCCCTCTGGCCCCATCTCTTAAGCATAGCTTGCATTTGCATAACCCAAATGAAGATACTAAGTGTGCTAGTCATGCTGCCAACTACATGTGAGGCTTGTTCTGAAAACCCCACCCTCCTTTTCCAAGTTTAAATGAATACTTAGTAGTTGGCAAAGAAATGATTTTACCTCACTTCCTATATTCTGTGCCTTCTAACATCCTATCCATGCCTTATCTCTGACACCTGTGTAGCTTTCTAGTGCCCCTCAATGGGCACATTGTATACCCAATTATCTTCCCTTCTCTCTCCAATACCTATTTCTACCTGTAGTCCTCCCTACTCCTCATTTGTACACCCTTCTCACTTGCCATTACTAAAACCACCACATTACCGTTAACTACTCACCTCACTCATCATACCTCCAGAACCACTGTATACTTTCTTCCCATAACTGGGAGCTGGGGGGATTAGTTAACATAACTTGCCCATCCTTTGATCCATTCCAACTCTCCTTACCTACCCTTGGGACATAACCTATGCACAGGTACTCACATAAATACCTATCCACTGTGCTCACAGCAGCAGGACCCTCTTGAATCGAAAAGATCATCAATGCAAATGTTCACACACAGATGAATGGGTGAATAACGTGTGAGCCACCCATACGTTGCAATACCACTGAGACTTACCTGGAGACAGACACATGTACCGGCATCAGCCTGGGTGAAACTCCATGGCTTTAAGCTAAGTGACAGCAGCAAGGATGAAAGGCTACACATTTCCATGCAGATCAGAAATCGCCAGCAAAGAATCCACAGACACAGAGAGTCACTGATTGACAGCAGGG
>NW_006408849.1:734383-737809 GCF_000296735.1 Chrysochloris asiatica
GGTACCCCATGCTCTATACAGGGAGCAATCGAGCTGTTGCTCTGGAGCTGGTGTTGATCAAGAGGTCCCTCAAATCATCCTTGTGGAGCAGCTACGGGGTTGTAAATGTGGTCTCAGAAGGGCTGTTGATTTTCTGTCAAGAAGGGTTAATTACAAGGAGCCACCCAGGGCTGTGGACCAGAAGCCTCCAATGGCTGTAAATCAGGGGCATCACCTCGGTGTACACCATAAGCCTCCTGTGCCGAAGATCCATGCAGATGGTGAGGAGAGACCTCACTGTGTATGTCATTGACTGCCCTTTGGAACGTCGGACAGTTGAATGGAGTTCCAGTACCTGGACCAGACCAGGAGAAGGGTGGTCCTGGACTACCTCCAGCTCCAGTGTTGGTGTTGGCTCTGGAGCTGGAAGAAGGGAACAGAGGAGACCATGAGCTTTTCATCATACCTGTTCAACACCTGCCAACATTCTATCTCCATGAAGAAGCCTCCAAAGATTTCCACAGCATTGTGGCGCTGTAGGATAATCACTCCACTGCAGAGGCAGTTAGAAACTGATTGCCTGCCGATGGTTCACACTCACCAGGTGCTCCTAGAATTCCTTATACAGGTTTGTATGAGCGTGACTTGACTCGATGGCACTTAATAGCAACAAGAAGTCCTCCCATAGAACACTTCACCAGTAGTGGAGATGAGGTTACCTGAGCTCATGCCCAGTGCCTGCTATGGAGTCCACCCCAGTTACTGGTGCCCCATACCTCTCTCACAAGCTCACATGCAGACTAGCGTGCCATCCTCACCTCTGTGTTCTCCCTCGGTGTCCTTCAGGCCACTAAGCTGAGATAGGAGATAGACGACATGCCTCCACAACCCAGAACTCGGCTGGCTGATTCTGAGGAACTCCTCCAGCTCTTTCAGAGTGGTGAAGGGCAGGGGCTGATCAAAGTCTTCCCTGTAGTTGTTAAAACAACTTGTCAAGATGTAGGAGCTGACACTAGGAAATTGGGAACAAACCCAGAGTCAGAAAACTGACCTTTCCTTCCATATTGCTTTGCTCAGGCACCACTGCAAGGAGCTAAGTCCCACCCTCACCTGACTTCCATAAGGCTCTCTAGGCAGAGGGAGGCCTGGTCAGCAGCTGTGCATAGACCTCAATGCAAGGGAACACTCCATCAATGGTCCTACCAAGTGTCCTTCCTTAGGAGTACTTAATGAAACCCCTGTCTATACCCCATACATCCCCTTTGTGGTCAACTGTTTGGGGGAAGAATATTGTGTTTCACTGTGGTCAACTTCCAGCCTAACCCAGAGGATGCTCCATGAGTATCTGACCATCAGAAACTCAGTGCATTTCTCCCTTCAGACCTGTCTAGAACCTCAGCTTGTACTCCAGCATTCTACCTGAGCCTCAGCGCTCAATCTAGGGCCTCTCCTCCCACCAACTGTGTGCTCTGGGGAACTGTTTCCCACTAATCGCTCTCTCCCCACGACAGGTTCAAGACCAGTGACAGATTTATACCGTGACCTCCTCCATTTGAACCTGAATATGGGAGGGACCAAGCCGAGCTGCTCCGCGGGAGAAAGATGAGGCTTTCTACTCCCGTAAAGATTTACACCCTCGGAAACCCTATACAGGGTCCCTATGGGTCGGAACCGACTCGATGGCACATAACAACAACAACAACAACAACAAGCAGAGCTGGAAGGAAATTATGGGGACTCAAAATCTCCCAGTGACTCCCTTAACGTCCAGCCTCCTTTCTCCTACCCAGGATGCTGATACTTCACACAACATCTCTCTGTAACTTCTGTCATCCTGTCGGGGATGCCATGAGCTCATTCTCTTAGGGAGACCTACGTGTGAGCACCTGGTTCATTCCAGCCCCAGAAGGACACAATTCCTCACAGCTCCCTCCCTTCTAAAAACCCAGGCAACCCTTCTTGTCCTCCAAGACATGACTCACTCTTTAAGAGGATATTCACCTCTGATGTCCTCAGCTGTCCCAGGACAATCATGTCTGTAACAAAAGGAAACATAAGCGTGTCACTCACATGCACTGGGGGCTCCACCTGCTTAAGAAGACTGGTGTTCCTGTCTGAGTCCTGACTAGAATGGAGAACAGAAAGGCAGGACTTCCGGTCTCCTACTAAACTGAATGATGTACAGGCCTACAAAGGGTATGGAACAGTGGGAACTGACAAATGATTGCAATGTGTATGAACACAAACAATACTGTACACAACATCAAAGTGACCTGGGGTTGTGTGTTAATGGTACTGCAATCAAAAGACACCTCTATAAGGACTCTGAACTCTCTTTAGTCATGGGGAATAGGTTTGTTCCTGGTCACATGGTCAATAAGGGATAGGACAGAGAGATTCTTCATGGAGGAGGGGAAAACACCAACTATGAACATCCCACCCTCTCTAACAATCTGGAGCTCTGGGGATACACCTTTCATCATCATCTCTGAGGGTTCTGACCATCATTCGGACACTCAGTCCTCTTACCTCCCAATATCACAGAGGAACAAAAGAAGCTTAAAGATGTGAAAGGCCACATCATTGGTAGGTGGCAGAGTCCCACTGGGCTGTGGAGGGCAAGCCACTCACAGTTTTAGCAGCTGGTCCAGTACTTCCTGCATTCTGGAAAAACTTCTGTATGTGTCTAGGAATGCATTGCTATGTAACAGGTCCCCCTTCAGGTACGTGTCCGGTAGGCTCTCCACCAAATCTACCAGAGTCCCTGCTTTGATTGTTCTAACCACGGATGTTCATCAATTTCTTGCTCCAATCCACAAACACACTAGGATGGACAGAGGAGGGGCCTACTGTCACAGACAGCCCCATGACACCCCTGGAAATCAGAGGGAAAGCCATGGGAAGGAAGAGTGCCAGTCAGGCCATTTTGGGTCCCATTGTGGGGACAGCATGCCACACACTTACACAGAGCCGGTACCAGCACTTTCTGGGTCTTTTCTTTGGGTGAGGGGATAAATGGGCCCATCCTCACAGATATCTTCCTCCAGGATCTGCAGAGACAGTAAGGGATGGTCGGCCAAGGAGGAATCAGGGACCCTGAGAACCACCTCCTTGCTCTCAACTGGGCTTCAGAGCATTCACAAGTTTGTATTCTTAACCAGGTGGTGGGAGGACTGGTTTGGTGTCGGGGACCTGCCTCGACATAGGGGTTTGGTTCACGAGATGGAGATACCTGACGGCGGTAGATATAGCAAAAGAATACACAGATAGACAGAGAGAGAAACAATGAGGCACCCCAAAGCCAGGGTGGATACATCACTGGCAGGCTTGGGACTACAGGCATCATGGTCTCTGCAGGCAGCAACTCACTGCCCTGCCATCTTTACTGCATGCCCTCCAACCCGTAATGCACTGCAATCTTTACTGCATGCCTTCCAACCCGTAATG
>NW_006408849.1:737909-739142 GCF_000296735.1 Chrysochloris asiatica
CAAGATTTCCACCCCATAATCCTCTACACAGAGCTCTCAACCAGGATTGGAGCATGAGATTACAGTGATCTCTGGCCCTGTCTCAGCCTTGGGGTCCTCCTAAGTTACCTCTCCCCCATGCCACTCTCACAAGCTCACATGCAGACACATCCATACATCCTCACTAAGGAGCTCTATGTCAGTGTCCTCTGGCTCCTCCATCTTTGTCATGAGAATGTGCATTAGATGGTCCAATCCTGACATGAGCATGTTCCCCCCTCTCAGGAAATCTGCAGTCATCTTAATGTTGGTGAATCCTGGGTTTTCACGGAAACCTTTGTTGTAAATGTAGACCCAGTTGACAGAGATGCAGAAGATGGTTCTAGGGATTTGTGGAGAGAAGCAAGGTCAATGATGGACCTCTCCTTCCATATTGTCCTCCCAGGGCATGCTCAAACATGGCCTTGCCCTTCCAATCAGTCTTCCTATGATTCTCTTGTCACTGGCAAGTCTGGTCCCATCCTTGGGCAAGCATCCCAACCAAGGGAGTTCTGCATCAATGGTCTTACCAACTTTTCCTTCCTTAGAAAGCCAGAATTAAGACCCTGTGTGTCACCTGGTTTCTCTCCATGGGTGACTCGTCTCTTTGGACAGGGAGGAGTGTTTCTGTATGTCTACCTTATAGCCTGGCACATTGGATGCTCCAGGAACAACTGTCACTGAGGAGCACAGACTCCATCATCTCCCCTAGCCTGCCTAGACCCTGAGTTTTGTAGCCAGAATGCTTCCTGAATCTCACTCAGAGCTCACTACAGGACCTATCCTCCCACTGACACTGTTCTCCTGAGGAACAGGGGTATCATTCAGCTCAGTGCCCACAACAGGTAAGGGATGGTGACAGGTATTTCTCTTTAACTCTTCCTTTAAGCCATGAATATGGGAGGGACCATGCAGAAGTGAAAGTGGTCTGTGGATGCACAGATTCTACTGGAGGTTGGCTGAACCCCAAGATTTGCTTCTGCTCCTCAAAATATCTCTCTATGAGAAAACAAACAAGATGGCGAATCAGGTGGATGTATAGCAGAGAGCTCCGCCAACAAAAACACAGAATACCTGACCAAGCAGGTTCAGGGGCTGGTCCCAGAACTCTGAACCGCATATAAAGGAATACTTAGAAGGTTGGAAGGCTCACAGCTGGGGGAATTTGTGGCAGAAGCAAGAAATCTATTGCTTTCTAGTCCAAGACACTCAGCT
>NW_006408849.1:748312-752276 GCF_000296735.1 Chrysochloris asiatica
GACCATGCAACCTTTAGTCTTAGGCTTTAGGAAAATATCACATTTATCTGTGGATTATTAAGAGCTCTGTGTATTAATTAATACATGTAACAATATTAAGATAAAAAACAATTTGCCATTAACTGCCAGTGGCCTCATTTGTTACACTCGGGCCTATAGGGCCTCGAACCTCTGACCAGTCTTACACGGTCCGCAACAGCCAAGGAAGTGATGTTATATCCTGTGTCCCCTGTCCTAGGCTTGGACTCTCATAAGACCTCATCCAACTCCCCTCTATGCTGCTGAATGCTCAGCGCTCCCCATGCCATCTACCTAAGTGTATACAGTGACAACATCACACACCACTTTAGTGATTTGGGAAAGCCTGAGTTTAGAAGCTTTGAGCAGACAGAGCTGGCCAGACACAAATTTATCCTCTATCCACTCTGGGGCGTTGAATATATCATTTTGTTTCTGATTCTCCACAGTCTCCCCACCTTTACAAAGCATCATGTTGGTATCTTTGTCTGCAGATCAATGTGAGAGAGCAAACATAAACATATCCATCGGTATCACACATAGCTAATACATATATTGAGAAATGAAAGGATTTCAGGCAAGAACCAGAATCAACATGTTGTGTTAAGGGCAATCATTTTGGTTCAAACTCATAGGGACCCTATGCATGACAGAACCAGACACTGTGATTCGTCCTGGCCTCACCCCTGAACACTGTGGCCCTGAGATGAAAAATGCATCCTGTTGGGGGTCTTCCTATTTCACAATGAACTTCCATTTTCTAAGCATGCTGTCCCTCTCCCGGTATGGGTCCCTACTGGGAATATCTCTAAAGTACCTTTGTGTCAATATGTCTCACAGTCCTTGTTTCTAAGAAGCATTCTGCCTTGAACTCTTCCAAGACAGACTTGTTGGTTCTCTGGCAGTCAATGGCACTTTCAATATTCCCCACCAACATTATAATTCAAAAGAAAAGATCCTCCTATAGTCTTCATTGCTCTTTTGCCCTCTTTACATGCATACCAGGCAATTTAAAATGCCATGCATTATTCCTCAAAGAGGTGTCTTTGCTCTTAAACACTTTCAAGAAGTCTTTTGCAAAAGACTGTGCAATGAAAGACTCTCCTTATGTCTACCTTATTCACTGCTAAGTTTCAAATGCATATGAAGGAATTGATAATATCATGACTTAGTCATCAAACTGATCTTTTTTTTTTTTTTTTCGTCCTTGAACACTAACAAAGGTCTTCTGAAGCACAGTGACAAAATAAAATATCTCATTTGATTTCCATGAACATTGATCATGGATTCCAGCCAAGGGAGAACTTTGATCAATTTAATCTTTTCTTCCTCTATCATGATGTTAGTTATTTGATCCATTGTAAGCACTTTTGTTGCTTTTTAAATTGATTATTTCAAGTCCTCTTTGCTCAGCTTCTTAACGACTCTTTCTCCAATCCTGTCCCAGCTTTCTTCTTCCATGCAGCTTCTCTTTTCAGTATGCAGAGTGAGCAAGTACGGTCAAAGGGTACAAGCTTAATACACATTTCCTGATTTTAAACCGTTCAGTATCACCTTCTTCTATTCAAACGACTCCTTCTTGTCTTGACCTACTTAACGATTCATCACAAGCACGAGTAAGTGTTCAAAAATATCCATTCTTCAAGATGTTATCCAAGGATCCATTCATCCAAGACGCCTAAAGAAAAGAAGGCCAAGGGGAAGAAGGTGGAGCCAGCGCCTGCTGTTAACAAGAAGCCAGAGGCCAAGAAGGTAGTGAAGCCCCTGATTGAGAAATGGCCCAAAGTTTGCAACACCTAACTCAAAAGGGACCTCACTGCTTTGTCAAATGGCCCAACTACATCTGGCTGCACAGGATAGCCTGGCTATCCTCTACAAAGAGCTGAAAGTGTCCCCTGCCATTAACCAGTTCACCCAAGACTTGAAGGGCCAGACAGACACTCAGCTACTGAAACTTCCCACAAATACAGGCCCGAGATGAAGCAAGAGAAGAAGATGAAGGAGGACAAGCCACTGGCCACAGCTCAAAAGAAGGCTGCTGGCAAAGCAGATGTCCTTACCAAGTCCTGTGTTTTGTGAGCCAGGGTCAACGCTGTCTCCTCTCTGGAAGAGAAAAAGAAGGCCCAGCTGGTGGTGATCACATAGGACATGAACTGGTTGTCTTCCTGCTAGTCTTTTTATAGTAAAATGGATGTTTCCCACTACATCATTACGGTCAAGGCCTTACTTGGATGACGGGTCCACAAGAAAACTGTACCACTGTGGCCTTCACACAGGTGAAGTCAGAAGACAAAGGATCTCCGAGAAGTTGGTGGAAGCCATCTGGACCAATTACAACGACAGATGCATGAGATCTGATGTCACTGCGGAGGCAATGAACTAGGTCCCAAATCGGTGTCTAGCTTCACCAAGTTGTAAAACACAAAGGCCAAAGAACTGGCTACCAAATTATGCTACTCTTATGTGGCTGGTTTCTCTGTACATACAAATAAATTCCTTCTCCAGCTCAAAAAAGAAAATATTATGTTACCCCTATTTGTTATGATCCACATAGTTGAAAGCCATCAAATTGTCAATCGAGCACAAGTAAACAGCTTTCTGGTATTCTCTGCCTTCACATAAATTCCAAGTGCCATCAGGAATGTTATGTCTCTTTACATACTCTTTTCTGAATCCAGTACTGCTTCAATCCTTTTTCAATTATCTTCAACCAAATTTGACGTGGGTCTGATATTGATAAAGTTGGACGGTTTCTACATTCTGTTGTGTAGACGGTTTCATTGGAAGGGTCAAAATATGGATTTCTTCTGATGGGTGGCCAGGTAGCTGTCTTCCAAATTTCTTGACCCCGGTGAGGGATCTCCTCCAGGTATGCATCAATTTGTTGAAATATTTCAATGGTATTCCTTTAATTATTTGGAACCTTGATTTTGTGAATTCCTTCAGTACTGCTTGGACTCTTTCTTTCAGTATAATTGATGCTTGTTCATATGATACTTCTTGAAATTACTCGACATCGAATAATGCTTTTGGGTAGAATTCACTTCTGTATTCCCTCCATCTATAGATTTTTCTAGTTTCATTAAGTACTTTGATTACAGAATCCTTCAATGTTGTAACCTTACGCTTGAATTTTTCTTCAGTTTAGAAATGTATGACATGTTCTTCCTTTGTTTTTTATTTTTCTCCCTTAAATATTTTATTGTGAATTATGTGATAGTTTACATGGGTGAACATTAATTTTACATTCATTCTATCATATATTGTCTCATTGCTGTGGTTACAATCCCCTTCATGCATCTTCAACCAACCAAAAGGTATATACCCTGCAATCCTTCCCCCCGTACCCCCCAAGTCTTCAGCACACAGTCGCTCTCCCTCTCTGGATCTAAAGTCTCCAGCTGCTCCATCGCTCCACATCATCATTTCTGCCTCCATTTCAGGCATCACTGCTTCTCTGGATAGGGTCCCACTCTCCACTCTTCTCCCTTGATGGTCCTACAGATCTCTGCTCCTAGATTGAAAAGTTAATCACTCCCCTCCTTGCTATAAAACGTCTACCTTTACATTTCCAACCCTCACAATCAGTCTTGATAACTTCTTCACTATTGTATCACAAGAGACCCATCTGCATTTCATTGCATCAGCCTCGCCTAGACAGATTGAATACTATTCACTGGAGATTCTACCTTACTCCAGTCCCTCTGCATCTAGGTTCCCTCGTGAAAGCTTGTAAGCCAGTCACTTCTTGCCTTTGTAGCCCCGCGACCCCCATTTTGGGTAGCCAATGTCCAAGTTGCCCATCCCTGTCTACTCTGTGTGTGGAGGGGGTGGGAATGATTCTTGCTGTTAGGACTTGTTCCCTCTTTTGAGCTACTGCTTTCATAGGTGTAGGTCAAGTTCATCAAATTGTATGAGAATATTTTTTTTTTCCTCTTCTTTTTAC
>NW_006408849.1:756806-758424 GCF_000296735.1 Chrysochloris asiatica
TGGGTTGAATGCTCTGTACACATCTCAAAGGTCCAGTTGGCTGATTGTATTGTTTAGTTCTTCTGTGTCTTTGTCAAGTTTCTTTCTGGTTGTTCTATCCATTTTTGAAAGCGGTGCATAAAATCACCCACTATTATTGTAGATTCATCTATCTTTCTTCAAATCTATTAGAGTTTGCTTTATATATTTTGGAGCTCTTTCATTGGGCACCTAGATATTTATTATGGTTATTTCATCTTGTTAAATTGTCCCTTTAATCATGAGGTAATGTCCATCTTTATCTACTATGCTGTTTTTTGCCTTAAAGTTTATTTTATCAGAGATTAGTACTGCCACTCCTCTTTGCTTTTTATTGCAATTGGCTTGGTATATTTTTCTTCCATCCTTTGACTTTCAATCTGTTTTTGTCTCTGTGTGTGAGATGTGTCTCTTGCAGATAGCATATTGAAGGATCTTGTTTTCTTATCCATTCTGCCACCCTCCGTCTCTTAACAGGTGCGTTTAATCCATTTACACTCAGTGTAATTATTGATAGGTATTGATTACTTGCTGCCATTATGCTTTTTTTGTTTTTGTTTTTTTGTGTGGTTTTGCTGTTTCTTTGTTCTGTGTGTCTTCCTTTGTTGAGTAAATTATTTTTGTGTTCTTTTTTGTGAGTTTCCTCATAGTTTTAATGTTTCCATGTTCTTCTTGGATTTTCATTCTCTTGGTATGTTGTGACGTGTTAAGTTTCTTTGAGGTTGCCTTATAGTCCATTAATTTTTCTCTCCATTTACTGCAGTCTATTTTATCCTGTAATCAACCTGACCTTCTCACTATCTGGTTTTCTGTTCCTACATGTTTACCTTCTTTTACATTGAACTTGTTTTGATCATAAACTGATCTCCCAGATTCTCTGAGTTTGTTCTTATAATTTTGTTCTGTTCTCAACTCTTCCTTCTGTTGACTTAATTCAGGGAGATACTGCCACTTATGTCAGTCTCTGGTTGTTGTCTGTTCTTGTTGGTTCTCAGTCCACAGAACTCCCTTTAGGATATTTTGTAGCGCAAGGTTGGTTTTGGCAAAATCCCTTGGCTTCTGTTTATCTTGGAAAGTTTTGATTATACCATCATATTTGATTGATAGCTTTGCTCGATAACAGATTCTTGGTTGGCAATTTTTGACTTTCAGGGTTTTATAAATGTCTCCCCATTGCCTTCTTGCTTGCATGGTTTCTGCTGAGAGATCTGAGCTTAATCTGACTTGCTTGCCTTTGTATGTGAAACTTCCGTTTTCCCTGGCTGCTTTCAGAAGTGTCTCCTTATCTTTCATTTTGGAGAGCTTGACTATGATATGTCTTGGTGATTTTGTTTTGGGGTCTATCCTTCCTGGGGTTCGTTGAGCTTCTTAAAGGTTTATCTTTTCACTTTTCAAGATGTTAGAGAAATTTTCTTCCAGCAGTTCTTCAACTATTTCCTCTGTGGACTTGTGGGATTCTTCTTGTTCTGGAATACCGATAATTCGTAAGTTATTTGTCCAACATGAATCTTAGACCATCTTCAGAATTTTTTGTCCTTTTTTGTGTTTGTTCTTCTATCTTAGTGGTATTCAGAGATTTGTCTTCCAGCTCACTGGTTCT
>NW_006408849.1:759624-761444 GCF_000296735.1 Chrysochloris asiatica
ATGGTGGCTCCTGGAGCAGCTGAGTGTCCCAAACCAGGAAGCAATGGATTTCTTGCTTCTGCCACAAATTCCCCAGCTGTAAGTTTTCCAACATTCTAAATATTCCTTTATATGTGGTTCAGAGTACTGGGACTATTCCCTGAGCCTTCTTGGTCCTGTATTCTGTGTTGTTCCTGGCAAAGCTCGTCACTGCACTTCCACCCAATCCACCATCTTGTTTTCTCTCCCCTTTGGGTTTTTAACTACAGGGTTTGCCCATTTTATTATAAAGCTTGACTGTCTTCTTGAGGACTCCTATGAAATTGTCTGTTCAACATTTTGATGTCATCATTTCTTTTAGTCACTTTAGCTGATCTAAGCTCAAGGGCAAGATTCAGAGTCTCTTCTAACAGCATTTGAGACCTTGATTTGACTTCCCTGTCATTTTAAAGACCTTTTGCTTTCTTCATGTATGATGTTTTGCTTATCATCCCACAACTCTGCTGGTCTTTGGTCCTTGGTCTCTAACATACCAAATCTTTTCCTAATATGATTCTAAGTCCAGTTGTGATGCACTTAAGGTCTATATGTAATTATATGAAGCATTATTAAGCAAAAATATCAACATATGAACCAACTGTTCCTCTTAACATATCCTCCATTGAGGTTTATATTTCTGAGGGAGGCATTTCCATCTCTCTAACCCTTGCCCACGTGTAATCTTGGTGTGACACTGTGGTATAAAGCAATGGAATACAGGGTCAGTTTAAACCACAAGTTTATGGGTTCAGATTCACCAACTGCTCCTTGGAAACCTTATTCAGGGTGGTTATTAGAGGGAACTGACTGGACACAACTTAAAAACAATCCTCTCCACAGCAGACTTTGGCACTGAAGTGTAATCATTGAGTTTTAAACCACTAGGATGGCAGTTCAAACCCACCAGTCATTCTGGGGTGGGGGTGGAGAAAGGCTGTGAACTGCTGTACAGATTTAGTCTCTGAGACTGTAAGGAGGAGTCCCACTGTGTTCTGAAGAGTTGCTACGAGTCAGGATCTACTTGAGGACAGTGGGTTGAGGTTGGCATTGGGGTTAGGTAAATGGCTACAGAATGAAGAAATGACCACAGGACTATTACTGTACATAATTAAGAAGGTTGCACAGGACCAGACACCGTCTTGTACCAATTTGATGTCAGGAGCTCATGAGTTGGCACTGACCAAACACAACATTAGTCCATGTACTAAAGCATCCACAACCACCCTACACCCAAGTTTTTCCTGGAGAAATACTAATAAAAGCTCTGTCTTTGTTCATCTGGAATCCAAAGACATAACTGATCTATTGGGAAACATGGCATCTGTTTTACTACATAGCTTTAAACTCTCAGACAATAGTCAAATGGTATTTAATTATTTTTTTTAAAGAACCCAACTTCTCATACACCTTCTAGCCAAGAGATGAGACTCATTTCAGAGGTTTCTGTCATTCAAAATTTTATTGAGTGCTTTCAGTAGACTTGGTACTTTTCTAAGGCTTTGGGATAATAACACTGAAGTTGAATGCGTATCCTACATTATGGGCATCTGAGGAAAGTAGCTATGAACTATCTGACAATCCTGAGTCAAGCCATAGTGAAAAGCAATTTCAACTCTCCACACACTCAACTTGCCAGGGCCACAGAAACCCCAAGAGCCTCAGTGTTTTCAGGAAGCCAGGGAATTTCATAGGACCTAGAAAGCATATGGAGCTTTTCCATCTTCTCTTTCCACAGATGTAGTCTATTTGATTTCTATGTGTTCCATCTGGCGAGTTCCATGTGTATAGTCGTCTCTTATGCT
>NW_006408849.1:765444-767829 GCF_000296735.1 Chrysochloris asiatica
AGAGGAAGACCCCCAACGAGATGGATCGGCCAAGTGGCATCATTGATGGACTCGGGGGTGGCAGCGTGGTGAGGTTGGCCCAGGATCGAGCATTGTTTTGTTCTGCTGTGCATGGGGTCGCTATGAGTCGGTTCCAACTCGATGGCACCTGACAACAACAACAGAAAGCATAAGCTCTGGAAACGTAGTGGTTATGAATTGGGCTGTGAGCATCAAGGTCAGCAGTTCGAAACTACCAGCTGTTCCATGGGAGAAAGATCAGGCTATCTTCTGTAAAGATTTACAGCCACAGAAAGCCTATACAGGATCAGTGTGAGTTGGAACCGGCTCCACGGAACATACCAACAACAAGAGAAGGCAAAAGGGACCGTGAATGCTCCTATACATGCAAAGTTTTATATGCAGAATAGCTCATTTTGGGGATCCAGCGTCTATGGGATCCCTTGAGATCGTAAGAGACAACAAATCCCATGAGCGTTGAAACGTTTCCATAGTTGAAGATCCAGAGTGTACTTGTAATTTTTTTAAAGCTATCTTTTGAAATCAGAAGTGTTACCACGTAGCTAAACGGGAGACACATTTTCAGTAGGGTGATGGGAAGAGAAGGACAGAGGTTGGCAGAAGAGTGATGAAGACAAATGAAGTCACAGGGAGGTAGGCATACACTAAGGGGGACAGTTGTAAATAATGATATGCACAGAACATAGTAATAACAATACACTTTGAATATATGCATGAACAGAGACACTGGCTGCATTGGTATGGGATGAAGATTGGGATATAGTGTAGCTTCTTGGATTCTTCTCTGAATGCCTACTTAATAATGACAAGTGGATAAAACTCTGGTTCTCAACTTTCCTGATTTTAAACTAGGAAGTATCCTCCCCCAACCTTGTTCTTTTCATTTTATTGCAATCATTACAATCCCCTGCATATATCATCAAACAACCAAAAGGTACACCCTGCATGCCCACACCCCAGCCTTCAGCACATAGCCCCTCTCTCTCCTTTAGTCTAGAGTCCCCAGATGCTCCTCCTCTGCACATCATCAACACTGCCTCCATTTCGGGTACCACTGCTTCTCTGGATAGGGTCCTGCACTGAGCTTTTGAGGTGAGGTTGTCTTGACTGGAAGAACTGTCCAGAATTGAGCCTATTAACCTCCCTAATAAACCACATGCCTATGAGTATTGTGTCTGAGTGATGTTTGACTACCATAAGGAATTACTAACTCTTAGCTGAGTAGAGTGTTTCATAGAAGGAATGGTTAGTTCCATGTTTTTGCAAGGACAAGTATTGTATGGTCCTTCATTTATAATAAGAATAGATAGCTATAGGGAGACCAATGTTCACTGCTGATTACCCAGAGGAGCAGGAGGGAAAAGAAAGTTCACCATTGTTGTTGCTGTTGTTTGGTGCTATTGAGTCAGTTCCAACTCATAGTGACCTCTGTACAACAGACCCAAACACTGTGCCATGCTGCACTCATTGCTGCTATCATGAATCAATACATTTCCCTGGGGGTCTTCCTCTTTCTTTGCTGACCCTCCTCCACTGTAGCAAGCACAATGTCCTTCTCCGGGAACTGGTCCATTCCTGAAAATATGTCCAAAGTGTGAGAGTCAAAGTGTCACCATCCAAGAGCCCAAAAAAGACCCGATTGTTCTTCTGTAACTTCTAGTATTCTTCTCCAACACCATTACTCAAATGCCTCAATTCTCCACAGTTCTCCTTATTCACTGTCCAATTTTCACATGCATATGAGGCCATTGAAAATACCAAGGCTAGGGTCAGGTGTACCTAAGTTGTCAGAGTGATAGCTTTGCTTTTGAACACTTTAAAGAGGACAGAGACCAAAGTTCATTGTTGGTTACCTACAAGGGAGGAGTGGGGAGGAAGTATGCTGTGGAGACTCATTACTTTTGGTGATGAGAAAAGTGTTACAGAACGTGGGTGTGGTGAGAACAGCACACCAAAGTAAAAGCGAGTGTTTGAGCATATACAAAGGGGGATCAACAATACTTACAGCCTCAGAAACTGTACAGGATCTCTATGAATTAGAACCAACTCCATGGCATATTTAAATATGTATAGAAAGAGAGAGAGAGTGAGACTTATAGAGAGTCAAAGAGACTCGGAAAGACTCAGGGAGCCTCGAGAGACTCTGAGAGATTCAGAGTCCTGTTGTGGTGCTGTGGGCTAAGGAGCCAGACTACAAATTCATTTTAACGGCAAGGTTGGCGGTTCGAGCTCAACAGTTGCTCCTCGGAAACATATATATGTTGTTGTTATGTGCCATAGGGTCGGTTCTGACTCATAGCGACCCTGTACAGGGTTTCCGAGGCTATAAATCTTTACAGGAGCAGAAAGCCTCATCTTTCTCCC
>NW_006408849.1:767929-770538 GCF_000296735.1 Chrysochloris asiatica
ATATATATATTCATAAATAAATATATTCAGAGACCTAGTGTGGCGCTTTGGCTTAATTCGCTAAACTGTAAAGCTGTTGGAATTGGAAAGTTTAAGCTAACCAGCTGCTGCTCCTCATAAACCCTATACAGGGTCTCACATAAGAAGCTCTGGTAGAGTAGAGGTTAAGAATCAGACTTCAAATCTCGCTTGGGGTCAGCAGTTCGAAACTGCCAGCTGTTCTATGCGAAAAAGATGAAGCTTTCTGCTTCAGTAAAGATTTAAATCCTCAGAAACCCTGTTCAGGGTATCTATGAGTCAGAACCGATTCAGTGGTATATCTATCTGTCTGTCTATCTATCTGCCTGTCTGTCTGTCTGTCTATCTATGTATCTATCTATGTATTTATCTATCTATCTATCTATCTATCTGTCTGTCTGTCTGTCTGTCTGTCTGTCTGTCTATCTATCTACAGAGAGATAAATAGACAGAGACAGATTGTAAATCCTTGTGTAATGCTGTGGGTTATTGCGCCAGACTTCAAAGGTGTTTTAACTGCAAGGTTTTCAGTTCTAGCTCACCAGTTGCTCCTTGTAAACCCTGTTGTTATTGTTGTGTGCCATGCAGGCATGTAAGACCCATAGCGCCCCTGTACAGGGTTTCTAAGGCTGTAAATCTTTACGGGAGCAGAAAGCCTCATCTCATTCCCGCAGATTGGCTGGTGGATTCAAACTGCTGACCTTAGGTTCACAGCCAGGTTCTTAACAACTACACCATCTGAGCTCCTTATAAATCCACTGGCCTACAAGAGCTCCTTATGTACCTACTGTATATATACGGTTTTCTAAGAACAGTTGGTGAACTTAAACTTCCAACCATCCAGTTCAAACGAAATTGCAGCGTAGGAAAATAAATCATAGCCACACAGCAAGACTTCAAATATGTGTGTATATATGTGTATACATATATATACATATATACATATGTACTTAAGGAGCTCTGTTAGCGTAGTGATTATGAATATGGCTGTGAATGTCACGGTCAGCTGTTCGATAAACCAGCTCTTGCATGGCCTGAAGATGAGGATTTCTGCTCCCCTGAATTTTTACAGCCTTGAAAACGCTGTGTAGGATCTCTGTGTCGGAACCGACTCCAGTACACATATCAATATATATATATTGTTTGTTTGTTTGTTTGTTTTGTTTTGTTTTGTTTTGTTTTTCATAAAGAAATATATTCAGAGACCTAGTGTGGTGCTGTGGCTTAATTCGCCAAACTGCAAAGCTGTTGGAATTGCAATGTTGGCAGTTCAAGCTCAACAGCTGCTCCTTGCAAACCCTATACACGGTCTTACAAAGGAAGCTCTGGTAGAGTAGAGGTTAAGAATCGGGCTTCGAATTTCCCTGGGTGTTAGTAGTTCAAAACTACCAGCTGTTCTATGTGAAAAAGATGAAGCTTTCTGCTTCGGTAAAGATTGACACCCTCAGAAATCCTGTACAGGGAGGGTATCTATGAAGCAGAAATGATTCAGTGGTATATCTAGCTATCTCTATCTATCTAGCTATCTAGCTATCTAGCTATCTATCTATCTATCTATATATATATATATATATATAAATACAGAGAGATAAATAGAGGGAAAGAGATTGGAAGTCCTGGTGTAATGCTGTGGTTTATTGTGCCAGACTTGAAAGCTGTTTTAACTGCAAGGTTTTCAGTTCAAGCTCACCAGATGCTCCTCGGATAACCAGTTGTTATTGTTGTGTGCTGTGGAGTCATGTACGACCCATACAGGCCCTGTACTGGGTTTCCAAGGTTGGAAATCATTATGTGAGAAGAAAGCCTCATCTGTCTCCGGTAGTGGCTGGTGGATTCGAACTGCTGACTGTAAGTTTCGCAGCCAGGTTCTTAACCACTACACTATCTGAGCTCCTTATAAATCCACTGCCCTACCAGAGCTTCTTATGTACCTACTGTATATATAGGGTTTTCTAAGAGCAGTTGAGGAACTTGAACTACCAACCGTCCAGTTCAATCAGATTTACAGTCTAGTACAATAAACCACAGCCACACAGCAAGACTATGAATATATATATATATACAAATTTCTATACATATGTACGTATGGAGTTCTGCTAGCATAGTGATTACGAATCTGGCTGTGGACATCACGGTGAGCGGTTAGTATCTAGCAGGTCTTCCTTGGCAGAAAGATGGGGATTTCTGCTCCCGTGAATTTTTACAGCCTCGCAAACCCTGTATAGGATCTGTATGTCAGAACCAACTCCAGGACACACAACAAAATATATATTTATGTCTATGTTTATATAGAGATATATTCAGAGTCCTGGTGTGTTGCTGTCAGTTAATTTGCCAGACAGCAAAGCTGTTTGAACTGCAAAATTGGTGGTTCAAGCCCACCAGCTGCTCCTCGTAAACTCTACACAGGTTCTTACATAAGGAGCTCTGTTGTGGTAGAGGTTACAAATTGAGCTTAAAACCTCACTGATGGTCAGCAGTTGGAAACTACCAGCTGTTTCATGTGTTAAACATGAAGCTTTCTGCTTCAATAATGATGTACACACTCAGAAACCCTGTACAGGGTCTCTATGAGTCAGAAACAACTTTAT
>NW_006408849.1:771627-773780 GCF_000296735.1 Chrysochloris asiatica
AAACTGCAAAGCTGTTGGAATTGCAAAATTGACAGTTCAAGCTCACCAGCTGCTGCTCCACGTAAACCCTATACAGGGTCTTACACAAATAGCTATGGTAGTATAGAGATTAAGAATCAGGCTTCAAATCTCCCTTGGGGTCAGGAATTCAAAACTACCAGCTGTTCTATGTGAAAAAGATGAAGCTTTCTGCTTCTGTAAAGATTTGCACCCTCAGAAACCCTGTACAGGGTATCTATGAGTCAGAACCGATTCAGTGGTATATCTATCTATCTATCTATCTATCTATCTATCTATCTATCTAAATACAGAGAGACAAATAGAGGGAGAGAGATTGGAAGTCCTGGTGTAATGTTGTAGTTTATTGCGCTGTCGTTTATTACGCCAGACTTGAAAGCCGTTTTAACTGCAAGGTTTTCAGTTCAAGCTCACCAGATGTTCCTCGGATACCCTGTTGTTATTGTTGTGTGCTGTGGAGTCAGGTATGATCCATAGTAGCCCTGTACTGGGTTTCCAAGGTTGTAAATTATTACAGGTTCTGACTCATAGATACCCTGTACAGGGATTCTGAGGATGTAAATCTTACGGAAGCAGAAAGCTTCATCTTTTTCACATAGAACAGCTGGTAGTTTTGAACTGCTGATCCCAAGGGAGATTTGAAGCCCGATTTTTAACCTCTACTCTACCAGAGCTTCTTATGTAAGACACTGTATAGGGTTTTTACGAGGAGCAGCTGGTGAGCTTGACCTGCCAACTTTGCAATTCCAACAGCTTTGCAGTTTGGCGAATTAAACCACAGTGCCACACTAGGTCTCTGAATATATTTATTTATGAATATATATATATGTAGATATGTGTCCTGGAGTCGGTTCTGACACAGAGATCCTATACAACGTTTTCTAGGCTGTAAAAATTCACGGGAGCAGAAAGCCTCATCTTTATGCCATGGAAGACCTGGTAGTTTTGAACCACTGACTGTGACGTTCACAGCCAGATTCATGATCACTACGCTAACAGAGCTCCATACGTACATATGTACACAAATATATATATATATATATATATTCGTAGGCTTGCTGTGTGGCTGTGGTTCATTGTACTAGACTGCAATTCTGATTTAACTGGTAGGTTGGAAGTTTAAGTTGACCAACTGCTCTTAGAAAACCCTATATATACACTAGGTACATAAGGAGCTCTGGTAGGGCAGTAGATTTATAAGGAGCTGTGGGTCTTATATGACTGCATGGCACACAACAATAACAACAGCATTTACAAGGAGCAACTGGTGAACTTGAACGACCAGCCTTGCAGTTAAAATGGCTTTGGAGTCTAGCGCAATAACCAACATCCCCACACCAGGACACGAAATCTCCCTCTCACTCCAACTCTCGCTCCAACTCTAACTCCAGATCAATTTCCTGTCGCTCTCATAGTATATATATATATATATATATATATATATATATATATATATATATATAGAGAGAGAGAGAGAGAGAGACATATACACACATATATATATGCCATAAAGTCGTTTCTGACTCATAGAGACCCTGTACAGGGTTTCAGAGTGTGTACATCATTATTGAATCACAAGCTTCATGTTTAACCCATGAAACAGCTGGTAGTTTCCAACTTCTGACCCTCAGTGAGGTTTTAAGCCCTATTTATAACCTCTACCCCAATAGAGCTCCTTATGTAAGACCCTATATAGGGTTTATGAGGAGCAGCTGGTGAACTTGAACCGCCAACTTTGCAGTTCAAACAGCTTTGCTGTCTGGCGAATTAACCCACAGCGACACACCAGAACTCTGAATATATTTGTTTATGAATATATATATTTGTTATGAATATATATATATTGTTGTGTGCCCTGGAGTTGGTTCTGACATAGAGATACTATACAGGGTTTCTGAGGCTGTAAAAATTCACAGGAGCAGAAATCCTCATCTTTATGCCAACAAAGAGCTTGTAGTTTTGAACCACTGACAGTGACGTTCACAGCTAGATTCATAATCACTACGCTAACAGAGCTCCATACGTACATTTATATATAAATGTGTGGCTGTGGTTTATTGTACTAGACTGAAAATCCGATTGAACTGGAAGGTTGATAGTTCAAGTTCACCAACTGCTCTTTGAAAACCCTATAT
>NW_006408849.1:776027-776641 GCF_000296735.1 Chrysochloris asiatica
TTTATAATGAGCTCAGATAGTGTAGTGGTTAAGAACCTGGCTGCAAAGCTTAAGGTCAGCAGCTCGAATCCACCAGCGGCTACCGGAGACAGATGAGGCTTTCTTCTCCCATAATGATTTACAACCTCAGAAACCCAGTACAGGGCCGCTATGGGTAGTACATGACTCCACGGCACACAACAATAACAACAGAGTATTTGAAGAGCATCTGGTGAGCTTGAACTGAAAACCTTGCAGTTTAAACGGCTTTCAAGTCTGGCGCAATAAACCACAGCTCAATAAACCACAGCATTACACCAGGACTTCCAATCTCTCTCCCTCTAATTATCTCTCTGCATAGATAGATAGATAGAGAGAGAGATAGAGAGATAGAGAGATAGACCACTGAATCATTTCTGACTCATAGATACCCTCTACAGGGTTTCTGAGGGTGTCAATCTTTACAGAAGCAGAAAGCTTCATCTTTTTCACATAGAACAGATGGTAGTTTAGAACTACTGACACCTAGGGAGATTTTAAGCCTGATTTCTTAACCTCTATTCTACCAGAGCTTCTTATGTAAGTCCTTGTATAGGGTTTATGAGGAGCAGCAGCTGGTGGCTTGAACTGCCAAC
>NW_006408849.1:777203-778919 GCF_000296735.1 Chrysochloris asiatica
TAAAAGGTCTGAAGGGAGTCAAGCTGTTTCAGCTACCTGGCTTAAGCTTTCAGGAGGAAGGAGAACATCTAGGTTAATCGGTTTACACCTGGGGACAGTTTGAAGGGGATGTCACTATTATTCTTTAAACAATACTACCGGAATTTACCAGTCTACCTTGAGTGAATACCCTGGGCAGTTTCTCTCTCAAGCCTCCCTGCGTAATCCCAGCAAACCTGCTTTCGGAACTTTTACTGCCTCGGCTTTAGAAGAGTTTTTTGTTTTTTAATATTGTACATGGATATCAAGAGCTCATGTCTTAAGCTAATATCAAACATAACTGAATAACTTGATAAAGAACAGTTCTGACATGCTTGCCAGGTGGCCAGAGCTTGTCCCTCAGAGAGATTTGTTCCCAGGACCTTATGCACTGCCAACACAGTGGAGACATTAAGAGAGGCACATAAGAAACCATTTTCTCAGAAGCTACAATTACTGGAGTTAGAAGCATAGAATGAATAATAAGACCAAAGAAAATTATACAGAGGTAGCCCACCAGTGAGTTCGCAAAAACCAATGAACCCGGGACATCAGGAGGTTACTTCCTTTGGCCCTCAGGGTCCCTGGCTCATCCTGAGGAGGGCCTTCGTGTTGGATTTTCATCCATGACACAGGGCCTCAGCATCTCAGTGCTTGCGCACCAACAGCACCATAGCAGGCCTCTGAATATATTTATTTATGAATATATATATATATATATATATATATATATTGTTATGTGTCCTGGAGTCGGTTCCGACACAGAGTCCCATACAGGGTTTTCGAGGCTGTAAAAATTCACAGGAGCAGAAAGCCTCATCTTTGTGCCATGGAAGTTTCGAACCGCTGACCGTGACATTCACAGCCAGATATGTAATCACTACGCTAACAGAGCTCCATACGTACATATGTGTATATATATATTCATAGTCTTGCAGTGGGCTGTCGTTTATTGTGCTAGATAGACTGCAAATCCGATTGAACTGGATGTTTGGTAGTTCAAGTTCACCAAATGCTCTTAGAAAACCATATATATACAGTAGGTACATAAGGAACTCTGGAAGGACAGGGGATTTATAAGGAGCTCAGATAGTGTAGTGGTTAAGTACCTGGCTGCGAACCTTATGGTCAGCAGTTCAAATCCACCAGCCGCTACAGCACAGACAGATGAGGCTTCCTAGTCCCGTAATGATTTACATCCTCAGAAACCCAGTACAGGGCCGCTATTGGTCGTACAAGACTCCATGGCACACAACAATAACAACAGGGTATCCGAGGTGCAACTGGTGAGCTTGAACTGAAAACCTTACAGTTAAAATGGCTTTGAAGTCTGGCGCAATAACCCACAGCATTACACCAGTACTTACTGACCCCCAGGGAGATTTGAAGCCCGATTCTTAACCTCTACTCTACCACACATTCTTATGTAAGACCCTGAATTGGGTTTATGAGGAGCAGCAGCTGGTGAGCTTGAAATGCCAACTTTGCAATTCCAACAGCTTTGCAGTTTGACGAATTAAGCCAAAGTGCCACACTAGTTCTCTAAATATATTTATTTATGAATAAATATATATATGTTGTTGTTGTTAAGTGCCGTCGAGTCAGTTCCGACTCATAGCGACCCTGTACAGGGTTTCCGAGGGTGTAAATCTTTACGGGAGTAGAAAGCCTCATCTTTCTCCCATGGAGCAGCTGGTA
>NW_006408849.1:779179-780147 GCF_000296735.1 Chrysochloris asiatica
CATGGAAGAGCTGGTAGTTTCGATCCGCTGACTGTGATGTTCACAGCCAGATATGTAATCACTACGCTAACAGAGCTCCATATGTATATATGTATATATATATTAGAAGTCTTGCTGTGCGGCTGTGGTTTACTGTGCTAGACTGCAAATCCGATTGAACTGGACGGTTGGTAGTTCAAGTTTACCAACTGCTCTTAGAAAGCCCTATATATACAGTAGGTACATAAGGAACTCTGATAGGGCAGTGGATTTATAAGGAGCTCAGATAGTGTAGTGGTTAAGAACCCGGCTCCGAAGCTTATGGTCAGCAGTTCAAATCCACCAGCCACTTCAAGGGAGACAGATTAGGCTTTCTTCTCCCGTAATGATTTACAGCCTCAGAAACCCAGTACAGGACAGCTATGGGTCATACAGCGCTCCACGGTCTACAAAAATAACAGCAGGGTACCAGAGGAGCAACTGGTGAGCTTGAACTGAAAACCTTGCAGTTAAAACAGCTTTGAAGTCTGACTAAATAAACCACAGCATTAAACAAGGACTTCCAATTTATCTCTGTCTATTTATCTCTCTGTATTTAGATAGATAGATAGATGATAGATAGATAGATAGATAGATAGATAGATAGATAGATAGATAGATAGATAGATAGATAGACAGACAGACAGGCAAGAGATAGATAGAGAGATAGAGAGACAGAGAGAGAGAGATACCACTGAATCGATTCTGACTCATAGATGCACTGTACAGGGTTTCTGAGGATGTAAATCTTTACAGAAGCAGAAAGCTTCATCTTTTTCATATAGAAGAGCTGGTAGTTTCAAACTGCTGACCCCAAGGGAGATTTGAAGCCCGATTCTTAACCTCAACTCTACCAGAGCTTCTTATGTAAGACCCTGAATTGGGTTTATGAGGAGCAGCAGCTGGTGAGCTTGAACTGCCAACTTTGCAATTCCAACAGCTTTGCAGTT
>NW_006408849.1:780492-783235 GCF_000296735.1 Chrysochloris asiatica
TATATATATATATATTCGTAGTCTTGCTGTGTGGCTGTGATTTATTTTACTAGACTGCAAATTTGATTGAAAATGGTTGGTAGTTCAAGTTCACCAACTGCTCATAGAAAACCCTATATTTACAGTAGGTACATAGGGAGCTCTGATAGGGCAGTGGATTTATAAGGAGCTCAGATAGTGTAGTGGTTAAGAACTTGGCTGCGAACCTAAGGTCAGCAGTTCAAATCCACCAGCTGCTCCAACTTTCGCTCCAGATCTATTTTCCTGTTGCTCTCATACTCTCTCTCTATATATATATGTATATGTATATGTATATGTATATGTATATGTATATATATATATATATATATATATATATATGCTATAAAGTCATTTCTGACTCATAGAGACCCTGTACAGGGTTTCTGAGTGTGTACATCATTATTGAAGCAGAAAGCTTCATGTTCAATGCATGAAACAGCTGGAAGTTTCCAACTGCTGACCCTCAGTGAGGTTTTAATCCATATTTGTAACTTTACCCCAAAAGAGCTCCTTATGTAAGACCCTGTATAGGGTTTACGAGGAGCAGCTGGTGAGCTTGAACCGCCAACTTTGCAGTTCAAACAGCTTTGCTGTCTGGCGAATTATCCCACAACAACACATCAGGATTCTCACAGGTTCTCAAATGGCCCACCCTACTTCCCCAGGGCATATCACAATCTCTTGAGATGCTTTTAGCTGTCATAACTGGGGGTAGGGGGCTGCATTGACATCTAGTAGGTAGAGGCCATTGTTGTGGTGGTGGTGGTTATGTGACGGGAGCAGAAACCCTCATCTTTCTTCCATGGAACAGCTGGTAGATTCAAACTGCTGACCTTGCGGTTTGGAGCCCGATTCATAACCACTACGCTACCAGAGCCAGTAGATGTAGGAAAATGTTTGTAATAATATACACTATTTAAGAGGGGTTTTTCACATGAATATTTGTGACAGTTTTATTTGAAATAGCCAAAATCTGTAAACAATTGAAATGTTCATCAGTACATAATGGTGGTGGTGATTGTGTGAAGTTGAGTCAGTTCAGACTCATAGCGAGTTTCTGAGACTGTAAATCTTTACTGGAGCAGAAAGCCCTAGCTCTCTCCCGTGTAGCGGCTGTTGGATTTGAACTTGCTCTTTGTGTGATACTGTGGGGATCCTGGTGTGGCGCTATGGGTTAATGTGCCAGATTGCAAAGCCTTTTGAACTCCAAGCTCAGTGGTTCAAGCTCACCGGTCGCTCCTTGGAAACCCTAGGCAGGGTCATTATGAGTTAGAACCAACTCTATGGCACTTAACAACAACAACAATGGGATAAAGCACTGGACTGCAAGGTCAGTTTGAACTGCTTGGTCAGCGGTTTAAACTTAGCAGCCTCTCCTCGGAAACCCTATACAGAGTCGCTATGAGTCAGAACTGACTCAACAGCACTTAACAAAAATACCCAAGTAGCCCAACTTGGAACCTACCATTGCTTCTAACAAGTAAATTGTTGTTTTTATTGCCATAGTCAGTTGCGACCCTGTATAGGGTTTCCCAGATGCTGATGGTGAGTTTTGTGAGACATTCTCAAGATGGTCCATCTTCAGAAATAAAGGGTGGACAAGGTAGGCAATTGAAAGGAGCTCTGGTAGCATAGCGTTTACAAAACAGGCTGCTAACCTTAAGGTCATCAGTTGGAAACTACCAACTGTTCCGTGGGAGAAAGATGAGACTTTCTGCTCCCTTACAGCCCTGTGCAGGGCCATTATGAGTCAGAACTAACTCCAGGGCACTTAACAACAAGATTGCTAGACCAGACACAGGCAGGTTGTTGATTCATACCCAGGGACATGAAAGCAGCATGAACTGGGGGAGGGGAATAGAAATCTGTTCTAAGACTAGGAACTTTAAATGAGAATACTGTCATTAAGGACTGTGAGTGCTTATCCCATTGGGGTAGATTGTGGAATTGGAGGGAGGCAAAATGGGATGTTCTGGGTAGAATGTAAACTCCATAGTACCCAACAAAGGCAGGAGCTGTAGAGGGCTTTTTTGAGAGAGAGCACTCTTTGTCAGCTGGTCATCCATGTTTCTGCCTATGTTTACTGGGTTGGGCACCCAATTTTGCAAAATTGAATAAAGAAAACCTCACTCTTGCTAAAATGAGTACATTGGATTTCTTGAGCGGTTGTCCATATTGATGTTTCTCACAGTTTGGACCACCGACCTTGCAGTTCAAACTCATCCCCGACAGTACCACACCAGGATAAACAATATATGGGGTGTTGTTGTGTGCCATCCAGTCATTTACAGCCCATAGCAACCCTGTATAGAGTCTCCAAGGAGAGCGGCTGGTGAGTTTGAACTGCCAATGCTGAGGTTCAAACTGGCTTTGCAGTTCAGCACATTAACCCATAGCACCACAGCAGGACTCCAATATGTGGGATATCCATACAATCAATGTTGTTAGAAAAAGAAAAAAAAAAAAAAAAAAGTAGCTCTTTGTTCCCCCAATCTCATTAGCATATTGAGCTTGCCAACCAAAAAACATCAGCTGTCATGTTTTGTTTTTAACGTTTTATTGTGAATTGATTGAAGTCAGTCTTCATTTTTAGGGAGTGGTGATTTAACATAAAAACAGGTTTTCAGATTTGTTGTTGTTATTGTTAAGTGCCGTGGAGTCAGTTCCGACTCATAGCGACCCTACACAGGGTTTCCAAGGCTGTAAATCTTTACGGGAGCAG
>NW_006408849.1:784605-798912 GCF_000296735.1 Chrysochloris asiatica
CATGTACAGGGTTTCTGAGGAGTGGCTGGTGAGCTTGAATCACTGACCTTGTGATTTAAACCAACTTTGCCTGTCTACAGCGCCACACCAGGACTCCTAACAAAGTCCAACAAGGAAGATACCAGGAGAGGCCTTGTGAGGTGAGGTTGTGATAATAACCTACCCGGACTCCCTGCTGGACCCTGTGTCTCACTGTAGAGATGACCTAAGAATTCAAGAGGCAAGTGCATTGGGGCCATGAAGCCTACAGGGTCCTGGTGTTGTTGTTACAACCGATAGCGATCCTCTACAGGGATTCCGAGGCTGTAAATCTTTACAAGAGCCAAAACCCACTACATGCTACCAGAGCTCCTTGTACCACTCTCTAATCCCTTCACAGAAAGGGGCTCCTGAGCGCTTACATCCATCCATCTCAGCATTTGATTCACCAGTTCGGAATTTCCCAGAATCCTGTCAGTACAGGTCGCAGGTTCTCAACTGGCCCACCCCACTTCCCCGGGGGCATTTGACAATCTCTTGAGATGCTTTTGGTTGTAATAACTTGAGGGGTGAGGGGGTGCTTTGACATCTAGTGGGTAGAGGCTATTGTTGTGGTGGTGGTGATTATGTGCCGTGGAGTCGGTTCCTACTCATAGCGACCCTATACAGGGTTTCCGAGGCTGTAAATTTTTACGAGAGCAAAAAGTCTCATTTTTCACCCGTGAACAGTTGGTAGTTTCAAACTGCTGACCGTGAGAGTAACAGCCTGATTCATCACCACTATGCTACCAGAGCTCCTTGGGTAGAGGCCATCATTACTGCTAAATGATCTAAAATGCACAAGACAAAATGCTCTCATAAAGAAGGATGATCTGGCCCCTCAGTTCAGTGGCTTTAAGTTGAGCAACCACAGTGTCCTGGCAGGAGGGGCCATTGAAGGAATTGTTCGAGCGGGAGTAACAGCAGAGGACTGAGCCAGAACTTGGGGATTCTCTCAGGGAGAGAGACCACTGCCTGGTGGTCTGATCCCAAGTTGGAAGCAACAAGGCACAGGAGAGGGTCTGGTCAGGGGTGACTGGTTAGCTGCTATCCAGTGGGCACTGCCTGGCCATAGTGACCCATATGTTACAGGGTAGAATGCTGCCAGAGGACTTGCTTGACAGAAATCTTTACCGAAGCAGTCTGGCAGGGTTTTCCTTCACAATAATCAATGAGTGAATTCGAACCTCCAACCTTTAGGTTGGTCATTGAGCACAAAGTAGTCAGGGATCACCTAAGATCAATCCAGTCAGTTCTGGCGAAACCAAGCACAGGCCACAGATGATCACTGGGGACACTGAGGCAAAGCTGTTTGGCCTCATTGTTTCCCCTTGCCACCCCCCAAGGGACTTAAAGTCCTACTTTCATATACATATCAAAGGAATAAGGAGCTCTGGTAGTGTAATAGTTAACGTCAAGGTCAGCAGTTTGAAACTACCAGTTGTTCCATGTGAGAAAGATGAGGCTTTCTGCTCCCATAAAGATTTACAGGCTCAGAAACCCTATACAGGGTTGTAGTGAGTCAGAACCAACTCCACAGCACATAACCACTACCAACCACCATCAAAGGTGGGCTTGGATAAGAGGAGAAAATGTAATACTCTGGTTAATAATGACTTATTTCAGTGCACATGGATTTGGTAGGACACTCTTTCAAGCGGGAGTTTCTGGGGGAGAGACCCAGCAGCGGGTGACCAAGAGAGTCGGTGACCAAACGTCTTCTTAGCCGGCCATGGCAGCTCTGCGATACACAGGCCTGGATGACACGGACAGCAAGGACGAGCTGCCTCCAGTGTGGGAGGAGAGAACCACCAAGGACAGCTGGGTTTACTATGCCAAGTAAGGGGGCCTCAGTGGGTGCTGCTGGCCTGGACACACCTGGAGCCACAGCCCCGCGGGCCCGCTCACAAGGGCTGTGCAACATGGACTTGATGGCTTCACCTTGCCAAGGACGGGCGGGTCCTCTCTGCAGCCCCGGGGTCTATGGAGGGTCCCCAGGCAACGTCCAGTGCGCTACCTGCTGGTCATGAGTTGGTACTGCATGGTGACGTGGGGGCAAATGGGCAATCCTCCTCAACTCTGAACCCCAAGTCTCTTAGCTCATCCTGACTCACTGTAGGGTTTCTGAGACCCTAAATCATTATGGCAGCAGTTGGTGGGTTTGAACCCCCAACTTTGCAGTTAGCAGTCCAACTCCTACAATAGTACAGAACATAAACCGACATGCAGATGCCCAGGATCTGGAGAGGGAGCCTGGGAATATGTCCCAGTTCACAGTTTCTTGATCTTTTCCCTGAAACGTCCTGGAGACATGTGCAGATCCCTCCGAACCTTGGCCCCATCTGTTGCCACATGGCCTTGTGCAATAGAGAGAACTCCAAGTCTCAGTTTCCTCATCTGTAAAATGGTTTGATGGAAGTAGTCAGTCCGGGCACTGTGCAGAGAGCACTTAAGAGAAGTTCTCATAAATACTACTAATAAAAATGAAAAAGTGCCCCAGACCTATGAGCATTGCTCTCTGTCTTGGCAAGTAAGGAATGTCTTCAGTTTGGATTTTGCTCGTCCACAATGATGACCTCCAGAACTGAAGGTCCTCTCCAGACCTCCTATGCAGTGGCTCCTTTGATCCATTCTAATCCTAGGTTCTCAGTCCTCCTGATCTCTCCTCACCTGCAAGAGTCTCTGGTTACTCCTTCCCTTAAGTCTGAGGGAGTCACTGGTTCTCCTGAGGGTTGAGAAACTTTGATAGTGGGCCCTTGTGAAGACTGCCTTTCTAGTCATTTCCTTTTACAAACATGTCTCCCGCCCACTGCAGACCAGGGCTGTTGGGCAGACGCTGTAGCTCCGGGTGAGACCTCTGAGCTTGTGGGAGCCCCTCTCCGAGCCTCGCTCCTTTCCTGCTTACCCGCTCACTATGGTGCATTGGTAAGCCCCACAAGCACCCACATTGCATGGGACCCTCACCAGCCTGTGTGTCCCAAGCAAAAGCAACCATTCCTGACTCCGGGGGCTTATCAATGAAGGGGGCCACTGAGGGCAGACCTGTAGCCAGAGAGCTGGCCAGCCCTTTCTCAGCTCCCTGCAGCCCCCTCCAGTGGCCATCTGTGGAAGATGAGGTGGGGAGTACCAAGGCCCTCTATCCTTTCCACCCTCCCTTTTCTTCTCAGTGTAGGCCTCTTGGCCACCACAGGAGGGCTGTTGTTGTTAGGTGTCATCGTGTAAGAACCGACTCATAGAATGAAACCAGGCTGGTCCTGTACCATCTTCAACATTGTTGGTACACTTGAGCCCATTGCTCAGTGGTCTTTCCTTCTCGCTGACCCACCACTTCACAGAGCACGATGTCTTTCTCTAGGTACTGGTCCCTCCTGTTAATAGGTCTGAAGTAGGAGAGACCAAGTCTGGCCATTCTGGCTTCATAGGAGCTCTGTGGCTAAACTTCTTCCAACACAGATCTGGTTTTTGTTCCTATAGCCCATGCTACAAATACATCAATCAGTTCTTCTATGGCCTTGTAACCTAGACTTCCCTGTCAGGAGCTCTTCCCCACTGAGAGCTCAGGCGTGCCTGCTCATTTAAAGGAACTTCTTCAGAAACAAAAGTCTTGGAAGTGCATGCCTGAAAGTGAAGTTCATATAATAGAGTAAAAATGTCCTTTGGATTCCATGTGGTTTACATTAAGTCACTAGTAATGATTTCTGTAGATGACAAAAAGTTGATTGAAAGAAAAACTTAAAAGAAGGCTTCTATTTAAGGAAGAGTGGCTCTTTGGGGATGAGGTAGCCATTTACTCTTTGTTAAACACATCATTTTTGGTGACAATGAAAAAGAATACTTTACAATTTTTACCTGTAAGGATTTTATGTGAAGAAAATATGTTTCTATGAAAGGCCCAGTTCTGAAGTCTTCAGACGTGTGAGCTTCTGCACTGCTCTCTAGAATCCCAGGAGGTACTACCACAGAGTCCTGGTGATGTAGTGGTGCAGAAAGGTCAGCGGTTCTAACCCCCCAGTCACCAGAGGCTCCATAGGAGACAAGACCTGGGGATTTGTCCCCCCCCCCAAAGATGACAGCATAGGAAATCTTGGGGAGCAGTGCTATCAAACAGAATCACAATGAGAGGGTGCCTAACAACAACAGGCATTAATCCGTTGTAACGACGAGAAAAATGAGGCATAGGGAGGGCGGACAGCTGGGAAGCAGAAGGACTGAGCTCTTCAGTCCTCAATCAGCACGTTACCCTCCACACTTCAGTGAAGCCCAGCTTTTCCCCTGGGGCCAGCTGTGCCCCTAAGGACGGATTTGGAAGTCTTTCCCTGGTTATCTGCTTCTTTGAGGAGGTTGGGGTTAGGGATGCCTGGACCCTTTTGTCCCTGTGCAGGAGAGCAGGTATTTTAAAGATGTGGTTCTGTCAGATATGCACTGAACTGCCAACTGCAAGGTCGGCACTTCAAGCCTACCAGCCGCTTCAAGGAGACCCTACACAGGGTCCCTCTGAGTCAGAATTGGCAGACTAGGAAGGGTGAAGGGCACGGCCAGGGTCAAATCCCTGAGGCAGGAGTGACCAAGGTAGGCTTGAGGACACGGGGAGCCCCCTGGAGAAAGGTCCTGGCAGACATTGGTGGGACATGGGTGGCTCAGGCCCTGTGATGTGGGAGACCACAGGGTCTCCTCCAACCCCAGCCAGAGGCCTGTGTGGGAATCCCATGTGGATGGGAGACTCTTGGGAGATCGAGACCACTCCTGCCCTCTCCTACACCCCTTTCCTCTTGGTCTCCCCTTCTCTTCTTTGGTTCCTCCTCCCCCTCCACTAGCCTATAGTGGTAGACTTTCTTGGGAAGAGTTTCACAGGATTTCATTTCCTTACAACTCAGGGAATTACACCTCTGAAGGGAGCAGAAATGATTTGGTTTTGGATATTTCTTCTCGAATGTCTGGCTTTACTGCTTTTGTTGTAGTTGTTAAGTGTCATTGAGTCCGTTCCGACCCATAACAACCCTGTATAGAGTTTTCGAGGAGTGGCTGGTGAGCTTAACCCGCTGACCTTGTGGCTCAGACAGACTTTGTAGTCCAGTGCATTATCCCACAGCGCCACACTAGGACTCCTTTGGTTGGTGGTTATGTGCCATGGAGTGGGTTCCAACTCATAGCAACCCTATGTAGGGTTTCTGAGGCAGTAAATCTTTATGGGAACAGAATGCCTCATCTTTCTCTCACGGAACAGCTGGTAGTTTCAAACTGCTGACCTTGGGATTATACCAGAGCTCCTTAGGACTCCTTTGTTGTTGTTATTGTTAGGTGCCATTGACTTGGTACCGACCCATAGCGACCTTATACACAGCAGAACGAAACACTGCTTGATCTTGGGCCAGCCTCACTACTGTTGCCATGTTTGAGACCATTGATGCTGCCACTTGGCCAATCCATCTCGCTGAGGGTCTTATAGCTGTTTCTCTTGGTTTTGAGTTGTGCCCCATTAGCAAATGGAGGTCCCATGGGCTTTTCTCCCTCGGGCTTTACTCCATTCACGTCATCATGGTCAACTCTACTTTGAGGAGGCAGCTCTTCCCCAGTCGCATTTTGAGTGCCTTCCAACCTCAGGGGCTCATTTTCCGGCACTATATCTGACTGTTTCTGTGCTAATCATAAGGTTTTCAGTGACTAAATATTCGGAAGTAGTTCGTCACTCCTTCTTTGTCTGGAAACTCATCGGAAACCTGTCCACCATGGGTGACCCTGCTGGTATTTACAATACCCGTGGCATAGCTTCCAGAATCACAGAACCTCACAAGCCACCACAGGACAACAAATTAACAGACATGTGGTGGTAGTATTATTTTGTTGTTGTTGTGAAGTGCCGTCAAATTGATTCCGACCCACAGTGACCCTGTATAGGGTTTCCAAGGAGCAGCTGGTGAGCTTGAAATGCTGACCTTGCAGTTCAAACTGCTTTGATTCCTTTGTTGTTGTTGTTGTGTGCCGTGGAGTCGGTTCTGACTCATAGTGACCCTGCATAGGGTTTCCGAGGCTGTAAATCTTTACGGGAGTAGAAAGCCTCATCTTTCTCCCATGGAACAGCTGGTAGTTTCAAACTGCTGACCGTGAAATTAGCAGCCCGATTCATAACCACTATGCTACCAGAGCTCCTTTAGGTGATACTAAAATCAGGAAGGGAAAACATTTAATACAATGGAGTACTTTCTAGAGTTTGTTGTTGTCGTGTGCCATCAAGTCCCTGTGCTGCCCTCACAGTGGTTGCTACGTTTGAGTTCATTCTTGAAGCCCCTGGGTCCCTGAAAAAGAGTCATCTTCCTTCTCACTAACCCTGTACCAAGCACGATGTCCTTCTCCAGGGACTGGTCCTGACTGATAACATGCCCAGCATATTTGAGATGCAGTTTTGCCATCCTAGATTCAAAGGAGCATTCTGACTGTACTTCCTCCAAGACAGATTTGTCAGCTCTTCTGGCAGTCCGTGGTGTATTCAGTAGTCTCCGCCAACACCATAATTCACATGCATTGATTCTTCTTGTTGTTATGTGCTGTCGAGTCGGTTCTGACTCACAGAGACCCTTCATATGGTTTCTGAGGAGTGGCTGGTGACTTTGAACTGCAGACCTTGTGGTTCAAACTGACTTTGTGGTCCTGTGCATGTCTTTATTCATTGTCCTACTTTCACATGTGTGTGAGGCTTGGGTTAAATACACCTCTGTCTTCAAAGTGACCTCTTGGCTTTTAACAAGATCTTTTGCAATATATTTGCCAATGGAATATGTTGTTTTGTTTCTTGAGTGCTGGTTCCCTAGACTGTGGACCCACATAAATTGAAATCCTTGACAGCCTCAGTCTTTTCTCCGTGTCATGATATTATACAAAGGTCCAATAGTGAGGACTTTTGTTTTTTATATGTTGAGGTGTAATCCAGACTGAAGGCTGGAGCCTTTGATCTTCATCATTAAGTGCCCCAAGCAAAAACCTCTTTGCTTTTATCAAGCAAGGTGGTGTCCTCTGCATATCACAGATTATCAATGAGCCTTCCTCCAACCCTGTTGTTCTTTGTAGTATGGCTTCTCAGGTTACCCCCCAGCATACAGACTGAATAAGTTTGGGGCGGGCTACAACCCTGACCCAGGTTTCCTGATTTTAAACCAGACAGTGTCTTGCTCTGTTCAGATAACTGCCTCTTGGTCTCTGTACAGACTATGCGTTGAGCACCGCTATGTGTTCTGGAATTCTGTTCTTTGCACTGTTACCAAAGTAGAAGTGTACCTATAGCTAATTATTGTTTTGTGGTTTGTTTTATTAAACAGTCACACTGAGGAGAAGACTCAGTGGGAACATCCAAAAACTGGAAAAAGAAAACGAGTTGCAGGAGGTTTGTATGTTACTTTCATCACAGCGCACAGCAGCACATTCTTAAAGCATTAACCAAGCAGGAAGTGAGTCTCCGAGCTATTGCGGGACAGCTCTCTGTGGAGACCATAAAGGAATGTACTCCTGTTTGGAGGGGCTTATAAGATTCGGCAGAAGGTGGTGATGAGATGTTGAGCTGGAATGAGTAGGATTTCTTACTGGATTTTGAGAGTATTAAAATGATCAGGGTCCTGGATTCCTGATATATTAGGTTTTCAGATAGTCCGTCTCTAAAAGTGTTCTTGGTTCATATCATGGAATTAAAGATGTCAGTATTTTATAGGGTTCCATAAAGATCTCATGCCCTCTGGTGGGTTTTATTTGCAAGTGGGAAATGCATGGAATAGAAACCATGCAAGTCTCTGATCTCAGGGACTCCAGGGTCTACTGGAGAGACAGGATGTAAACTTGAAAACCAGGAATCTGTTGACTAACGTTGCCTTTCTTAGAGATGCTACAGGTCAGCATAGGACGAAGTGCTGGGTGTCTGCGTTCCAGAGAGACCCCTTCTATGAGCTCTTCCAGGGTCAGTTCCCACGACTAGAGCATCCAGAAGGGTTCCCAGGAGAAGCAGGAGCTGGGTGGATGCTTTGAAGACCAAGTAAGCAGCCTAAATGTGTGGTCCAGTTGGAGGTACCCATTGATCACGTGACCTCAGAGTGTCACAGTTCTTGGTCTGGTGGGATAGGCTACCCAGGGCTCTCCCTCACACCTGGGAGGCAAGAGGTGGGAGCTTCCATTATCTCTGCCACACCTCGACTTGTCACTCTGTGCTGCATTTCAGACTTGCGTATGGATGGGAACAAGAAACTGATGAGAACAGACAAGTGTTTTTTTGTGGAGTAAGTGTCTCTGTAGAAACTATCATTGATCCTCTTGCTTTTCCTTGTGATTTTAAAAATGATAGTAGTAGTATGCTCACCAATGGAACTGGGAAGCTGTGGAAAGAGCAGCTGCAGATCTTCTGCTGCATTTGTGTGAATTTTAAAATGTCTTCTTAACAAGTCTTTTTTGAGCTATGAAGCTACAAGACAATATTTCTTGCATAGATCACAGTGGATTTTACAGATAATGGTAAAGAAAAGGCTTTGATGCCTGTCTTTCCAGACAGGAAGACTGGAGGTTAGAATATCCACTACAGGGGCCCAGTCCCCAACAAGCGTTAAGAATAAGCCTTCTCGTACCCGTGCAAGGGGATTTCCCTAACCAGGGAGGTTGTCCCACAGTTCAGTGTGTCTGTGTCAAATGCTTTCTCCTTTCCTCTGCAGCCACATCAATAAAAGATCCATGTATTTAGACCCACGCCTGGTGTTTACGGTGGATGATAATCCAACCAAGCCAACCACATGGCAGAGATATAATGGCAGCACCACCTCCATGGAAATGCTCCAGGACCGAGACTTCACCGGCAAGGTGGTCGTTGTCACTGGAGCCAACTTGGGAATTGGTAGGCTTTTGTTATCATTTCACTGTGAGAGAGGGCATGGTGTCTGTGGACCCCACGTAGGGCTCATTCAGTGAAACTGGTGTAGTGAGTCTCTAATATCTAGCCCTCGTCAGCTGTTTCACTGGAAATCGTGACCTCCTTTTCAAGTCCTGGTGTTAGCCTGGAAGGCGGTACAGGAGCCACCCTTGAGCTCCCTGAAAGTGGGATGCTCAGCACAAGGTGGGGACTATTTTGATATTCAGGGAGTAGAGAGAGCAGGCTCAGCCTGAGGTTTTGACCTGGTCTGTGAGGTGTGCAGATCTATTACCATTACCTGGATTATTCAAACCCACATTGATTGGTAATGGACCAAAGTCATATGCTGACTTTGGTTTCCATTGGTTCCTAAGAATGTCATTTTCCTGAGTGAGAAGGATCTTGTTTCTGTATACAATTGGAGAATTTATTAGTCCTTGCCATCACCTCTAAGAGAACCCTCTCACTTGCTGGGGTTTTGTCGCAGTGATGACTGTGAGGTAGATGACTCGAAGGGTTTCCTTCCTCCAGCAGGTCCCATGGCATCCAGCCCTGGTAAAGAGGCTAAGGCAAAGCAGCGGCACCACAACTCTGCTTTGACTTGTTTGGACCCATTTACATCAGGATATCAGTTGCGTACAGCCAACTGCTTTTAGTTAGGGTATGCATCTTTAGAGTGACTTAGGTATACACATGACACTGCATGGAACGATCTTCTGTCCAGGGCCCCTGGTGGCGCTGTGTGTAAGGCGTTGGGCTGCAAATTACAAGGTGGGCAGTTCAAACCCACCACTTGACTCTAATCAAGAAAGACAAGGCTGTCTGCCCCCGTAAAGGTTCATGGTCTTGGGAACTCTGTGTAGTTCTTCTGTGTCCTGTGGGGTCTGTAGATGAGTTGGAAGTGGCTCAACACCAGTGGGCATGGTCTTCTGTCCAGCCCTCCATCTGTGTGCAGTCACTGAGGTCCCTGTGCTCTGTCCTCACCCCTTCCTGCATCCTCTCCCTCTCTCCTTGCCCTGCCTGCCTTCACTTTGAATGGCCCTTTCTTCAGTTCTTCAGAAACATTCCCTGCCTCGTCAGGGAGGTACCGAAGACAGCAGGCTTCTCTGAAGGCCTGATCATTGTGCAGTGCAGGGTCAAATTCAACATGCTGCAGTCCCAGAGCACAGCTTTTGACTGCACTTGTCTGTCAGGATAAAGAAGCAAAGGGTTTTGTTTTGTTTTGTTTTAAAAGATTTATTTCAAATCAACTTTCAGTCTGCATCCTGAACTCAATATGTAGACTCCAGTCACCTGAACCTCTGCATTGGGAGAAATTCTCTGTAGTTATTGTTGATGTCAGAACTGCTGGTGGTCTATGCAAAGAATGGCCTACTCCTCAGTCATTTAAGAAACCATTATTATATAGTATACTCTGTCTAGTTTGTTGACTTCCTGGGTGGCTCTGTAGGTTTAGCACGAGACTGCGAACCACAAGGTAAGCGGTTCAAATCCACCTGCTGCTTCTTGGAAACTCTGTGCAGCATCACTATGACTCAGAATCGACTTGATGGCACTTAACAACAACAAGAACAACAACAGCTGTTATGGTGAAAGTGTCGATGGGCACTCTCGTGCAGCTGTGAAATCTGTAGTCTTGGAGCTTTCTCCTTTCTTGGAAGCGGACCTCGCTGAAACCAAACCCATCAGTGTCCATTTTTGAGCATGCCATGTCAGTATCTCTGGTGGTGCCAAGCCTGGTTTGCAGATCTGTTATTGGCAAAGTTTCTGTTTTGTTTAAATTCTTGGGTTTTCCAATGGTGAGAATCTCTTGGTTGTAGAAGGGAAGAAGAATGAACTGGCAGAAAGGGGCACACTTGTGGGTTTGACTAGGACATTGCCTCGTTGGAAGTGGCTTCGGAGCCAATTTGCTGATTTCTGTCTGCCCGTGGTTTTAGGTGATACAGGGCTGTATTTGGAATTGTTGATGTTTGATATCACTGAGGCAGTTGGAGGGGAAAGTTCTTAATTTAACTCACAAAGGTCTAGGTGATTCTGGAAGATCCAGGGGAGATTCTGAGGACATATCTGAATAAAGCGCTCTGCCTTCATGGAATATTTTGGTTTTGCTGCCAAGATTTGTGCTCAGATTTTCTTGTTGACAGGGCAGCTCTGTCGATCACCTAGGGCCTGCCAGCTGATTTTGTAAATTCAGTTTTATTGTAACACGCCAGGTCCCCTTCCTCCCATTCTGTACGTGACTGCTTTGGTGACACCAGGAGGGTTGAGTAGTTAAGCAGAAGCCATTTGTCCTGCCAAGCCGAATGCCTTTGTTGTCTGGTCCTTTAGAGATGTTTGCACTTGGTGATATTGCCGCACTGAGAATCAGTACACACTAGCATTCTCTAAAGAGACCACAGAGCCAAAATCACTGCTGAGGGGGTCCCACCAATACCCTACACCCCTTGTCTCCACTCTAGTCACCATTTTCTTAGGGAGCTGCCAGGCCTAGGATGTTGGCTCCTCAGAAACTAACTCTTCTCTCCGTGACCTTTGTTTGACCAGCTCTGTGAACCAGAAGAACTTGCTAGATTGAAAGCTGGAGATTACGGACCTCTCTCTGTGGTGTGCAGCGTCTCACTATCCTGGGGGAAGCCATCTCTGCATCCAGAGCTCCCATGGCCCGGAACCTGAAGTCCAGAGTGGTGACCAGTAAAGGTGAGGGAGGCCTTCATTTCTGTGTGTGTCCCCTAGCACTGAGCAGGGAGGGGCGGGCGTCTCAGGACTCTGGAGTCGGCTGTTTGGTGGCCCAGACTTGGTCGCGATGGAGATGCCTTCCACACATTGACTGCTTGACACAGACCTTGCTGTGAAAGCTCAAGAGGAGGACTTGTAGGCGAGGGGGTTTCAGCCCATGGAGAATCCGCACGCTCTCTTCTAGACTAAGCCTGGCCATGCAGCTGATCCGGTGATGTGTGTAAAGGGGACAGTGTGTCATGCTCACCAAAGACAGGAGTCTGCTCTCCACCCAAGTGAGGGTGCAGTGGGACACAGCCCTGCACCCGGGCTTTCGTTGGTGGGGATGTTTGTTGGAATCCTTACAAATGGTGGTGGAGCGAGAGAGGTTTAGGGTCATATCTAGGGGATGAACTCTAGGTCAACCATCTTCAGATGAGATTTCGTCAGGCCAGCGTTTGGTGGTAAGGACAGAACAACTTTCTTCTGCACATCCAGTCTTAAGCCAGTAGTGGTTAAAATTTAATTTTCAGTTCCCTCTCAGAGTTTGTTGTTAATGCCGCTGAGTTAGTTCTGGCTCATAGTGACCCTGTATGGGTTTCTGAGGAGCAGCTGGTGGGTGGGTTTAAATTGTAGACCTTGTGGTGCACAGTCCTGTGCTACTCCTACAGTGCCACACCAGGTGGCCTCTAAGAGTTTCATCTGGATGAAAAAGCCCTTTCAAATCTTTTGGGCTCTACCACCTGTTGTGTCTTGAAATCTTAAGTGAACAGAGGACCTGTTGACATTTTCTTCTCCTGAAGAAAGCATGCTGGCCCCTGAGGTATCTTTCAGGAAAATGTATTTCAGGGTTGGCATCACTTACAATGAAAAGTTGGTGTTTACATTCCAAAGGGCTGCTACAGGCATTCTAATAGTATTGAAATTGATCACTTTTGAGACCTGAAACATGTATCACCCCTGAATGTGTTCTGCTGGACACAAAGTGAAAGTATCAGCTCTCCATGCAGAACATCCCAGAATGTTATCATAAGATAAGGGTGGTCTGGTTTAGAGAACCCACTTATGAAAACTTAGGGTGTTGGAATGACAGGCTCGTGGTTGAAAGTGTTCTGGACGGTGAATTCCAAGCTGGCGAGTCTGAGCTGAGCTGCCATAGTGGGCTCTCCTCACGAGGAGACACGTTTTCCTTCCTAGGGCCTTCTACTCAGCCCTCCCCAGTGTGAAGCCAATACCTGCCTTTCCACCTCCTGTGTTTTGCTTTCTTTTCCATACCCAAGTGTTAGTGACTTCTGCCTCCCCGCCAAAACTGTCCTAGGCTCCTTTTCACTTCTTCCCAAAGATTCTATAAATCCAAGGCTGTGTTTATATTTAGTCTTTTTCTTGGGTAAATACATTCTTATGGGATCGTTACACTTGGGACCCAGAAATGCCTGATTACAATTTCCTTTTTGATTACTGACAAGACCTAACCTAGTGAGATTGTGGAATTTGTCTTCTTTTTGAGAGCCTAGTGCTCATTAAGTAGAGGGGGAAAAGAAACCTAAAAATAATCAAAATTGCATCTTGGAAATTAGAAACTCTAATTTTATAGTACAAACATTTGTTGCTGCTTCTCTCTTATCCTAAAATATACCCACATATTAGAAATACAAATGATTTTGAGAAATATTCTGTTCTGAGAAAATGTCGAGATTTTCTTCACATATTGGAAAACGTCCTGGAATGGCACTGTGTTCAAATAGACAATGTTTGCTTTAAGTGCCGTGGAGTCGGTTCTGATTCACAGTGACCCTGCATAGGGTTTCTGAGGCCGTAAATCTTTGCTGCAGCAGAAAAGCCTCATCTTTCACCTGCAGAGAAGCTGGTGGGCTTGAACTGCCCTGTGGTTTGCAGTCCAGTACTCATCTACAGAGCCACTGCACTCCCCCAAATTGGAAACTGGTACCTTACAATGAAAGTAAGCAACCTGTTTCCATTGAATGATTGACTATTGAACGTGGCTGGGAGTGACAGGATGAAAGTGTTATTTCCGGAGCTCCATCATCTAAGGAGACCCCAGAGTCACATGCTCTGCTGAGCCCTCATTATAGTTGGATTGGTGGTGTTAATTCCCATCATTTCTGTTCCGACTCATACATAGAAGCTCTTTAGAGGGTTTCTGAGGAGTGGCTGGTGAGTTTGAACTTCCAACCGTGTGGCTAGCAGTTTAGTGCTTATCCTACAGCGCCACACTAGGACTCCATGAATTGGCAATACATGTCAAAATGATATTTTAAAACATGATATCTAACATAACAACTACAGAATGACATACATGGCAGCATCAACCTGAACTCAGTCGACAAATGAAAGAGTCAAGCACAGAATAAAATTATAAGAACAGAGGTTCTGGGAGGTCAGACTATGATCAAAACAATTACATTGTGAAAAAAGGTAAACACAGAAGAACAGAGATCCAGGTGGTGGGAAGGTCAGGTAGACTACTGGATAAAATAGACTATCTTAAGTGGAGGGAAGAACTAATGGAATATAAGGTAACCACAATGGGTTTGGGGTGGGGGTTTATTTTGGGTGTTGGGGAGGGCAATACAAGAAGGTAGGAGGAGGCAGAAGAACAAGATAGATAGGGGAACACTGAGACAGGTTTGCATGGCCTAGTGGGACAGAGGTAAATAGTGATGCATACTCAACCTTGG
>NW_006408849.1:799977-819789 GCF_000296735.1 Chrysochloris asiatica
CAATGTAATGAAACAAGTTATATGAATGGTTGAATGTGAAACTGATGATGTGCCCTGTAAACTTTCACTCAATCCACAATAAAAACCTTAAAATACAAAACAACAACAACAACAAAAAAGCATGGTATCTATCTGTGTCTACTTGGTTATGTCTCAGTTGAAACTCCTTCGGAACATTCACCTGCCATCCACAGTTGAATCTCACGCTTGCATATGGCTTTAGTGTTTAGTTTATTCTAGTGCTCACACCAAACTGAGTGTGTTACAAGCTATTTGTTCCCTGGAAGAACGGTGCAAATAGGTCGTCTAAAGAGGGTATTTTAAAACCTTTCTACCTTAGTCAGTATTCTGCAGTGTGATGTTAGGCTAGAAAACTGCTCTCTCTAAGTGATAGTCAACTCAGTAATTTGATTGTGCTTTTACTGATGTGGTGACAAAGTCAGAATCTTCAGGAAAGAATGTGTTCTCTAAGCCAGCCTAAAAGTGTCTTCACACTCATGGTGTTGTTGTTGTTAGGTGCCATCGAGTTGGTACCAACACATAGCGACCTTATGCCCAACAGAATGAAACACTGCCCAATCCTGGGCCAACCTCACTGCTGTTGCCACACTTGAATCCATCGATGCTGCCACTTGGCCAATCCATCTCATTGGGGGTCTTCCTCTTTAGCTTTGACCCTCCACTTTACCATACATGATATCTTTCTCCAGGGACTGGTCCCTTCTGACAATATGTACCAAGTATGCGAGACCCATCTTAGCCTTCAAGGAGCACTCTGGCTACACTCAGGTAGTGATCTCTTTTGTCCACCAGAGGACTCTGTTGCTCTTCTGTAGAATTAAACAAAAGAGGCAAGGTCTCCACACCATTTCCTTCTTCCCCTCTGCTGGCCTTACTTTCGTTTTCCTGTTAAATAATGCCTTTTACTTCCCTCACGTGCCTTTTAGGTCTTGTTCATCTCTCTGTTAGAGTTCAGATTGGGTACTGTTACTCCTGTAATGTTTGTCGCTGTCTCTCTGGTTTACTTTTATTTGTATAAAATGCCAAGGATGAAGAGATCCATGTAATAAAAAGACCCATTGTATTCTTGGAGTGGCTTGTTCTGCCAGATTCCACAAGGGATTGTGCTTCCATAACCCTGTTGGCTTTGAGTGTGTTGTCTTATCAGTAATGAGATTTTTATTGTTGTTTTCTAAGTGGAAATTGTCACTTTTAAATATTAATGCCGCTCCTTGCTGCTCCTCTAGAATGCCCTTGGCAACCCTCTGCAACCTAGCCAGTGTTTTATTGTTTGTGGGAAGTAGATTGTTAATGATACATTCTTGTATTGTTAGAAAATGTGTCTTTCTGGGCTTGGTGTAAGTTGGCGCAGTGGTTGAAAGAGCTCCACTGCTAGCCGGCAAGGTGGGCAGTGGGAACCCACCAACCACTCAGCGGGAAAAAGATAAGGCAATCTGCTTCCATGAGAGTTACAGCCTTGGACATCCCGTGGTGCCTAGGTCCCCTGTCCTATAGGCATGGACCCAATCAATGGCAGTGGGTTGGGGTTCTTACAGGAGAGAGAGGATGTGTTAAACTGAGTCCTTCATGAAGCCGGCTGCCAGTCCTCTACATGTGCAGAGGCTTCCGAAGGAGGGTCATTCTTACTCGGGTTCTGTAATGAAAGTTTCAGACGACACATTAATCATGTGCCTTAACTCTCAAACAGAAAGTTGGCCCAGAAAACAAAACCCTTCTGGTTTTATAAAACTGCTTATTTCCATATTTTTATCGGGGTATAAAATGAGTGCACTGTATTATATGCTTTTATTTATATGATTGTTTTTCTCAGCACCGTGCTTTTTTTTCTCTTTGGAGAAAGGAAGAGCCAGCTTGAAAACTCTGAGCGTTTTCCTTGCCACTTTGTAAAACGACTCCATCTAAGTAAAGGTGCTCTGTTCCTTTGTGTACAAACGTGTTCATTGTATACCAAATAAACTATTAAAACTAATATGCTCTCCTGGGAATTACTGTGGAGTTTATAATAAAAAGACGCTGACAGTTGAGACCCCTTTGAACATTGCTTGTTTACAGTGACACAGCCTGTCTCCTTTCTTGAACTTTCTGCCACAGATCTGCCATGGCCAGGTAGCTATGACCCCTCCACCTTTTCCAGACCAGTGTTTGAGTGAATAGGAGTGTCTTTTGGGAATGTACTCTCAAATGAAGGCTCTGGTATGATGACCAAATTGCAGATTCCCCAAACATAGAGTTTTTACCTAAATGTGTTGTCTTGCTCTGACTTTAGAACTCCCAGTTTTCTTGCAGTGTTGTTGTCGTCTACAGAAGCCCAACTAGAGGAGGGACATCCAGAGTGCTGTCCTAGTTAGTGAGCTGTGCTTCAGACCTCCTCGGCTGGGGTAATGCACAGGGGCGCACCTTGGGAGTTCGCTTTCTGCATGCTCAGGAGCTGTGCTCAGCTAGCCCCATGTGTGTGTGAGAGAGAAACTTGTCTGCCCGTGCCCTTAATACTGACCCCAAGATGGGGGCGACAAGGTGGATGGATTGAGCTAGGTTTTTCATATGAACATATTATCTCAGATACACAGGAACAGAGTCAGAATCAAAGAAGCTTCTTGTATGCTCTTATGGAAACTGAAGTCAAAAATTCACATGACTAATCCAACTCATAACTCCACATGAGTCAGTTCTGACTCATAATGACTTCTTATAGGGATCCCAACACTATACATCTTTGTCGAGACAGACAGCCTCCTTTTTCTCCTGTGGAGCACCTGGTGGTTTTGAACTGTTCACCTTGCAGTTAGCAGCCTGTTGCATAACCCTCTGCTCCACCAGGGCTCCCCTCTATAATGTTTGAAGATTGTGCGCACGCCAGCCATCTTGTTTAGTTCTCCCCATATTGCTTATGCTATCTTGACGTGGTTTCTAGACAGATGCACAGAGAGGTGTGAGGTATCTTTCCTGAGGTCACAGTTACTGAGCAGTGGATGCCTATGAAACTGGAGCAGGGCACTTCACTCCCCAGGGGCGCTGTGTCTACTGTACTTGTTGACATCTGTTTCCAAAAAGTGATGCGTGGCCCAGAGCAACCTCTTCCCAGTAGCTCAGTCAGTCTGCTAACCCCTAGTCTGAACTCAACAAACTTATTTCAGTAAAATTATGAAAGCCTGTTCTGCATCACGCAGTAGTGGCCCAGACAGTGTAGTCTCTGAGCCGTGAATTAGTACACTGACACTTTCTCCATCACATTCCCATTTGGGGCAGTGATCGCAAAACAGGTGTTAGAGAAGTAGTACATGGAAACGGAAGTGACGTTGACTGGCGTTTGACTGAATGACCGTACACACATTCTCCTTAACTTCTTGTCATTGTTATTAAGGACCATGGGATTGGTTAAGTGCCATGTATGCCTGGCATTAGACTGAATGACCATACACACATTCTCCTTTAACTTCTTGTCATTGTTGTTAAGTGCCATGGGAGTGCTTCCAACTCATAGTGACTCTGTACTGAGTTTCCGAGGAGTAGCTGGTGAGTTTGAATCACCGACTTTGCTATTCAAACTGATTTTGCAGTTCAGCGCATTAACCCACAGCATCACCCCAGGACTCCAGTACATTCTTAAAGTAAGTTTTCTTGATATAAAACATGTCTTCCTAATGAAGGACGTAGAAAATGCAAATCAAAGTAAAAGAAGAAAATGGAGCATATTGTTAAAATTTAGTGTATAGCCTTCCTGCTGTGGTACTGTAGAATAAGCACTGGACTGCTAACCAAAAGGTCAGCGCTCCTCGGAAACCCTGTACAGGGTCGCTATGACTTGTAACTGACCACACTTCACAACAATATCCATCCAAGTATTCTTCTGACCAGTCTTTCCTTTAGTCTTTGTATTTCCCTGGCTACTTGTGGACTTTGAACATTTGTCCCCGCTGTTGATGATTTTACAACATCTTACATGGCTGCGTAGTATTCTAGCGTATGGCTGTAACAGTCTTCCCAGCATGCCACGTTTGGGTGCTTTCCAGCTTCGTGGTACTACAGAATGGAGACAAACGTTTTATAAAGACAGGCAGACCACACAGTACAGTGAAACCAAAGAGTGTTCAGTTTCCCCAGTGTGTTCCAGCATGCGTACACCATACTGCAGTCTAGGAAAGAAGCAGTAGCATCATGAAAGTGCTTGCAATGTGATAAGAATGACCAGAACAGGACACAGACATGGAACGTCGGAAACACGGGCTGCTGCAAACCCACAATGCGTAGAAAGTGCAGCACCTGCAAAGCGCAGTGAAGGGAGGGTACCTGGAACTCTGTACATCCTGTGACTGTTGTACAGGTCTGTTTTCTCCAAGGTATATTGCTGACTCAAGGGTTTTCCTGTCTGATTTTAATGCCTTCATTTGTTTTATACATTTGTATCCGGGGAAGGTTGTGCCCATTTGAATGTCCAAGTGCCCTGTATCCAGGCCAACCTTAGGGATTAGTGGTACATTTAATTTACTGTTTTGTTTACTTTTTATTGTGCATTGAATGAAGATTTACAGAGCAGATCATCAGCTTTACGTTCAACAGCTCATCCACTTTGTGTCATTTCAATGATTGCAGTCCCCTCCATATAACAACAGCAATACCACTTCCACTTCCTCCCTATGAGTCCTAGTCCCCTCCCTTCTCAGTGTTGTCCTTAGGTAAATGTTGCCCTTTTGATTGTGAATGATTGACCATTTCATGGTAGGCATATCTCACTAGTGCTGTTGTCCCCTCTACGTACCTATCTACTGCTTGGCTGAAAATTGAGCAGTGAGGGGAGTTCCTGTCAAGACCGGAAAAGTGGTTGAGGCTGAGTCTCAGGTTCTTCCCACCTCTTTCTGATCAGAAAGTCTGGTCTTTTGTACAATTTTGAGTTCTGTTCCCATTTTCCCCCATACTAACCAGGACCTTCTAGGGATATGCAGTTTTTAAAGTATCTCTTAAATTTCCATGTCTCTGTTCCTTGATTATTAGATTGATCATTTTATGTGTTTCTATTGGGTATATATTGATAGTTTATTGATTGCTTGCCTTGTGTGGTGTAATTTAATTTTTTTAAAAGTGATCATTTCTCTTAGAAGTTACTTGATTGCAAAGCATCCTTTTCTTTAAATTCATAGTCCTGTAATGAAGGGGATGTTCATGGGAAAAAGGTAGCTGGCCTGACTGCCCAGATAGTTTGACTGAAACCTGGTAGACATACATCTTATTAAGTGGTCCCTGGCTGGCACAAGTGGTTTGCGTTTGATGACTAACCTCAGGTTGGTATTTCCAACCCACCCTGTAAAGCCTTAGAAGAAAGTCCTGGCAATCTCCTTCTATAAACATTCCCCGGGGAAAAAACACCGGGGAGCTCAGGTTTGCTGTGTACCACAATGGGTGGCCATGGATTTCTTATTGATCAAATTAAGGAGAGCTCAGATCTGTCCATGCTGTGGCAGATGTGCACTGACAGAGACAACAGCCCAGAAAGCGCAGAGTTGGCCAGCAAAAATGGTAAAACAATCAGTGGAATGTGGTGGTAAGGTTTGGCGGATTCCCCCCAGGTCTCCCTTAACAGTGGTGCCACCTCTGTGCAGCTCTGATTCATGAGCCCTTTCAATGAGTGGGATCTGAACATAGCTCTGCTGACAGTCCAGGAGCTGGGGGTTTTGGGGGTGGGCGGGCTGGAGAGGGAGTGAATAGAGTTCCTCTCTGGAGAGGTGGCAGGGTTGCAAGGGAAGGAAGACTGACTCTGGGATCTGGCGTGACCTAGTTTCGAAACCTGGCCGAACCACTGAGTGGCTTTGGGCTCAGTCTTCTACTTCCACATCTACAAAACACGGACAGAAGATGTGACCATTCTGCCCAGTTGTCCAAGATGGGCACAGCAAAGGGCCCAGGCTAGTGTCTGTTGAGTGATGCGGATAGCAGCCAGAGAGACTGAAGTATGGAATGACTGAAAATTGTTCTGTCCCCTCCTAGCTCCTGCTTCCCAGGTCCTTGAGAGTCTGCCACACTTGTCCTTAATGTGACCTTTCTCAAAGAACAGTATCAGGCATATGAACTGCTTTTGCTACCAAAGGAAGCATTTTAGATTATTTTTTGGATGGAAGTCACATGGTATCTTCATGCAGGAAAAAGAATGCTCTGGACAAAGCAGACAAACTTGGGAAGAAAGAGAAAGAAAATTACTTCCAGAAGCAGCTCTGTGACCACAGCCTGCGGGTGACTGAAGTTTGGCACCAGAGCAGCTGCCCCCTTAAGTGTGTCTTGGCTTCCGGGACTGCCCGGCATTTTCCGTAGCCCTGTTGCCATTTCATGTGTTTGATGGCACATCGTTTATCCTTTTTTTGGGCCCTTGAAAAGGGCAACAACTGGACATATTCAGAAGACCACGTATGACTGCACTGTGATCATGTATGTGGACGATACTGATGAGATATATCAGATCCTGTCCCATCCAAGTCGACAGGCTGGGGCTTCCGACAGAAAGCCAAGAGTGGAATCATGGGATAACCAGCAGGGAATTTTAGAGGCTGACACAGGCACAGATCAGCAAGAGTATTGGGATGCAGAGATGGATATGTTACTCGTTTTGGGGTCACATGTTTCCTTCCTGGTTGCCTTAAGCCTCACCTGCATATGGCTGTTAGAAATTAATCCCGATGTCGCATAAAAGACACTGGGTGAGACTAAATTACCTTGGCAAAGTAAAATTTACTCTTGCAAGAGGGTGCCTGCGCATAGCTGTACATACACGAACAGGCTAGCGAGCACACCGAGTGGGCAGTCCACTCGGGTTTTTAATCCCTGACGCGAGTCTCAAGGTTGTGTCTCACCCTATTGGCTAGGGTTTTGACAGCACAATCTATTCCCTTACTCGGTTGGCTAGTTCAAATTTTTAAGGCGCACATTCCTACTTTAGAAAAAGAAGAGAGGGGTCAGTCTTTGCTCCAGGAAGTAGTTTAAGGAAAAAGAAAGTTATCATAAATTCCTTACTCCAGGAAGTGGTTTAAATAAAAAGAAAGTGACCATAAATTCTTTACTCACTTCAGGAAGTAAGTAAAGAAAAAGAGAGAGATCATAAAGTCTTTACTTCAGGAAATAAAAAAGTTACCCGAATATAATAAACAGGATTATAAAATTTTTTTCCACATGGCCTTCAACACCCCCTTCACCAGGTAGTGCGAATTCAGGTATAGACGGGTATAGTGAACCGGATGCCGCTTTATTACGCAACAATAACAGAACTGTCAGTAGCTTCTTGATTCTGGAGACTGCTTCACTGGTGATCACGTGACACAAAAGAATGAAAAGAATCCTCCCCTTTCAAGTAGAGAATCTCTGCTGGGTCCTACTGCAGTGGTTGTATCGCTGAAGCCTCACAAATTTCTGTTTCTTTCACCACAATCTCCCGACCACCTGCCATCCTCTACATGCCAGTGTGGGCACAGTCAGGCCACTGTGACTTCTGAAGCCAGCAAGATCATCACTGCATCCCAAATGATGTCCAAAAAAAAAAAAGCATCACAGCTTTATTTGTGCAGGGAGTTTCAGTTCTAACTTGGTGTACAGTTAGCAAATTGAGAGTGTCAGACAGGGTGGAGAACACTGTAAGAGATCCTTCCAGGTAAGCATCTCAGTTAGGGAACTGCCAGTCTGTTGACAGGGATCAGCCTGTGTGCACAGGTGTAGCCACTGCTGTTGCCCAGTGTTTGTATTTGGTTGCCCATTGGCCTGGCTAGGGAGGGGATTAGCCAGAGGGACTCGGTATGTCTGCATGTCTGCACGGCCACTGGTTCCCTGGAGTTCACACATGCACATTTATCCCTTGGACACTCCTTATACGATGGCTCAAGCTCTTGGGAAGGTGAATTCCTTCCCTACTATGTTCTGTGTTGTAAAACAAAAGCCCCCCCACCCCAAACTTACAGACTTATCGCAGCAACAGAAATTTATCTTACTGGTTCAAATCATTTTCACCGGGTCATACCAATGCAGGATGTCCGCAAGGCTGGTTTCTTCTGGATATTTTGAAGGGAGGATGTATTTCTTGGTCTTTTTCATTTGCCGTCTGCATTCATTGGCTTGTGGTCGTTTCCTTCACTTTTTGAGCACATTGCTTCAGTCTCTACTTCCATATCACCATGTCACCATCCTTCTGTGGTGAAATCTCCCTGTGTGTATGTCTCATATAAGGACAAAATGATCTGGTTAGGGCCCAGCTCAGTCACCGAGGGTAAGTTCCATCTCAAACCCCTCGTTCCTATCTGCAGAGCACCTTTTGTAACAGAGGGTAGCGTTCATAGGTTCCAGAAATTAGGGCCTGGGTATTTTGGTGGAGGGTTTTATTCAGCCTACCAGCAAAAATGATAGCTTACCTCCAAGGATGCTTTCAAATGTACCATGAGAGACTTCTGGCCTCGCTCCACTTTTCCCCCATCATATTGGCTCTCTGGACTGGGTCCTTTTGTTTAGAGATGTTCTGGTTTAGTATGCCTGGGTGTCCTTAGTTTTGCAAGTACCTCCCAAAATGCCTTGAATTGTCCAGTTGGAGCTTGTCTCCAGCAGGGTGGTATAGAAGCGTCCAAGACTTACACCATATTGCATCTCCCCCTTCAGGAGCAGAGATGGAGGGAGGTAGCATGGTCACACTTGCACATTTCTCGGTGGGGGTGGGGGTAGGGGTGGGGGTGCCATTTGGCCTGGAGCGGAGCCTGTCACGTGGCAGGCAGGCAGAGGTAAAAGCAGTGACTGAAGCTTGTGTATTATCCCCTCCCACCAGATGTTGTGTTTGACTCTCACAAGAATAACCTGTTGTTGTTAAGAGCCTTGGAGTCAGTTTGGACTCATAGGGGTTCCAAGGAGCAGATGATGGGTTTGAACTGCCCACCTCATGGTTCGCAATCAAGTGCTGATTCTGCAGCATCAACACCAGCAATTCCAAATAGACTGTAGTGGTTTTTATTCAGTTGGGTTACTTGCCAACATGTTGAAAGAAAGAAAGAGAGAGAGAGAGAGAAATTTTCACTTTGAAGAAATCGAGATTTCTTACTCTTGAAGAAGTCATCCCGTTATCCTGACTCATGGTGATCCTGTTGTTTTTGTTGTTTTCTGGTGCATTTGAGTTGTTTTCGACTCATAGCAGCTGTATGTAGAACAAAACAATGCCTGGGCCTGTGCTGTCTTCACAGATGTTGTTACTGTTGCTATTCATTATGTTTTTATCTTCTGGCACTCTGTCTGATAACATTCCTCCGCTATTCATAAGGTTTCAGTGGCTACACAGTCAAAAGTACTCTGCCTCAGCTTTTCTCTAGTCTGTCTGAGTCTGGAAGCTCAGTTGAAATCTGTCCCCCATGGGTGAGCCTGCTGGTATTTAAAATACCAGTGGCAAAGCTTCCAGCATCACAGTAACACACAAGCCACCACAGTGCAACTGACAGACAAGTGGTAGCATGTGTCCCTTGTAAAGTGCTTTTGAGTCAATTCTGACTCACAGGGATCCTGTGTAGGGTCTCTAAGGAATGGCTGCTGAGTTTGAGCCATGGACCCTGCAGTTCAAACCGACCTTGCTGCCCGGTGCTTATCCTACAGCTCCAAGGCACCCGATGACACTGTGGCTTAGTACTGCCCTCTACAGGTTGTTTCCCAGTGATTATTCTCAGGCCATTTTGCAGACTCAAGGAGCCCTGGTGGCGCTGTGGGCTAAGCATTGGACTGCTATCCTCAAAGTCGGTAGTTCAACCCTCCAGCTGCCCCTCAGGAAAAATATGAAGCTGTTTGCTCCCATCAAGATTTTCTGTCTCAGAAATCCTGTATAGGGTCTCTGTGTCTTGGAATGGATGCAGTAGATCTGGTTTTGTTGTTTTTATCACCTGCCTGGTTTCGGAAGTTCTGGTTTGGAGGTCTAGTGCGGACTGAGTGGCACGGAGCCATGGAGAAGTATTTTATTCGTTCATCGACTCAGTCAGCAGACAGTTAGAGACTGCTGAGGACTACAGATGACATGATCCCTGCCCTGTGAAACAACAAGCTAACAAAGATATTAGCAATTTGACCTTTATGCTTCCAGAGAACGTTTATATTTATTTGCTGAAGGAGTCCTGGTGCGGTGCTGTATGGTAGACACTGGACTGCTAACCTCAAGGTCCGGAGTTCACACCCACCAGCTGCTCCTCAGAAACCCTGTACAGGGTCTCTGAGTCAGAACCGACTCGATAATACTTAACAACAGAAAGGTATAATAGTATTTTCCAAGCTGCACATTTCCTTGTGTACCTCTGCCTCCAGATCTTAAATATTTCTGTGTTTTTGTATTTGTGTTTTTAAAGAAAAAAAGAAGGTATAAAGCCTTTTTTTCAAATATCTGTATATAAAACACAAATTATACTCTGGAACCCCTATGCAGGGTCGCTATGGCTCGGAACTGACTCAACGGCATTTAACAACAACAAAAATAAGTGGAATTTTTGCTGTGTTGACTCATGCTTTTTTCAGTCCTACAGTTAGAGTCTGATTTTTCTTAAGCTTCCTTCCTACTTGGGCATCTACCTTATCACTGTGACAGAAAGCACCGTCAGAAAAAGATACTATTGGTGTTCTTGTTAGCTGACACCAAGTAGGCACCATCTTCCTAACTCTTGGCCATATTTGAACCCATTGCGGTGGCTGTGTGTAATATGTTTACCGGGAGCGAAAAGTCACCATAAAGTTTGGAACCATGTGTAGATCAGTGGCCGAATGTAATTGCTGACTCGGCAATTCATATTAACCACCGTTTCATTGCCTGCCTTGAGTTAAGAAGCAGGCAACTAGACTGTGATTTCTTTTTTTTCTTTTTAAAGCTCCTCCTGTATCTTTTCACAGCAGCATAGTAAGCATCTGAGCCTGCTTGCTACCTCCGCAGTTAGGTTCGCCCAGTCCTCACTTAGCAACATGGTTAGGCTCCAAAGAACAGGTAACTGTGTGAAAATCGGCATTACGCAAAATCAGAGGGTGACTGCATCAGATTAGAAAATGGATGGGCAACTCACTACATCGTCGCGTCACTGCTAAATACATCATGTGATTGCTAAACCTGCGACAGATACGGCCCAGCCACTGACACGTAACCTTGACTATCGCAGCTAGCATTACTCTGGCCTCGGCCCTCTGCATTCGTTGCTGCCCAGTGTACCTTGTGAAAGTACACAATCACAGGGTAGTGGATTTTTTTTTTTTTTTTTTTTTTGCTGTTGTCATAAACGCGAAAAGTTGGCTTATGAGATCTTCCATGCGTAAGTGTGGGATTCAGAGAGGAGACACCGGAACTTGGTGCTGGTTCCAGCGCAGCGCATGCTCATTTTATTTTGTGGACAGAGCTCTTTCCCACTTCTTGCTGGGCAACGTGAGTTTGCTTTAGTGCTTTGCTCTGTGTTTCGACTTGGCCCTGTGGCTCTGGGCTCTCCATTCCACACATCACCGATGGTATAGCTGAGCTCAGCTAATGCTGCTTATTAATCTGACTGTATCTAGCAAGGAGCTTTTATAATTGACGTAATTCTTCTTTGTTCCACTGCTTTCCCGGCTCCTCAAATGTGTGGGAGCTACAGGGCACAGTGTCAGGACGTGAGGCATCAGCACACACAGTCGGCACTTAAACTTGCGATTTTGCACTCCGTCACACCGTGGGGTGAGGGGTCACATATTAGATAACATTTGGATCGACAAATCCCAAGGAAACTCTTTATTACTTATTATGTAAAATGTAAGAAATGTTAGATACAGTAAGGTCGCACATTCGGTCTTTGAAGAGCATCTTCAAATTTAGTGCTGTAGAAATTAAACTGCTCACTTTTGGATGAAAGAATTTATATAGTGTTCTACTTCCTGAAGGGTATTTGTGTATTGTCATGCTTATTTGTTTGCTTTTAAACTCTGAATGTTGCTTTCTGTTGAAACTGCCCAGATGGCTTTCAATGAATATAAAATAAAGCTCTAAGTACTGTTGCTTCCTGGCTGTCCCATACATCATCGGAGGCCAACCATCATTTGGAAGCTAGCTTACAAAAGCCAGGGATGCGCTTGCAAGACTGAAATGAGCTGGGAAGGGAAGAAAAAGCTGCTGAGTCATCACATTTACAAACAAGTGATTCTAAGTTCACAGGCAGTAGGTTGCTTCCCTTTTCCTATAGATTTTGACTCCGGTGTAGGTATTAGGGACTCTTCTTGCAATCTTAAAAGCTCCTTGACTCCTTTCTTTCAGAATTGCTTAGTGTGTTGGTGTCTGGCAGGGAGAACTAACATGTACGACAAAGAAGAGACAGCAGACCATACCATTGTTGACTTTGCTATTTGCTTAACTGTTGGATTTCAGAGTCTTGGAATGGTTCTGCTTTAAGGCGTCTACTAGGAAACTGTCTGCTATTGCTGATAACACTTTGGAACAGCTGTGGGAATGCTTCATTCAGGACCGTAACTTAGGGTTAAAGCTAGGCATTGTGGTAAACAACAGTGTGCTTGTAGCGCCATCAGACTGATACCTGCTCTCTAAGTGTTTGGGGACTCCGCAAGCCCTCTCGCCCTCATTTTCCTCCAGCCTTCGTCTTGTCATGACAACTGGCATGAGAACTCTCATTTCCATGACTCCTCTTCTTCGAAGCACATCTCTCCCGAGTCTGTTCAGTTTCATATTTTACATTCATCTCCCTGGACATGACTCTCCATCATTGTGGTAATTATGCTCTGGAGAGGTGCTGGCAGAAGCTCACTCTTTGAGAAAGTAAAGCACTCCACTTGTGAGACAGTCTGCTATTTGTGTTGGGTGACAGTGTCACATCATTTCTCTGAGGTGGTGATAATTCAGTTGGTATTTGCAATGAATAGCAAGAAAAAAATATTTCGGTTGCTAGGAGGGTTAAGTGTAGTTTTAGAATGTGTGACCGTATGGTTTTCCCCGTGTTAAGAGGTGAAAAGAAGCAGGAGTACATGAGTGTGTATTAACTACGCTGGCATGCTGTAACCCTGCTATGGACCAGTAGACAAGAGAGAAAATCAGAAGAGCTGAAGAGGAGCAAGGCTCTGGTGCCATCCCGAGGTGAGACTGGAGGAGGGCCAAGGTGATACTCAGAGTGGCTGCGGAGTGTTCACACACTGTAGGCTCTCAGACCTGGGGAGGCTTGCTTTCTGAGAACGGTAGGCTTACATTCCCTGGACCATGAAGTCTGGTATAGAGTTTGAGTTTCCTTTTAGAAGTGTAGAGAAATGCAGTAGGGGAGATTTGGAGGCTTACCTAGTTGTGCAAGTTGTATGATCCCCTAAATTGCACTTTTAAATTGTGTTTGGGTATTAGAGGCTGGCTTTACTGACTTGTATTGAGTTGCTCGTAGGAGGTGGTGTTTTTTGGGAACTTGATTCCCCCGACCCCCATCTTTCTTCTGTGGCATTTATGTTATAAATGCAGTTTTGTTTTTTTGGTTTTTTTTTGCTAATTTTAAAAATTATCAACGTAAAAACCCAACCTACTGCCATTGAGTAGATTCTGACTCGTTACTCCTTTCGGTTTTCTAAGATTGTAAATGTTTACAATAGCCAACGGTCTTATCTGTCTCTTGCATAGCAGATGGTGGATTTGATCTGCTGACCTTGCATTCAGCAGCCCAGCACTTCACCCACAGTGCCACTGAAGCTCCTTGCTAAGAGAATGTTGAAAGTATTAGGGGGAAAGATTTCCACTAAAACTGGCCCAAAAAAGAGAATTGTAAGGAAAAATTTATAGGCTTGCTTGCCTGATTCCTTTACTACGTGATGTGAGTTCTTTTTAGGACTTGCACATATGAACACATGTGCCTTTATGTGATTTTTAAGGTCTCTGGGACAGAGAGTTAGCCTCTGTAAGTGAAATTTATCCAGCATGCGAATACGGGTTGACCCTTGTTTTATTAGATGCCTGGTATTGAAAGATGGGGGGGGGGGGGGCTGTGATAACTCTGTATAAAATTACATTAAAATCCAAGAGGTGCTTTCATGAGGCTGGCTGGAAATGGCATCCGATTTTCTTAGGCTTTTTCATGTCCATTTTGATGAATCTATTTATTACTTCTATACTGAGGAGTACACATGGTTGGTTGGCCGAGTTATTGAACTTTATCAACCTTGGCTGAAATTCACAATGTGTGCCAAACTTGTTGTAACATGTAAGACATTACATGTGGGCTAAAAGGCTCAATAATGAGAACTCCTTTAATGGAATCTTTTACAAAGCGTGGGATGACACAATAGTCCCGTGCTTTTTTTAATAAAAAATTAGAGTGATACAGTGAAATGAGGACTGGTACGGAGCTGAAAAATGGATTCACTAGTGGTACAGATTCAAAATCTAGAATGGGCTTCAGGCTCCAGGAACCTCATGATGACAGGCCCATTCTGAGTGTATGTCCAGGCATTTCCTGTCACACAGCTCTCTCTCTCTCTCACTCTATTTGAAAGCTGTCTAGACCTAGCCTTAATCACATGACTTTTCAATCTTCTTGGGTATGTTGTTGTTGTGTCCTGTTGTTGTTAGGTGCCATTTGAGTCAGTACCGACACATAGCGACCTTATGCGCAACAGAATGAAACACTGCCTGATCCTGGGCCAACCTCACTATTGTTGCTACACTTGAGCCCATAGATGCTGCCACTTGGCCAATCCATCTCATTGGAGGTCTTCCTCTTTTTCTCTGACCTTCCACCTTAACAAACATGATATTCGTCTCCAGCGACTGGTCCCTCCTGACAATATGTCCTAAATATGAGAGACGAAGTCTGGCCATCCTGGCCTCCAAGGAGCACTGTGGCTGCACTTCTTCTATCTGTTGGTTCTTTTGGCAGCCCATGGCACTTTCAATATTCTGCTCCAACACCACAACTCAAAAGCATCAATTTTTCTATGGTCTTCCTTATTCAATGTCCAGCTTTCACATGCATATGAGGTTATTGAAATTACCATGGCTTGGGTCAGGCGCACCTTAGTCCTCAAGCTGACATCTTTGATCTTCAACACTTTAAAATATCTTGTGCAGCAGATTTGTCTAATGCAATACATCATTTGATTTCTTGACTGCTGCTTCTGTGAGTGTTGATAGTTGAGTCCTTTCTAAGTCACAGAGACCTTGTAGGACAGAGTAGATGTGCCCCTTAGGGTTTCCAAGGTTGTCATCTTCACAGATAATGAGCAGTTCAAACCCACCTGCCCCTCTGTGGGAGAAGGCTGAGGCAGCCTGCTTGTGTAACAATGGCAGCCCTGGAAACGCTGTGCGTACCCCGCCCCCCACCCTGTATGTCGTGACGCAGAATGGACTCCATGGCAGTGTTTGCTTTTTTCAACTTTTTTTCCCAGCAGCAGATCGCTAGGTCTTTTCTTCCTTGGAGCTCCTGGTGAGTTTGAACCACTGACCTTCTGGGTGAAACTTGATAACATGCTTTTATATCACATTCATTCTTGACTTCTAACGAAGTTGGAAATGTGCAGCCACACTGTCCTTACGTTATGGGGACTTGAGGCACACAGGCCTCTTCACTCTCACTAGAGAAATCTAGAGGGAAAGAATTAAAATGCACCCTTGTGAATGTATGGACTCGTAATGCACTTGAGGAAGCATTTATTTACAGTTTTCTTTGGGGGTGGAGGATGATAGCACTGGATTAAGCATTTTGATAGTTTTCAGAAATTACATTAGTATCAGTTAAATGAATATATATGCTTTTTTGAGCCAGTCCATTCATGCACCAAGAGGAAAACTCTGTAGAGTTTTAGATCACTGAGCCAGCCAGCTGAGGGGGACAGCTCCTCATTCGTCATGCTCTTCCCTTCTGGGAGCTGGATGAAGACATGTCTGTTTCATTTCATGGCTCTGGTCTTGTATCAGATCGCCTGCGGACAGGGAAAAGGAGTTTTTTCCCTGTTCGAGCAGAGCACACAGAAGTGGTGGTTCTGTGTGCTCTGCTCGAACAGGAACCATGCTTTCAAAAGAGTAAACAGGCCTCAGTCTGCTCCTGGTCTGTGTACTCCATGCAGAAGACAGGCTTAAGTTCTATAGCACAGCTGGTCAGCAAGCCTCACTAGAGAACACCTGTGAAGACATCAGCTGCCTAAGTGGCTAAAATGTCACAAATTGTCAGAAAGGTTGTCACTGGCCATTTGTTGGGATGGCTGCTGTTCTGGGCCTTAGGTGCCTGATGGCAGAGAGATTTCAAACGGTCATGCAGCTAAGCCAGTCCCGCTGAAGACAGTGCAGGAGCCCACCCCACTTGCCAATGGTACAGTACGTTTTCTTCATCTGTCTTCCATGGACTACTCCTTTGTAATTTTGTTACACTTGCTTTTTATGGTGTGAACCATGCTTTTATACTTTGCAAAAGGACATTTAAATCATGCAAGTCATTATTTAAGTTGTGTTTTGTTTTATAGTGCTTAATTAGCGCTCAGCTGAGCAGCAGTAAAGATGTGCTTGATATGACAGCTCAGAAAAAGGATGTGGGAACCAAGAAGAGAAAAGAAGAATAGGACTGAGCCTAGGGTTTTGTTTTTTTAATGGGTCCCATTACAAATTCATTAGGGTGGTGGTTCTCCTACCTTAGATGTAGGACTGGTGGACTGACTGGCTTTCCAGTTACAGTGAAGCTGCCCTGAGCAAATAGGTTTACAGCCACCAAGGTGTTTAAGCCGAGCCATAGTGACTGGATGTTGTGGAAGTCATTTGAATGCTGGGTAGATGCTGAGATTGCGCAGATGGACTTGTTCTGAGGCTGTCTGTTTTCCCAAGTACATAATACTTGACTTCTTTTTATTTATCTTTCAAAGGAGTAAGCAAAATGTTTTTACAGCTTTCTGCTTAAAAAAAGAAAAAGAGACAAGCTACCGGTTTGCACCCTCTCTTGCATGCTGTATTCCTTTGAGAATCTGGAGCCTGGGACCCATTTCCTTGGGAAGGGGGTGGGGGGGGATCCACTCATCAGGAGGCATTTATTTACAGTTTTCTTTGGGGGTGGGGGAGAATAGCACTGGGTTAAGCATTTTGAAAGTTTTTAGGAATCACATTAATAGCAGTTAAATGAATATATTTGGTTTTTTACTCCATCCAACCATAGTAGTATCTCCCTTTTTCCTCTTGTTCTGTGTATAGGTTCTGCATGTTTACAAATAAGTGTTCCAGAATACCCATTCTTCACAATATGATCCATAGTTTGTTATGACCCACACAGTCGGATGCCTTTGCATAGTCAATAATGTATAAGTAAACATCTTTCTGATATTATCTGTTTCCAGCCAAGACTCACCTGACATCGGCAATGATATCTGTCTTCCCATGTCATCTTCTGAATCCAGCTTGAATTTCTGGAAGTTCCCTGTCAGTATACTACTACTACTATTTTTGAATTCCCTTCAGTGAAATTTTATTTATGTGTGATATTAATGAAATTGTTTGATAATTTTTGCATTCTGTTTGATCACCTTTCTTTGGAATAGGCACACATAGGGACTTTTTTCCAGTACTTTGGCCAGATAGCTTTCTTCCAAATTTCCTGGCATAGACAAAAGAGTGCTTCCAACATTGCTTCTCTTTGTTGAAATATCACAATTAGTATTTTATCAATTCCTGATGTCTTGTTTTCACCAATACCTTCAGTGCCCCTTGGACTTCTTCCTTCAGTACCATTTGTTCATGATCTTATGCTTCCTATTGAAGTGATTGAACAGAGAGCAATTATTTCTGGTACAGCGACTCTCTGTATTCCATTTATCTTCTTTTGATGCATCCTATGTAATTCAATATCTTGCCCATATAATTCTTCAATATTGCAATCCAGGCTTAATTTTTTTTCGTTAGTTCTTTCAGAATTACTCTCTGCTAGACAATGGAAATTTTCTAAATAACTGCCAAATAATGAAGAAAGTAATCAGTTACTGACAGCTTGCCATAGTAGAATCTAAAACCTGGAGGCAAAATACCTATATATGTTTTTCATTCCATTTCCAGACCCCGGATTTCTAAATTCTTCCATATAAATTTTTTAGTAGTCTTTTCTTTATTTCCTTTTCTTGTGCTTTTTAGGAGTCCTGATATGGCTCAGTAGGATAAGCAGCGGACTGTTAACTGCAGTGTTGGCAATTCAAACCCACCAACTGCTCCATGGAAACCCTATCTAGCAAGGGTGAGGAACCACCTATTCTGCCAAAATTTATAACATCCTTCACAAGTCATACAAAACTATCAGCTTAAAAATTAGCCTGCCGTATTTGTTTAAACATTTAATTAACTCACCCCCAATGTGATGGCTGGAACTGCAGTTGCCTTGGCAGGGCCAGGCCTGAATGAATTCTTTGGTCTTATAGGGCTCTCGGGCTGGACATTCCTCGCCCCTGCAATACAGGGTCACTATGAGTCAGAACTGACTTGACTGCACTAACAGCAACAACAACATGTTGTTCTTTTGATGTTTTAAAATAAGGTTGTTTTGTTGTTCAGGGCCATCGAGTAACTTTCACCTCATAACAATTCTGTATAGGATTTCCAGGAGTGGCAAGTTTGAACTGTCGACTTAATGGTTCGCAGTCTAGTCCTCACCCTACAGTGCTACATCAGGACCTGTTTTTTGTTTTTGTTTTTGTTATAAAGATAGCTACTAAGGTGTTTTATTTGATGGCCAGTAAATGTAATTCATTTAAAAAGTAGTAAGAAGATTTTGTGCTAGAAATAGAAGAGCATGGAAGACCTGCCTTTCACTCAAAAAAGGTGCCTGGGAAATGTTCACAGAATCAAACTCGGGCTTTGCAGGACTTTCAACAACTTTCACAAGTGAAATAGTGATTGCCTCTGTGGAAACAGAAATGACTCAAATATTACGTGATGAAAAACTAATGTTAGTTTACTTAAAACAAAACTACGCAGCAGTATGTTACAGCCATGGGGATCTCGTGAGCCAAATGTGAAGTCAATGCAATGAAAACATGTGTAAAAACATTATCATAGTCATGTCAGATATCCCATAGTGGCTGGGTGTTCAAAGACACATGGCTGTCAGCCTCAAAATTAGATTTGTGGTAGCTTACCAGGCAGTCACCTTGGATCTAATTGCTTACCTCGCATGCTAGAAAAGCACCATTTAACTTACATGTTGTATGTAGAACTTTGGATGAAGTCATGATGATGAGTGAATAACTTTAAATGAATCTGTTTCCTTGATACACAATATTGTGCTACTTCCCAAGAAAGATGAAATCAATACTGTTGATTATAATAGAGGTTTGTATTTTTCTAATTTCTTATTTAGGCTGATCTGAACAAAGATGTTCAAATTTCCATTTATTTAAACAAGATGGAGTTCTTGGTACTGCTGAAGGAATATATTTAGCTTCGTAATTTACTTAGAAACTGCCTTATTCAATATATGATGTTAAATTTGAAGTAAAACACATAGCATCATATGACATGGATTCTTACATCAACATTTTGTTGCATTGGAAACAGAATCAACATATTAGCCATCTTAATTCCTTTAAATTGGCTTTCTCCAGAATTCTGGAATCCAAAAACAACACATTAGTCAATTTTACTCAAAAAGGGAGAGGCAGGGGAGAACAAACAAGATGGCGGATCGGGTGGACGTATAGCAGAGAGCTCCGCCAACAACAACACAGAATACCCTACCAAGCAGGTTCAGGGGATGGTTCCACACCTCTGAACCACATGTAAAGGAATACTTAGAAGGTTGGAAGGCTCACAGCTGGGGGAATTTGTGGCAGAAGCAAGAAATCTATTGCTTTCTAGTC
>NW_006408849.1:823095-823735 GCF_000296735.1 Chrysochloris asiatica
GGGGGGGGGGAGAGGCAGGATGTAGTTTATAGTTAAACATGCAGCTTCACAATGAAAAGAAAGTGCAGTTAGACTACAGCTGAATAGAATTCTGGGTGAAGCACACAAGGTAATAAGATTTCAATGCAAAAAGAATACTTAAGAAACTTGTTGAATATTTGTTTTGATGAGATTCTCTTTATATATGCTTTCATAGACTTTTTGTAAATTGTCTAAAATTAGATTTTCTGGGATTATTAGCCACATGGGTTCTGATCTTGGCTGTTGTAATACAGTGTTCTTTCATAGAAGTTTCTACAGGTCTGGGTTACCTTGATATCTTTCCATGCCTCGATCTTGATATGTTTCAGGTCAACTTAGAATTAAATGTTAAAAGTGCCTTGTTTATTCCAAGTGTCAGCAAACTATAGTGCATGGGGAGGCAGGGAGAGAGCCTTTTTTTTTTTTTTTTTTCATTAATGTTTATTGTGAATTATATGATATTTTACATGGGAGAACATTAGTTTTACATTCTTTCTATCGTATACCATTTCATTGTCATGGTTACAGTCCCCTCCATGCATCATCAACCAACCAAAGGGTATACCCTGCAAGCCTGCCCTCTACACTACACTACACACACACACACACACACACACAC
>NW_006408849.1:823835-824879 GCF_000296735.1 Chrysochloris asiatica
TCTAGGTTCCCTCTTGAAAGCTTGTAAGCCAGTCACTTCTTGCCTTTGTAGCCCCTCCCCCCCATTTTGGGTAGCCAATGTCCAAGTTGCCCATCCCTGTCTACTCTGCGTGTGGAGTGGGTGGGAATAATTCTTGCTGTAAAGATATGTTCCCTCTTTAGAGCTACTGCATCCATAGGTGTAGGTCAAGTTCATCAAATTGTATCAGATTATTCTTTTTATCCTCTTCTTTCTTCTTCTGGTTGAGCTCTGATCATCCAGTCATTAAAGCCAGGTCAAGTAGGTATTATTTGCAAGTGTGGGTGTTCTTGTGCATATGCCCTCTCTTTTTATCAGCTGAGCGCTTCACTCTCCACATTGTAGGGCTTAGCTCACGGCTTCATTGCTGCTTTTACCCTCACTTCCCTTATCGGTTATGAGTGTAGTCACCAATCAGAGTGTGTATTCCCATTGAGTCTTATTCCTGGAATGGGTTTTGCACTGAGGGGACCCGACCACTTGCCTTGACGTTTCCTGGGCAAGCAACTTGTTTGTTCTTGTAGTAACAGTCCATCTGCCTCTAATGTGGCACATTAACCCACTCGTCTGTCTGTCATGCTGTGGTGGTTTGAGTTGCTGTGATTCTGAGGGCTCTGCCACCAGTATTTTAAATAACCAGCAGGCTCACCCATGGTGGACAGGTTTCAGATGAGCTTCCAGACAAAGACAGACTAGGAAGAAAGAGTAACGAACTACTTCCGAATCGTTAGTCACTGAAAATTCTATGAATAGCAGAGAAACACTGTCAGATACAGGACCGGAAGGTGGGAAGGCACTCAGAATGCAACTGGGGGGAAAAAACGCCTCCTCAAAGTAGAGTTGACCATGATGACATGAATAGAGTTAAGCTCGGGGGAGAAAAGTGCACACAACCTTCATTTGCTGATGGGCGCCAACTCAAAATAAAGAGAAACAGCTGTAAGCATCCATTGAAAATCGGAACATGAAATGTACAAAGTATGAATCTGGAAAAATTGGAAGTTGTCAAAAATGAAATGGAACGCA
>NW_006408849.1:826654-828133 GCF_000296735.1 Chrysochloris asiatica
TCGTACATGACTCCATGGCACACAACAATAACAACAGGTTATCTGAGGAGCATTTGGTGAGCTTGAACTGAAAACCTTGCAATTAAAACGGATTTCAAGTCTGGCGCAATAAACCACAGCATTACACCAGGACTTCCAATCTCTCTCGCTCTATTTATCTCTCTGTATTTAGATAGAGAGAGAGAGAGAGGTAGATAGATGATAGATAGATAGATAGATAGATAGATAGATAGATAGATAGATAGATAGATAGATAGATAGAGGTAGATATATAGATGATAGATAGAGATAGCTAGATATACCAGTGAATCGTTTCTGACTCATAGATACCCTGTACAGGGTTTCTGGAAGTATAAATCGTTACGGAAGCAGAAAGCTTCATCTTTATGCCTTAGAAGAGCTGGTAGTTTCAAACCACTGACCATGACGTTCATAGCCAGATACATAATCTCTACGCTAACAGTGCTCAGTGCTCCATATGTACATATGCATATATATATATATATATATATTAGAAGTCTTGCTGTGTGGCTGTGGTTTATTGTGCTAGACTGCAAATCCAATTGAACTGCACAGTTGGTAGTTCAAGTTCACCAACTGCTCTTAGAAAGCCCTATATATGCAGTAGGTACATAAGGAACTCTGTTAGGTATGTGAATTTATAAGGAGCTTAGATAGTGTAGTAATTAAGAACCTGGCTGCAAAGCTTACAGTCAGCCATTCAAATCCACCAGCCGCGACAAGGGAGACACATTAGGCTTTCTTCTCCCGTAATGATTTACAGTCTCGGAAACCCAGTACAGGACAGCTATGGGTCGTACAGGACTCCACGGCACACAAAAATAACAACAGGATATCCGAGGAGCAACTGATGAGCTTGAACTGAAAACCCTGCAGTTAAAACAGCTTTGAAGTCTGGCACAATAACCGACAGCATTACACAAGGACTTCCAATCTCTCTCTGTCTATTTATCTCTCTGGATTTATATAGATAGATACATAGATACATAGACAGACAGAGATAGATAGATAGATACATATATAGATAGATACATAGATAGATGAAAGATGATAGATAGATAGATAGATAGATAGATAGATAGATAGATAGATAGATAGATAGACCACTGAATTGGTTCTGACTCATAGATACCCTGTACAGGGTTTCTGAAGATGTAAATCTTTACGGAAGCAGAAAGCTTCATCTTTTTTGCATAGAACAGCTGGTAGTTTCGAACTGTTGACCCCAAGGGAGATTTGAAGCCCTATTCTTAACCTCTACTCTACCAGAGCTTCTTATGTAAGACCCTGTATAGGGTTTACGAGGAGCAGCAGCTGGTGAGCTTGAACTGCCAACTTTGCAATTCCAACAGCTTTGCAGTTGGTTGAATTAAGCCACAGTGCCACACTAGGTCTCTGAATATATTTATTTATGAATATATATATATGTTGATATTTGTCCTGGAGTCGGTTCCGACA
>NW_006408849.1:828717-830663 GCF_000296735.1 Chrysochloris asiatica
AGATAGTGTAGTAATTAAGATCCTGGCTGCAAAGCATATGGTCAGCCGTTCAAATCCACCAGCCGCTACAAGGGAGACAGATTAGGCTTTCTTCTCCCGTAATGATTTACAGTCTCGGAAACCCAGTACAGGGCAGCTTTGGGTCGTACACGACTCCACAGCACACAAAAATAACAACAGGGTATCCGAGGAGCAACTGATGAGCTTGAACTGAAAACCTTGCAGTTTAAACAGCTTTGAAGTCTGGTGCAATAACCCACAGCGTTACACAAGGACTTCCAATCTGTCTCTGTCTATTTATCTCTCTGTATTTAGATAGATAGATAGATAGATAGATAGATAGATAGATAGATAGATAGACCTCTGATTCGGTTCTGACTCATAGATACCCTGTACAGGTTTTCTGAGGATGTAAATCTTTACAGAGGCAGAAAGCTTCATCTTTTTCACATAGAACACCTGGTAGTTTCGAACTGCTGACCCCAAGGGAGATTTGAAGCCCGATTCTTAACCCCTACTCTACCAGAGCTTCTTATGTAAGTCCCTGTATAGGGTTTACGAGGAGCAGCAGCCTGTGAGCTTGAACTGCCAACTTTGCAATTCCAACAGCTTTACAGTTTGTCGAATTCAGCCACAGTGCCACACTAGGCCTCTGAATATATTTATTTATGAATATAGATATAGATATAGATAGATATGTGTCCTGGAGTCGGTTGCGACACAGAGATCCTATACAGCGTTTTCGAGGCTGTAAAAATTCACAGAAGCAGAAAGCCTCATCTTTATGCCATGGCAGAGCTGGTAGTTTCGAACCACTGACTGTGACTTTCACAGCCAGATTCGTAATCACTATGCTAACAGAGTCCATACGTACATATATATATATATATAAATGTATATGTATGTATATATTCGTAGTCTTGCTATGTGGCTGTGGTTTATTGTCCTAGACTGCAATTCCGATTGAACTGGGCGGTTGGAAGTTTAAGTTCACCAACTGCTCTTAGAAAACCCTATATATACAGTAGGTACCTAAGGAACTCTGGTAGAGCAGTGGATTTATAAGGAGCTCAGATAGTGTAGTGGTTAAGAACCTGGTTGTGAACCTAGTCAACAGTTCGAATCCACCACCTTACGGTCAGCAGTTCGAATCCACCAGCCGCTCCATGGGAATGAGATGAGGCTTTCTGGTCCCATAAAGATTTACAGCCTCAGAAACCCTGTACAGGGGTGTTATGGGTCTTACATGCCTGCATGGCACACAACAATAACAACAGGGTTTACAAGGAGCAACTGGTGAGCTTTAACTGAAAAGCTTGCAGTTAAAAGAGCTTTGAAGTCTGGCGCAATAACTCACAGCATTACACAAGGACTTCCAATCTGTCTCTGTGTATTTATCTCTTTGGATTTAGACAGATAGATAGATAGATAGATAGATAGATAGATAGATAGATAGATAGACAGATAGACCACTGAATCAGTTCTGACTCATAGATACCCTGTACAGGCTTTCTGAGGGTGTAAATCTTTACAGAAGCAGAAAGCATCGTCTTTTTTGCATAGAACAGCTGGTAGTTTCGAACTGCTGACCCCAGGAAGATTTGAAGCCCGATTCTTAACATCCATCTACTCTACCAGAGCTTCTTATGTAAGGCCCTGTATAGAGTTTACAAGGAGCAGCTGGTGAGCTTGAACTGCCAACTTTGAAATTCCAACAGCTTTGCAGTTTGGCAAATTAAGGCACAGCACCACACCAGGTCTATGAATATATTTATTTATGAATATATATATATATGTTGTTATGTGTCCTGGAGTCGGTTCCAACACAGAGATCCTATAGAGGGTTTTCAAGGCTAAAAAAATTCACAGGAGCAGAAAGCCTCATCTTTATGCCATGGAAGAGCTGGTAGTTTCGATCCGCTGACCGTGACATTCACAGCCAGATA
>NW_006408849.1:831967-833050 GCF_000296735.1 Chrysochloris asiatica
ATATATATATATTCGTAGTCTTGCTGTGTGGCTGTTGTTTATTGTACTAGACTAGAAATCCAATTGAACTGGACGGTTGGTAGTTCAAGTTCAACAAGTGCTCTTAGAAAACCCTGTATATACAGTAGGTACATAAGGAGCACTGGTAGGGCAGTGTATTTATAAGGAGCTCAGATACTGTAGTGGTTAAGAACCTGGCTGCGAAGCTTACAGTCAGAATTTCAAATCCACCAGCCGCTATGCAGGAGACAGATGGGGCTTTCTTCTCCCGTAATGACGTACAGCCCCGGAAACCCATACAAGGTCACTATGGGTCGTATACGACTCCACGGCACACAAAAATAACAACAGGGTACCCGAGGAGCAACTGGTGAGCTTGAACTGAAAACCTTGCAGTTAAAACGGCTTTGAAGTCTGGCACAATAACCCACAGCATTACACCAGGACTTCCAATCTCTTTCTCTCTATTTATCTCTCTAGATAGATAGATAGATAGATAGATAGATAGATAGATAGAGAGAGAGAGAGAGAGAGAGAGAGAGAGAGAGAGAGAGAGAGAGAGAGAGAGAGAGAGAGAGAGAGAGAGAGAGATAGACCACTGAATCGGTTCTGACTCATAGATACCCTCTACAGGGTTTCTGAGGGTGTTAATCTTTACGAAAGCAGAAAGCTTCATCTTTTTCACATAGAACACCTAATAGTTATGAACTGTTGACCCCCAGGGAGATTTGAAGCCCTATTCTTAACCTCTACTCTACCAGAGCTTCTTATGTAAGACCCTATATAGGGTTTATGAGTGCAGCAGCTGGTGAGCTTGAACTCACAATTTTGCAATTCCAACAGCTTTGCAGTTTGGTGAATTAAGTCACAGCACCACAACAGGCCTCTTAATATATTTATTTATGTATTCATAAATAAATATATTAAGAGGCCTGTTGTGGTGCTGTGACTTAATTCACCAAACTGCAAAGCTGTTGGAATTGCAAAATTGTAGCGTAGTGGTTACGAATCGGGCTGCGAACCTTAAGGTCAGCGGTTCGAAACTACCAGTCGCTCCGCGGGAGAAAGATGAGGCTTTCTACT
>NW_006408849.1:835870-836388 GCF_000296735.1 Chrysochloris asiatica
AGATAGATAGATAGATAGATAGATGATAGATAGATAGATAGATCACTGAATCGGTTCTGACTCATAGTTACCCTGTACAGGATTTCTGAAAGTGTAAATCTTTATGGAAGCAAAAAGCTTCAACTTTTTCGCATAGAAGAGCTGGTAGTTTCGAACTGCTGACCCCCAGGGAGATTTGAATCTGATTCTTAACCTCTACTCTACCAGAGCTTCTTATGTAAGACCCTATATAGGGTTTATGAGGAGCAGCAGCTGGTGAGCTTGAACTCACAATTTTGCAATTCCAACAGCTTTGCAGTTAGGCAAATTAAGTCACAGCGCCACAACAGGTCTCTGAATATATTTATTTATGAATATATATGTATATATATATATGTTGTTATGTGTCCTGGAATCGGTTCCGACACAGAGATCCTATACAGGTTTTTCGAGGCTGTAAAAACTCAAAGGAGCAGAAAGCCTCATCTTTATGCCATGGAAGAGCTGGTAGTTTCGAACCACTGGCCGTGACGTTCACA
>NW_006408849.1:842778-846904 GCF_000296735.1 Chrysochloris asiatica
AAGGCAGTGGTCGGATCCCCCTCAGGACAAACCCTTTTTTAAGACTAAGGCTCAATGGGAATGCATGCTCTGATTGGTGACCATGTTTGTCACCGATAAGGGAAGTGAGGGAAAAACAGCAACGAAGTTGCGAGTTAAGCCCTACAATGCCCAATAGACTCCTGTGAACCCGGATGGAGACCTGGTTGGCCATCAGTGTGCCAAGTCCAGGGGACTCTTGGACCCAGAATCAGTGACATAGTCACAGAGGACTAGAGTGGAGAGTGAAGCATCCAGCTGATAAGAAGAGAGGGCACATGCATAAGTACACTCACACTTGCAGAAAGAAAAGGGAAAAAAGAAAAATCTGATGATGAACTTGACATACGCCTATGGAAGCAGTAACTCAAAAGAGTGAACAAATCTTCACAGCGAGGATCATCCCCACCTCCTCCGCACACGAAGAGGACAGGGATTGGCAACTTGGACATTGGCTACCCATAATGGGGGGCTACAAGAAGTGACTAGCTTACAAGCTTTCAAGAGAGAACCTAGATCCAGAGGGTGTGGGGCAAGGTAGACTCTCCACTGAGTAGTATCCATTCTGCCTAGTCAGAGCTGATGAACGGAGATGCGGATAGGTCTCTTGCGATGCAATAGCGAATAATTGTTATCAGGACTGATTGTAAGGGCTGAAAATGTAAAGGTAGACATTTTGAGGCAAAGGGAGGGGAGTGATTAACCTTGTAGTCTAGGAGCGGAGGTCTCTAGGACCATCAAAGGAGAGGAGCTGGGAACAGAACCCTACCCAGAGAAGCAGTGATGCCAGAGGTGGAGGCAGAGATGATGACGTGGGGAGATGGAGTGGCTGTAGACTTTGGACCCAGAGAGGATGAGGGGCTGTGTGTGGATAACCAGGGGGCAGGCTTGCAAGGTATAACCTTTGGTTGATGGATGATGCATGGAAGAGATTGTAACCATGGCAAGGAAACATGAGATCAATGTAAAGATCAATCAATGTAAAAAATACAATGAGATCAATGTAAAGCTGATGTCCTCCCATGTAAACTATCACATAATTCACAATAAAGCATTAAAAAAAAAAAGAAATGCAAGAATCTCTGAACTCATTAGCGAATATAGTCTTACAATAACCACACACTGTTTGACTATATGCTCACCTCTCAGGGTGACACCTGTACCTTTTAAATGCCACTTGCTGTATTTTGTAATTCTGCAAAAGTCAAAACATGAGTCAACAAAATCCTTAACCACACCATTTGGCTCTAAGACCTTTGGACATCCCAGTTACTGCCAAGCCTTGCTGACTCTATAGGAAGCCAGTTCTGGAGTTACCAGCTTTGATCTCTACTTTCTCCTATTCTCACTATTTTATTAATCTTTCTATGTGTCTTACTGCTCAACCCCTGCCTCCTTGAACTACTTACTAAGCTTATATCCGCTATGTTGTAGGATCTTCACCTACAAATGTTGACCTTACAAGATTATCACACTTCTTACATGCCTCATCCTAGGTCCTTAGCACAAGCAGAGAGAGACTTCTACCATGTTAGATAGGCCAATGGTCTACTGAAAGCAGGAACCATCTTCAGAAAACGAGACCTCCGTCCTTTACCCACAAAAAGGTTTTTGGTTACAAGTATCTCTGAGAGATAAATATTAGGGTTGGAGTCAAAAAGAAATTTGCTGGCAACGGCAGGGGGTGGGGGCGATCAGTGAAACCATTGTTGTTGTTTTTAGGTGCCATCAAGTCGGTACCAACGCACAGTGACCCTATGCACAGCAGAACAAAACACTGCCTGGTCCTGGGCCAACCTCACAATCGTTTGAGCCCATTGCCAATCCATGTCACAAGGGGTCTTCCTCTTTTTCTCCAACCCTCCATTTGACTAAACATGATATCTTTCTCCAGTAACTGGTCCCTCCTGACAAGGTATGAGAGACAAAGTCTGGCCATCCTGGTTTCCAAGAAGCACTCTGGCTGTACTTCTTCCATCACAGATCTATTTGTTCTTTTGGCAGTCCATTGTACTTTCAGTATTTTCCTCTAACACCATAATTCAAATCCATCAATTCTTCTGCTGTCTTCCTTACTCACTGCTCGACTTTCACATACATATGAGGTTATTGAAAATACCATGGCTTGGGTCAAGTGCAACTTAGTTCTCCAAATGACATCTTTGCTCTTTAACACTTTAAAGAGGTCTTGTGCAGCATATTTGTCCCATGCAATACTTCTTTTGATTTATTGATTGCTGCTTCCATGAGTGTTGATGGTTGATCCAAGCAATATGAAGTCTTCAGCAACTTCAATCTTTTCTCCATATAGATGTTGTTTATTGGCTCAGTGGTGAGGATTTTTGTTTTCTTTACGTTGAGGTGCAACCCATACCAAAGGCGGTGGTCTTTGATCTTCATCAGTAAGTAAGAATTTTAAGTCCTTTTTGCTTTCAGCAAGCAAGCTTGTATCATCTGCATATCACAGGTTATTAATTAATCTTCCTTCAATCCTGATGCCGGGTTTTTCTTCATATAATCTAGCTTCTTGGATTATTTGTTCAGCATACAGATTGGATAAGTATGGTGAAAGAATACAACCCTGGTGCATACTTTTCCTAATTTTAAACCATTCAGTGTTCCCTTGTTCTGTTAGAACAACTACCTCTTGGTCTACGTACAAGTTCCTCAAGAGCACAATTAAGTGTTCTGAAATACTCATACTTTGCAATGTTGTCCATAGCTTGTCATGATTCACACAATTGAATGCTTTCTTTCTGGTAATCTCTGCTTTCAGTTAAGATCCATCTGATGTCAGCAATGAGATACCTCGTTCCACATTCTCTTCTAAAACCAGCTTGAACCTCTAGAAGTTCTCTGTCAATGTGTGGTTGCAGCTGTTTCTGTATTACCTTTAGTAAAACTTTACTTGCATGGGATATAAATGACGTTGTCCGATGATTTCTGCATTCACTTGGGTCATCTCTCTTGGAATGGGCACAAATACAGAACTCTTCCAGACAGTAAGCCAAGTAGTCATCTTCCAGATTTCTTGGCATAGATGAGTTAGTGCCTCCAATGCCACATCACTTGGTTGAAAGATTTCAATTTGTATTCCATCTATTCCTGATGCCTTGTTCTTTGCCAACGACTTCAATGTACCTTGGATCTCTTCCTTCACGATCATTGGCTCTAGATCATATGCTACCTCTTGAAATGGTTGAACATTGAACATTTCTTTTGGGTACAGTGACTCTGTGTATTCCTTCCATCTTCTTTTGATGCTTTCTGCATCATTCAGTATTTTGCTGATAGAATCCTTCAATATTGCAAGTTTACTTGCATATTTGATTAATTTAAGACTGAAGAAGTTGATAGAATTCTTCGATTTTGCCATTCATACTTCATACATTACACGTTCCAATTATTAATGGAATTTTGCAGCTGTTTCTCTTCATTTTGTGTTGTGCCCCATCAGAAAATGAGGGTCCCAAGGGATTTACTCCATTTGTGTCATCATGGTCAACTCTAGTTTGAGGAGTGAGACCTTCCCCATTCACATTTGAGTGCCTTCCAACCTGAGGGTCTCATCTTCTGGCACTATATCTAACAATATTCTGGTGCTCTTCATCATGTTTCAATATTCAATAATTTGATACTGACAGTGTTCCACTGCTATTCATAAGGTTTTCAGTGACTAAATTTTTAGAATTAATTTGTCTCACCTTCTTCCTAGTTTGTCTTCATCTGGAAGCTCAGTTAAAACATGTCTATCTCCAAATATAAAGAAAAAGGGGGACCCGTGTGTTCCCGGGGCCCGCCGGGCGCACACACACAGGCGAGCAGCTAACAGCCTGCCTGAGCCGCTACCGCGGGCCTGCCAGACGCGCGAAAGCGAGCGACCCGCCTCCCGCTGAACCGAGCAGCATCCCTCAGGCGCCGACTGGGCCTGCCTGAGCCGCTTCTGCCCTGCCCAATTGACCCGTGTGTTCCTGGGGCCCGCCGGGCGCGCGCAGCCTGCCCTAGCAGCGTACCACGGGCCTGCCAGACGCGCGAAAGTGAGCGACCCGCCTCCCGCTGAACCGAGCAGCCTCCCTCAGCCCTGCCGGGCGTGCGCCGGCAAACAGCT
>NW_006408849.1:855146-861077 GCF_000296735.1 Chrysochloris asiatica
AGCCCTGGATATCCACAGACAAATGTAAAAACCTTCCCTAAAAGCCGAGACTGTAAATTCCAAAAAGGCAAGTCCCCCACCATCCAAAAAAAAAAGCTAAAGAAGATAGAGAGAAACACTGTAAACTGATGATATATGGAGGGGATAATAATCAATGTAATGAAACGAGCTATATGAATGGTAGAATGTGAAGCTGATGATGTGCCCTGTAAACTTTCACTCATTTCAAAATAAAAAGATTTAATTAAAAAAAATTGTATGAAGATACTGGAGCTATTTTATCACATTACTTTCAAAACAGAGTTCAGTATAATAACATTAGTAATGTTGAGTCAGTATTTGCTACTTTTAACTTCCAAGTTAGCTACTTTTTACTATGTTATTGTTGCTGTTAAGTGCCGCTGAGTCAGTTCTGAGTCACAGCGACCCTCTATAGGGTTTCCAAGGAGCAGCTAGTGGATTTGAACCACCAATCTTGTGGTTAGCAGCCCAGTGCTGAGCCTATAGAACCACACCAGGACTCCAACTAGGTAGCATCAAAATCATTGTGTTTAATCACATGGTTTGCAATATGTGCAGTTCAGAGTAGGGAAGGCCCTGACCTTTTTGGTCATTTCCAACTGAGCAGGGGAACAGTTCAAAGTGTTAACTGTGTCAATCAAAAGTACAGGGGAGTCAAAGGGCCAATAAGAGAATTCTTAGAAGGTCTGATCACCTTTTTATGCAGCAGATTATGGGCAGGGTCGCTCAGTGAATTTGGTTGTTGTTGTAAGTGCCACCAAAAAAAAAAGGGGCGGGGGACAGGATATGGATAAGATATAGAAATTATCTCTTTGCCGGGTAAGGCTGGATATGGGCAAGATAGAGCATTAACTTCCCCCTTAATCAGTTTTTGGTGAAAGTACAAAATATCCCCAGATGGCTCCACATGGCACTATCAGAGAAGGCCTGACAGAGGGCACATGTGTGGACAGTTACACCAAGTACCCCAGATACTTCTGCAACAGAATCCATTTTGAAGTCCTAGACTCCATCGTGGATGCCTGATGCATGTGCAGCATGGGAAAAAGATGCAAGGAAACAGCACATGAAAACGGACCTCAAAAGCAGGAAAGCCCTCCCCTTTATTTGAAATTTGGTGGAACTGCACATGCAGCTTAACTTTCCACTCTAAAAGTCCCTTAGACTGTGAGCAGGAGGAGGCTCTGCTGTCTATGGCTGGCAGGACTCCCCTGCTGGTATTTGCAAAACTCTTTAATACTATATTTATGAGTTTTAGTCTTCTACAGCCTGGCCAATGTGGTCCCCCACCCCAAAATAATAATAAAACCTTTCCAGGAAAAAAAAAAAAAAAAGCTGTTACTGGAGCAGTAACATAGCTAGCTGGGAGGAGAGACCAAGCATAGAGCCACTGCCCATCCAGTATTGTGTCTGCTTTTCTGTCAGAACTGATTCACAGTAAATGCCTTGATAGTTTTCTAAAGGGTAAGCAAACACAGGACCACTTTGATGTTAGAACTGGACTGGATGTGAAGACACAAGTTTGATGGAGCTGAGTAGGAAAAGCTCAGATAGGGACAGTGCGTGCCATTCTTGCACAGCTCCAGTCTACCCATAAGAGCTACATTGTTGTTGTGGTTGAGTACCCTCAAGACAGTTCCAACTCATAACAATGCTGTAGAGCGTTTCCAAGGAGCAGCTAGTAGGTTTGAACCACCAGCATTATGGTTCGCAATCTAGGGTTTACCTTACAGCACCACACCAGGTGCTATCAATTGATCTTCAAGTCCTTGTGATTTGGTGTCTGCAAAGTAGAACTGCACCATGAGAGTTTTTGAAGCTGTAATGTGTAAAGAAGCAGATCACCACATATTTTTCTTGTGGCATCACTAAATGGGTTTGAACTGTCGATCTTTGAAGTTAACATTATCCATTGCACCACCAGAACTCCTTCAATGAACTTATTGCTGTTATTGTTGTTGTTAAGTGCCATCAAGTCAGTTCCAACTTATAACAACCCTGTATAGAGTTTCTAAGGAGTGGGTTTTAATGGGCAATGTTTCAGTTAGCAGTTCAATACTTATCCTACAGTGCCTCATCAGGAATTCATTGTTCTTGTTATTGTTAAGTGCCGTCAAGTTGGTTCTGAATCATTGAGATCCTGTATAGAGTTTCCAAGGAGTGGCTGGTGAGTTTGAAGCGCAAACTTGGGGTTCAAACCGGCCTTGAGGTCGAGTGCTTATCCTATGATGCCACGCCAAGATTACTTTTTGTTGTTGTTGTTGTTAAGTGCTGTCAAGTTGGTGCCAACCCATAGCAAACCTGTATAGGATTTCTGAGGAGTAGCTGGTGAGCTTGAACAGCCAACCTTGTGGATCACACCAACTTGGTAGTCCAGCGCATGAACACATAGCACCACACCAAAAACATTCCTGGTTGAAGGGGCGCCATCATCTAGACTCTGTTGGACCTCCAGTGGGTTCACAGACCTGGCTGCAGTTTACCTTATCAGGATATGTGATTACTGAAGCCACTGGCATTTAATGCCTTCATTCTTTATAACCAACTAGTAGTCAATTAGATCACCACTCTTTTCTTCTGAAGTACCTCTTGGTGGACCTGATCCAGCAACCTTTCAGGTTAGAAGCCAAGTGTGTGAACTATTTGCACTCCCCAGAGACACCTTGGTCTTTGTAGCCTGCATGTTTCACCACAAGCATTGAGGGCTTTCCTGATATGCTTATACTCAGCTCATTGTGGTGAGCACAGAGTTTGTAACTAGCACATTATATCTGCATGCTCCTGGAGATTGCTGAAAGAGTTGGAAGAACCCCTTCCTTAAAAAGATGACCAAGTGGTTCCTTGAATCTGGGCACTGCAGGTTAGAGAGGAGGCCACAGGCACAAGTCTTGACTTCATGTTGGAAAGGTTTCAGAGTTCACCTAGTCATTCAAATGGAGGGAGTGGTGATCTTACCCCCAGGGCACTAGAATCTGTAGTACCCCCTTGTTTACCCTCACCTCCAAGCTGAATCCCTTTCTTTGCCCACTCCAGTTTTCCAAGTGCTGTAGTTATTGTTAGCAGGTAGAAAGGAGTCTGGTGATCTACTGAGAATAGTGCCCACCAGGTGGGCTGAGCTGGCTTTAAATGGCTCCAAAACCCGATCATCCAGCAAAGCAGAGGCAGAGGGCACTTGAACCACTTCTGGAGCCTGAGAAAATCACACTGCCTGAATTTTCCCCATTAGCACCTCAGTGCAGGTGAAGCCTTTGGATGCAGACCTACATGTGCTCATGCATCTATTCAGACTTCAGTCTCCTGAGTCTTCCCAAGGCTTGTAATAGGAAAGTACAGATGGCATACTGTAGAATGTGTCCATGAAGAATAACAGGTAAATTGAGTGGCAAGGGAGTCACTCCATACAGTGACCATGTCAGGGAGGAGGGGTGACATCTGAGCTGGGCCCTGAAGCATGAGTAGGAGTTCAGTGCTTCAGGAGAGGAGAAGGTATGCCAGGCACAAGAAACAACATGTACAAAGATCCAGAGGTAGGCAATGAGAGGCTTGTGTGGACAACAAAAATTGCCTGGTGAGGAGGGGAGATGGCGCCTAGGGCAGTTAATGAGCAGAGGTTGGCTGGGCACCAATTTTTTTTTCTAGGAAGGGGCCTGTGTCCCCCCCCCCAAAAAAAAAAAGAAAAGAAATCCTGATACATATCCCTAAATCCCTCCCCAAGGCATATAGGCCAAGCCTTCCATGGTCAGAACTAGTAAGAGTTCTAAGAGCTCAGTGGCCGTGATTTGTTCGTACCACCACTTGGTGGTGCCCTTGGCACTTAGTTTCTCCCCAGCTGGACTCCTGGCAGCTTCTACACATACATGTTAAGTGCCATCTAGTCTACTCTGACTCAAAGCAACCTTGTATAGGGTTTCTGAGGAATGGCTGTTGAATTTGAACTGTCGACCTTGCGGTTCAAAACAACCTTCTGGTCAAGTGCTTCTACTACAGCACCACATCAGAATTCCACATGCCAGCCCCATAAAGCTATCAAAAGTGATCCAATAGAAAAGGAGGAAGTCACACCTGTGTCACCAACACAGCAGCACTGCAGTGCAACAACTGTCTGAGGCTGTGGGTCGCTTTCTGCTCAACTGTAACATAAGGCATGAGACCAGATGAGAGGGGGACAAGACCTGTCATTTTCTGAACACCTGCTCATACAAGCATAGGTGAAGGCAGTAACATACAGGTCTTTCAGACTCTTGCATTCTCAAGCTTTCAGGTCCTGATTTCTAAAATGTCCAAACCTCTCCTCCTGTTCCAGAACATGGGCTCAGCACATGTTCAGGCTCAGAGACCATTGTTACACTGGTCACAGGGCTGCAGGCATTTTCTGGACCACCTCCCTTTGATGTATGGAACAAGTATGAAAGGCAGCACCTGTCTCAGGTCCAGCATTCCTGATGAGTAGACGGCCTAGGGCCAGAGCCCACAAGAGAGGGTTCTGAGAGCAAAGCACCTAAGTGAGACTTGAGGCTTGGACCTTTCCCAACTGGGACAGGTTCAGTTGTTTGTGTTCAAGTCAGAGCTAGCTGCTACCTCCCTTCCAGTTTGGAAGCAGAGCTTTACAAGAAGTTAGTACAAAGGGTCAAGGGAGCAGTCCTTGGAGAAGGCTTCTCAGAGAGGACAGGTCTTTTTACCTGTACCTTGAAGTAGGCGTAGGAGTTTGACTAGAGAAGAATCCCTTCCAACTGAAAAAAATAATGTATGTAAAGGCCTGGAGGTATGTTAGGAAGTAGAGAGAGGTTCTGTGTGGTTTGGAGACCTTGACTTCAGCAGAGAGGAAGACTCTCCTTTGCTCTCCACACACACACACTTGAACAAATCTTTATCTTAACTCTCTAACAAGGCAGCACACCAACTCAGGGCTGAGAGGTGGAGGACATGAGTCACAGACAAAGATGAGCCAAGGGTGAACAGCAGGCCTGTCACAGACTTAGGGCACAGGTGAGCCCCAGCTGCACACACAGTGTCCAAAATAGTTTGACAAAAGTTTGATTTAGAGTTACGAGGCAGGTGAAGGTGGCTAGGGTGGAGGTGCAGTGAAGTTCGCCATCAGCAATAACACAGAATACCAGGCAAAGCAGATCCAGGGCAGAGCTCCAAAACTCGGAACCACAAAGATAGGAATACTTTAAAAGTTTGAAGGCTCAGAGATTGTGAAACTTGAAGCTGAAGGAAAAAAGTATGCACTTTTGAATCTGCCGGGCTGGGCTAGGCGGCCTGGAGCTGACATCCTGGGCGAGACCAAGCAGGGGAACAGAAACACTATGGAAAAATGCCACAGGAACCTTGGAGCAAAGATGGATAATACACTGTCAATTTTGCTTTGTTCTGATTTTCTTTTTTTTTTTTTTTTTTTTTTTTTTTTTTTTTTTTTTTTTTTTTTGGTATCTGGTAATTGGCGTGCCCACTGTTTGCTGAACTCTATTTTGGTGACTAGAAGGGGAGCCTGAGCGAGTAGACACCCCCACCCTCACCACTGGTGGGTTCTTCTGCCACGCATGCCCAAGAGCAGACCCTGAACGTTTTTTGTTTGTTTGTTTTTTGTTTTGTTTTTTAATACACAAAAGGGCAGGACAGGGCTGTAGAGAGGAAAAGACAGTGTAAAACCAAAACAGGCCAAAAATTAAATTAAAGCCTGAGGTATAGCATAATAACCAACACTGGCATCCTGAAATCTCTCAGGCAGTTTTGAAAGCAAGAAGCTGAACAGAGGACATGAAAGTCATACTCATATTAGGCTACAGATTCTTTTTTCTTCTTCTTCTCTCCCTCCTCTCCCTTTTCTGTGATTATAGACTGCAGTAATCAGTCTAGTTTTGTTGTTGCTGTTGTTTTTGGTTTTTTTCCTCTCTTGTTTTTTTTTTT
>NW_006408849.1:861415-939054 GCF_000296735.1 Chrysochloris asiatica
ATTATAAAATGTTTCAAAACACTTTACAATGGAGTTGAGAAAAATAAGGAAGAAGTCAGGAAAGCACTACAGGAACAATCAAATAAGATAGATACAGCATTGGAAACAATTCAAAACCTATAGAAAGAGGTCCAAACAATCAACAACAGAATATCAGAAATAGACAATACTCTGAAAGGACAAAGGAGTAGAATAGACGAGATGGAAGGCAGAACCAGTGAACTGGAAGACAAATCTCTCAATACCACTAAGATAGAAGAACAAACACAAAAAAGGATTTTAAAAAATCTGAAGAAGGTCTAAGATTCATGTTGGACAACGTGAAGAGGAATAACCTAAGAATTATTGGCATTCCAGAACAAGAAGAATCACACAAGTCCACAGAGGAAATAGCTGAAGAACTGCTGGAAGAAAATTTCTATAACATTCTAAAAAGTGAAAAGACAAACATTCAAGAAGCTCAACGAACCTCAGGAAGGATAATCACCAAGACATATCATAATCAAGCTTTCCAAAATCAAAGATAAGGAGACACTTCTGAAAGCAGCCAGGGAAAACAGAAGTGTCACATACAAAGTCAAGCAAGTCAGATTAAGCCCAGATCTCTCAACAGAAGCCATGCAAGCAAGAAGGCAATGGAGAGAGAAAAAAAATTGCCAACCAAGAAACCTTTATCCAGCAAAGCTATCAATCAAATATGATGGTGTAATCAAAACATTCCAGGATAAACAGAAGCTAAAGGATTTTGCCAAAGCCAACCCTGCACTACAAAACGTCCTAAAGGGAGTTCTGTGGACTGAGAACCAACAAGAACAGACAACAACCAGAGATTGACATACGTGGCAGCACCTCCCAGAATTAAGTTGACAGAAGAAAGAGTCGAGAACAGAACAAAAATATAAGAACAAACTCAGAGAATCTGGGAGGTCAGTCTATGAGCAAAACCAGTACAATGTAAAAGAAGGTAAACACATAGGAACAGAGATCCAGATGGTGAGAAGGTCAGGTGGATTACAGGATAAAATAGACTGCACTAGATGGAGAGAAAAAGAAAATTAACACTTCACAACATACCAAGAGAATGAAAATCCAAGAAGAACGTGGAAACATTAAAACTAGGAGGAAACTCACAACAAAGAACACAAAAAGCATGAACTCAACAAAGGAAGACACACAGAACAAAGAAAGCAGTATCACCACAAAAAAACAAACATAATGGCAGGAATAAATCAATACCTATCGATAATTACACTGAACATAAACAGATTAAATGCACCTGTTAAGAGATGGAGGGTGGCAGAATGGATAAGAAAACAAGATTCTTCAATATGTTGTCTGCAAGAGACACATCTCACACACAGAGACAAAAACAGATTAAGAGTCAAAGCATGGAAAAAAATATACCAAGCTAATTGCAATAAAAAGAGAACAGGAGTGGCAGTACTAATCTCGGATAAAATAAACTTTAAGGAAAAAAAACAGCATAATAGATAAAGATGGACATTATGTCACGATTAAAGGGACAACTGAACAAGATGAAATAACCATAATAAATACCTATGCTCCCAATGAAAGAGCTCCAAAATATATAAAACAAACTCTAATAGATTTGAAGAAAGAAATAGATGAATCTACAATAATAGTGGGTGGTTTTAATACACCACTTTAAAAAATAGATAGAACAACCAGAAAGAAACTTGACAAAGACACAGAAGAACTAAACAACACAATCAGCCAACTGGACCTCATAGGTATGTATAGAACATTCATCCCAACAACTGCACAATACACATTCTTTTCAAGTGCACATGGAACATTCTCCAGAATAGACCATGTTTCAGGCCACAAAACAAATCTACATAAATTTACAAATATCAAAAGACTACAAAGCATCTTCTCAGACCACAATGCTATCAAATTAGAAATCAACAATAGGAAGACCAAGGAAATCAAGTCAAATACATGGAAACTGAATAACACCCTGCTGAAAAGTGACTGGGTAGTAGACGAAATTAAATGTGAATTCACAAAGTTCCTAGAAACAAATGAGAACGAAAATACAACATACCAGAATCTGGGACACGGCGAAAACAGTGCTGAGAGGACAATTTATTGCAATAAACGCACACATCCCAAAAGAAGAAAGAACCAAAATTAACACATGTTTATCATTAAGTTTTATGACAGGATAGGTTCTCATTAGGCCCAAATGTGAACAAAATGGCAATCTCTACCCTGATAGTCATCAAGCCTTCTCAGTCTGGTGGTACACCCTCCTTGGCATGTGAAAAGCAGGTGTTCTTATCTAATGCTATCCTGATTGGACACTGAAGTCATTCTGTGGGCCAAGGCTCCCCATGGCCCCAGCCCAGCCAGGTTGATCCATGGTGGGCCAATGACCAGCATTGCAGCCCCCAGAGGCCTAGGCACCTCTTGCCAGCCCCCAACTCCAACATGGAGGTCACTGAAACTGGAGAAGTTGATCTGGACTGTGTGTCTAGGCCGATCTGACCAAAAGGTGGTTAAGGTTTGACCACAAAGAGAGGGAGGCCAGCTCAGCAAGCAGCAAGATGGAGTATGATGGACTTAGAGTGATGTGATCTGAGGCAGAACTAGTATAGTAATGAGAATGAGTGGTAGTGCTATTGTCACACTAACCAATCAGGAGGAAGTGAGAATGATACTTTCAAAATCTGAGCTTCCTCATGGGACAAAGGATTCAGTTGGCTCCTCCTGGGCTATGGAGGAAGAAAAAGAAGCCATGATGACTATGTTCCCACCCACATGGCACCACCTGTAGTTTAGTCCTGAAGGGTCTTTCCTGGTGTAGAAAGTCCTGGCAAACACAGGGAACAGGAGGATTATTCTGAGCAGGGACCATGGCCTGGGCAAACACTGTGAAGTGGCAAGGAAAGGGGCCCATTGAGCAAATCAGTGTCGATGAAGGATGTGACACTGGACCATGTCATAAGGGCCAAATCTTGAGTCTGAGGCCAAGATTTTAACCTGAGGGCAATGGCACCATAGGTTCTTAGCAGGAAGTATCTGAATGGTTGAACTCCTTTCACTGTCACCAGCAGAAAGCTCTTAAGACCCACTCTCCAAAGGAATTGTGGTGATGTAAAGGAATAGGGGGAAGAGGGGAATGCCAGGGTGGAGGGGGACATCCAAGAGATGCTGAGTGAAGACACTGTCTGATGCTCACTCTCTCAGAGCAGAGAATAAGCCATAGTTTTGTGAATAAACCATAGTCAACATTTTCCAAATTGAGGTCCAAAGAGGTGACGTTACACAACATGAAAGTGACGAGCTCATTCTCCTAAGCCAGGGGTGCACATCATTGGTGTTTCAGGCCCACCTTCCCCCCCCCCCATGGTCCCTCTTCTGCACTATAGCCCAACTCCACATCTCACTGAAAGAGATCTGCTTCCAGGTAATGGTGCCGTGTGAGGACCTGGAGATCAGAACTGTATGGGCCCATCTGAAGTAGCCTAGTCTTCACCCTCAGCTATTGGGGACCAGGTGCAGCATCTCAAGGTCAGAGACGTTGAAGAAGTGCTTCCTTTGGAAGAAGTTCAAGTCCCTCTATGAGTTGATTGACTTTTAATGCCCCATCACCATCACCAAGAAGCAGCAGATCTTCATGCAGGATGAAGAGCCCCAGCTTGAGGTAAGTGGGCAGGCAGTAAGGCAAGCAGGCATTCAGTGCCTGTCTCAATGCAGAAGGGCAGGACACAGGCTCAGGCTATTCTTCCTCTGCAGCCAGGGCTGCTGGAGGGGGTGAAGTCTGAGCTTCCAGAGCTCACAGGGGGAAAAAAATTGAAGTTCCACTGGGCAAATTGTGTCTGGCTTGTTCTCAGCTCCCTCTATAGTGTATGGCACACAGTAGGTACTCAATAAGTGTGTATTGAATGAAGTAAGAACTGACACCTTCTGAGCTTATTGATATTTTGCACTGAGCTGGGCTCTGTATTTTGAAAACCTCACTGTGCCCATTGTACAGATGAGGAAACTAAGGATCAGAATGTGGCATGGCATGCGAATAGACTTAGTCCTAGCGTCTTAAGCATCTGGAGCTGGGTGGGGTGTGATCACTTGTGGGTGGGGACCTGGCCAGGCATATCTACCCCATCCATCCTCATAATAACAGCAATTTGCCAGCTGGCCCTGTCATCATGGCCCAAGGACCACCTCCTGCTCTCATTAGGGAGATGACACCAGCCAGCAGGGTAATTAGCTGCAAAAGGCTGTTTGTCTTGGGGGGTGTCAGAAAGACCTGAGGCTGGAGGTCAAGACCAGGAAGGGCCTAGAGAGCATGTCATGGCCTAGGCCTTGAGGAAGGGCTGACTTCCACAGAGAAGCTGCCTGTCTACCCCCTCCCTTGCTTCCACACTTTGTCTCTTTACCACCTGTTTCCCCTCTGTCAAATGTGCCAAGACTGTCAAACAGCAAACCATCAGAGACTCCATCCATTAGTGCATCTTCTGCCCCACTGGCATGTTGGCCTCGTCCGAGAAGTAAAATCACTGTGGAGAGTCTTACTGTTGGATCTCATGAATCTCCCTGTAGGAACTCCCAGGGGTCTCTGTCTCCCAGACCTGCCCAATTCTCCATGACATAAACCCACTCTTCCCAGCTCGAGAGTGTGAGAGGGCTGTGATAAAGCTGAGGATTGCCCACACCCACTGCCTTGCTCTGGACTGGGCCCTAGGACCAAGACACATCCTCCTTCCTCGGCAGAGAACCTCTAATTATGCCCTTTGCCAATCCTATTGCCTGTCTGGTGCCCGGTGGAGATCCTGGCAGGGCAGTGGGAGCTGGAGTCACTGTACCTGGACAGAGCTGCGCCTGGAATTCAGAGAGTTCCAGTCCAGCTACCATGAAAGGTGAGGGAACTGAGTCCCACAAAGACTTACCTACGGTGCCGATCCCGAGCACCTGACCACCAGCCCCAGGGTCACAGCCAGCCTTCCAGGAATAGAGTGTTCTCATAGAAGCAGTGCCTATGGGCAGATGTTCTGGGTGGGGGTGGCCAAAGGAGACCCATAGAGCAGCTAGGCCTAGGGTTCATCTCAATTCCCCTTAAGCCCCTCCCCAGCTCATTTCTCTATGTGGAGATTCCAAGAGGGAATTGCTTGGCTGTAGGCTCTGAAAGGGAAGGTAGGTTGGACCTCAGTATGGGGTCCACTGACTCACCCCTAGTCTCCTCATAGTTTTCCTGGACATGCTACGTCCAAGCCCAGTTTGACTTCACGGCCCAGGATCCCTCACTGATCAGCTTCTGCCACTGTGACAATATCGAAGTCCTGGATCACTGGGCCCCCACTAGTGGCGGCGCCAGCTTCTTCCCAGAGAGCTCTGTGCAGCCTGTACACTTGGGACAGGTGGGTGCCCAGCACAGAGCCAGAACATCTGCTCAACAGGCCCACTTCACAGGAGAGATAGAGGTTCTGAGGGCCCCATGAGCCCTGCCACCTGTCTGAATCACACAGGGTTCAGCGGGGAGTGGACTAGATGTGGAGCTCCTGATTTCCAGCTACTTCACCATAATCCCTAGCCCCCCAACACTACCTTATTGACAGGAGGTTCCCAGGATCTCTTACCTGGCTCCCTCCCATTCGCCCCAGTTGTCCCTCCTTCAGAATGACCCGAGTTGAGTGGGTTGAGCCCAAACAAGGCAGCTGCAGAGCTATATACCTCCACTGATTGGTCAGCCCCCAGGTAGTGATGGGCTTCTGGCAGCCCCTCAGCTCTAGGCTACACCTGAACACCTTCACCCCACCCCTACCATGGACACTTGAGAGTTGCTAGAGGCCACATCACTAAGGCCGAGGACACATAGACCATTTTGAGCTTCACCCTTGCCCCACCCCCACACCACTCTCAGCGTGAGCCTTCTAGAATGTGCCCATTGCTCTCCTGCTTAAGATGCCAAGGTAGCCCCCGTCTGCCCTCACCCAGCACCATTTCTCAAACTGACCTGAACTCAGGACACTTGCTTGTGTGTGTGCTTTGGGCACTGTTCTGAGGAACACACCTCAGAACAAAACCTTACCAGCACCATTCCTATCTGGCCTCCTCTCCAGCCTCAGGGCCCACTATCTCCTGCCTGGTCCAGGGTCCCCAGATGCCCAGACCCTCCTGTGGAAACACTCTGTGCTCTGGGCAGGGCTTGCTGCCCTCCCATGTGTTTGAAGCTGCAACGCTGAAGTTCTTCCCTCAGCTCCACACCATCTGCCCATAGCAAGTTAGAGGGACTCCTGAGGGACATGTACCTCCGACTGCCCAACCACCCAGGGGACCTGGACTACAGGAGTTCTGGTTCATTGGAGGAGCTTAGGGAAGCTGGGTAGAAAATACAGCTGGATTGCAGGGGTTCCACAGAGAGGTGCAAGGATTCTAGATATGGGCAGAACTAGCATAAAGGTAGAGATCCCAATGGCATGAGAAAATGGGGAACAGAACCTGCTCCCAGCCTGAGTACCACCTGGAGCAAGGACAACGAGGTAGGTTTATACAGGCTTCCAATACCAGGCTGATGGGAACATGATGAAGAGCCACAGAGGGTTTTTGAGCGAAGGAGGGAGCTAGGGAAGGTGAGAAGGATCCTTTGGCAGCAGGGAGCTGGCGAGTGGGAGGACACAGTTGCTGCAGTTGCATGAGTGGGGCCCTGTATTGTAAGTAGGCACTGTCTCCCTCAGTTTGTCCCAGCTGTTGTCCCAGGGCTGGCTCAAGACCCTTAAAACTCTGAGCTCTGAGTGGGGCTGCTGCTCCTGCCTGGGGTCCAGGTACCAAAGTAAAAACAGTAGAACAAGATACCCATCAGAAATGTCATTTTATTTCCAATTATGTCTACTGTAGTGCTATTTTTGAAAGATCAATTATTTTGCCCCATGTCCCCAATTTTTCAGGGCTCCTGCTTGACTGGCTTGGCAGGCCCCAGGCACTGGTCTGCTGTGTGATATTGAGGGGGCTCAGTCATCATAAGAGAAGGAGGTGGTCCTGCACACCATGGGGCCCCAAACCTTGGAGGTCAGGCTCCCACCTGCCTACTCCAGTGGCTAGGTCAGGCAAAGTAAGCATAGAAGAAGATATTGACACACATGAGGAGAACAGCACTGAAGTTACAGACACAGGCCCAAAAAGCATACTTCTGGGGCATTTGGCCATCACCTGGAGGGGTCAGAGAGGAGGAAGGGATGAAAGAGGAGGACAGGTCCAGACCTGGCACCCCCAGCACTGAGGTGGAAGGGGAAGATGCATCTAGGGTAGGGCACTGACCTGCTTTAGCCTGAGATAGTGTCCACCAGGTAAGGTTCTCAATCTGCAAGAGGAAAAGAAGAATCCAAACAAGGTCAGGGATCAGTGACAGAAAGATGGCAGCTGAGTTCAGAAAGGGACAGGGATCAACACCAGACAGAGTTAGGAGTCAAGGGCTAGAAAAGTCCGAATGGGACCAGAGACAGAAATTGAGCATTTAGGATGAAGGGTCAGGATCCAGTGCAGACATGACCCATGAAAAACTCAAAGGCCAGGGTAGGCAAACTCACCTGTGCTTCCTGAGGGGCTGGAGTCAGTAGGCTCCCAGCCACCACCACAGCACTGCTAAGCACAAAGAGAACGATGGCGAAGTGCAAGTAGTGGATGCTGCCGAGGAGGGCCGGCTGTGTGTTCGGGGCACCGCAGGGTGGGGCTGGGTACAGGAACTCCAGGACCAGCCGCCCAGCACCCATAGCCAGTCCTATCATCAGGCCCCAGAAGGCCCCCTGGGAGAGGGAGGCAGGGCAGGTGGTTCAGGTGAGGAAGACTAGGGTCCTTCCCATGCACCAGTAGGGGAGACATGAATAAGTGAAGGACATGGAAGAGGCTAGGTAGAAGGTCTCATCACTGACTAGACAGGCAACCCACAACCCATCCTGCCATCCCATATCCACCACCTGCTCATTGGCACGCTGCCAGAAGATTCCCAAGACAAAGACTGCGGTCACTGGTGGAGCCAGGGAGCTGGTCACTGATTGCATGTAGATGAAAAGCTGCCCACTATTCGAGCCCTGCAGGATGGGGATCCAGGCTACACTCACACCAATGAGCACCACGATGACCAGCCTAGGCAAGGTGGGAGTGGGCATGAGACTAAGGCTATGGATTGCTTGGAACCTTCTTCCATGTTCTTCACTCTGTCCCCTGCCACTTCGCCCCACCTGGCCAACCTACCCTCCCTGAGGTCTCCCTTAATCGTCTCCTTCAAGGTACCCACTCACCTCCACTGGCCTCTCACAGTTCTCCTAGCACACCTCTCCTCCAGCACTGCAGCCCTTTGAGATCAGCTCATAGCTTGATCCAGGGCCTGGGCTCCCCATTGCACAGTCAAGCCCCCTCCCTTCCTTTCAGGTCCTGCCTGCCCCCTGCTGAACAGAATCCTTCACAGTAGGTTCCACACATCCATTCCTGCAACAAAAACTGCCAGGGCCCAGATGGTGAGGAGCAGCCGAGGTCCTACTAGCACTCAGAGTTGAGGCAAGACAGTCTGTCACCCTGTATTCAGGATGGGGTCAGAGGAAGCCCTCCAATTCATGATGGTTTTCCAGAGGAGGGATCCCCAGAGCCTTGGAGAGCTATGGGACCAGCTAAAGGGATAGGCCCTTAGTCCCATCTGCTCCCCTATCTCCTGAATCAATGGGTATCCTTCTGGGAACGAGACCCTTGGAGCCACACTCACAATGCTGGGGACAGTAGATGCTGTGTATCCTCTGGGGTGGGTCCTCCTCCCCATCCACCCGACTTTCTTCCCTGTCAAGCCCTAAGGTGGAGGAAGGAGGTATCACTTGATTAAGGTTAATTAACCCTTAGCCTGGTGAGCAGGCAGATGGGTGCTGCCCTCTTCTAAGGCCTGAGCAGGCCTCCATTATGACCAATCCTGCCCACCCTCCATATGCATCCACTGTCCAAAGGCAAACTCAGCATCTCCCTGCCAGAACCAGGGGGTCCCTCCATGACTAGCTGTGGCACTCCCATCTTTGTTGTTGTTAAGTGTCATCGAGTCGATTCTGACCCATAGCGACCTTGTCTAGGGTTTCTGAGGAGCCGCTGGTGAGCTTGAACTGCCGACCTTGCAGTTCAAACAGCTTTGCAGTCCTGCATATTAACCCACAGCATCACACCAGGACTTCACTGCCATCTTACTACCATCTAAGATCTCCTTTCCCAACTCAGCCCCAGTCAGGCTGCCACAGAGGTCCCAGAACCAGCCCAGTCCCAAGGCCCTGCATGGTTGGGCCACCACCTGCTGCCCATCTCAGCCCAGCCCTGCCTCTTGCCTCCTTGCTTATGAGTCACCCTGTAGCCACCAGAACAACCAGACCATCTCAAGACTTAATCTCTGTCTGGTTGTCCCCTCTGCCTGGATGCTTCCCCAACTTCTTCACTAAGCACACACACTGCACCAGAATCAGTAACCCCTCCCTTGTCCTCCTGGGCTGTAGCCAAGTTCATAGGGGATCCTGTCAAGGGTGGGGAGCTCTTGGTTATCTCTGGGTCCATGTCTCGTGACTCAGCACTGGGTTCTGGAGAGGCACTGGGCATTGTGTGCTGTCTGAATAACAAGACAGGGTGAGATGGCAGGGGAGGGGATGATGGTACAAAAGGCCTGAGTGTGAAGAGCCCCAGAGGTGAGGTTATCCTTACCTCCCAGACTTCAATGCTCCTCTGGTCTTGACCTGACAAGACCGTCAAGATCACCAGGGTCTTGACGGCCTCCTCCTGGGCTTCTAGGATCTGACCTGCTGTCCGTCTCCAATGCCCATCTCTCTATGGAGCCAGGCTCTGGTCATGCTAGTATCCCACCAGAGAGCAGGTCACACTAGCTTAGGATTCAAGGTTTGAATGGTAGTTCTTTAGGCAGGAGGAGGCTGAGCAGGTACCCCAGTGCTTTAGGAAGGAGAAGCAGTAGAGGCTGAGCCCTCCCCAACACCAGCCACTGGCCCTTTCTTATCTACTGGACTGGCAGAGAGAGAAACCCAAAGTAGGACCACACAGCCTGTGTCCTGCTCATGGAGTCTGAGGACCAGGCTAGCAGAGCCTGGGGGACCTTGGCTTGGCAGAAGAGGTAGGAAGAAAGGTTAAGGCATGACGGCTGAGTAGATGAACCGCCATGGTGGGGGTCTATTCAGGAACTTGGGCTTGAGAAAGAGCAGAGAAGAAGCCTGCTTCCAGAAGGCAGTGAAGGACCACTTGGGAAAGAACTACTAAGAGTTGGAAGCCAAGGCACACACTGGATGGAGCTGTGCCCAGAGAACAGTGCTCCTCAGAGGAAGCAGTGTCTGACACTGCCACAGCAGAGCAGGGGTCCAGGGCCCAGGGCCCCATTCTCAGGATGCTGGAGCAGAGAAGGAATGAGAGAGGGGTCTATATACAGAGCAGTCACCATAAGGTCCCAATCTATCACTGGGGAGGGTTGCTTGTTGGGAGTTGTTTGTTGGCGACATGGACACACAAGCATCTTGCATAGTAGAGCAAGAGACTCCTTGTTCTGGAGAAGCCTGAAGATGAGCTCATGATGCCTGCCAACTAGCATGTCCCTACAGGATTCTACTGCAGAGCTCAGCTACTTTGCAATGTCTGAACAGCATCTGGAGTAACCAAGGGTGAGCACCAGCACACTGCTGGCTAACCAACACCAGGGCTAGCTCTCTATGAGGGAGGTGGGGCTTGTTCCTCTTCAGGTGCTATCAGGAGAAGACTCATGGAGGAGGCAGCCCTTGGGCACAGTCTATAATGACTAAGGTGAGTCATTGAGATGGAGTCATGGAGGCCCAAAAGGCAACATGGCTAGAGTGGTAGTTCCGGAGCCTTCTTTGGGGCAGCTGGGTAAAGGCTCAGGTTTGGGAAGACAAAGAGATCTCTAGATTAATGGTATAGAGGTGACTGGATCCCAGCCCAGGGGAAGATGAGCAGGAGAGTAACTTGGGAAATGGGATGAGCAGGCCATTTTGGCTTCTTCTCTCCTCTCTTTCTTGACATCCTCCTTTCTTCAACTGGTAAACGTCTACTCATCTCTCAAAGCCTGCTACTTGTAGGCCCTGACTGCCCAGTATCCCAGCACTTGACAACCATACCGCCCCACCAGCAGCAGCTCCCGCTCGCCAGCACTGGGCCGTAGTCGCCGCCAGATATCCATGGTGAAGAGCGTGCTGCTGCTATTGAAGATGGAGGTCAATGACGACATGAGCGCAGCCATCATCACAGCGAGCATCAGTCCCCGAAGACCTGCGGGCAGTGGGCCAGGATGGCTGCTGTGATCCTGTCTGAAGCCCTGGGAGGCCCCACCATCTCAGGTTGAGTTGCCTAGATCCTTCTGAGGGAAGAGAGGGGAGGGAGACTAGTGTGACACTGTAGAATAAGCACTGAACTGCTAACCGCAGGTGGACTGTTCAAACCCATCAGCCACTCCTCAGAAACCCTATACAAAGTAGTTGAGGCGGAACCAATCAGAGGGCACACAACAACAGGGAGACCAAAAGGCAGGAGACTAGGAAGGTCATGGCCACACTGCCTTGGGAACTGCTGCTTGTGCCTGCAGCTTTCTGGCAGGCAGAGTAATCATCATAATTACCAGCAGCCGTTGTTGATGTCAATGTCAACCCTCTCATCTCTAAAGCACTTTGCAGTTGACAACGCACTTTCACAGCCACCACCTCATTTGACAGAAGAGGAAATAGGAGCTCAGAGAGAGGATGAGAGGTGCTCAGGGACTCAGGACTCACAGCAGGCCTTATGGGGCAGGGCACTCTGCTTAGAAGTTAGCCCTGGGCAGGCACGTGCCTCACTAGTCCCCAGTGACTCGGTCTCTCCTGGCATGAGGGACTTCAGCATGCAGAATGAATACCCTTTCTTATTTACCACATTATGGAAGAGGAGATGCATCCCCAGACAGGGAGAAAAAAGTCCAACAATGAGTGACTGGCTGAAAACAAAAGTTCCTACTGTAGAACATGAAATCTAAAGGCTTTTTGCCTGTGAATGAATGACTCCAACCTTTGTTGTTGTTGTTGTTGTTGTTGTTGTTGTTGTTGTTGTTGTTGTTGTTAGGGGCCATCGAGTCGGTACTGACTCATAGTGACCTTATGCACAACAGAATGAAACACTGCTCGACCCTGGGCCAACCTCACAATTGTTGCCATGCTCGAGCCCATCGATTCTGTCACTTTGCCAATCCATCTCGTTGGGGGTCTTCCCCTTTTTCTCTGACCCTCCACCCTACCAAACATGATATCCTTCTCCAGTAACTGGTTCCTCCTGACAATATGTCTGAAGCATGAGAGACAACATTTGGCCATCCAAGCCTCCACAAGTTCCAACACAGATCTGTTGGTTCTTTTGGCAGCCCATGGCACTTCCAATATTCTACTCCAACACCATAACATAAAAGCATCAATTCTTCTACAGTCTTCCTTATTCACTGTCCAGCTTTCATATGCATATGAGGTTATTGAAAATACCACGGCTTGGGTCAGGCACACCTTAGTCCTCAAGCTGACATCTTTGCTCTTCAACACTTTCAAAAAGGTCTTGTGCAACAGATTTGCCTAATGCAATCCATTGTTTGATTTCTTGACTGCTGCTTCCATGAGTGTTGATGATTGATCCAAGAAGAATGAAGTCCTTGACAAGATTCCAACCTAGCAGAGTTTAATTCCATTTTGTGCTTAGGTTTAAATGTTGTTCAGATGGCAATTTTTTCTTGAATACCTCATGTACCTTGGACAACTCAACTGTCAGAAACACAGTATATTTAAAAGTGAGTTTGGAGACAATTTCCTCATGGGAACATTCCTGGACATATTCCTTAAAGGTTGGCTACTTGTGATGCCACACCTACTTGTGATAAGAGCCTCAGAGATGGTCAACTTTCCTATCTGTGATAGTCCCCTCCTTGCTTTCTGTAAGCCTGACATTCGTATGTGATGCATGGCTGCTATCATCAGTCATGGTTGTGAAAGAGATGCTTTTGTTCTCTGTGCCCTATAAACAGTCACCACATGGAGATAGAACTTTGGAAACTCATCATGGTATCTGATTTCCCTCGCCTATGTTTGTCTTTGTCTTGTGCTTTCTCTTGTCTAAGACTTAATAAAGTATCTATACAGTATTTAAAAAGATTGAAGTTGTCAAGGACTTCATTCTTCTTGGATCAACAATCAACACTCATGGAAGCAGCAGTCAAGAAATCAAACGATGTATTGCATCAGACAAATCTGCTGCACAAGACCTTTTGAAAGTGTTGAAGAGCAAAGATGTCAGCTTGAGGACTAAGGTACGCCTGACCCAAGCCATGGTATTTTCAATAACCTCATATGGATGCAAAAGCTGGACCATGAATAAGGAAGACCGTAGAAGAATTGATGCTTTTGAGTTATAGTGTTGGAGGAGAATATTGAAAGTGCCATGGGCTGCCAAAGAACCAATAGATCCGTTTTGGAAGAAGTGCAGCCAGAGTGCTCCTTGGAGGTCAAGATAGCCAAACTTCGTCTTTCATACTTCAGACATATTGTCAGGAGGGACAAGACACTGGAGAAGGATATCATGTTTGGTAAGGTCAAAGAAAAAGAGGAAGACCCCCAATGAGATGGATTGGCCTAGTGGCAGCATCAGTGGACTCATGGCAACAATTGTGAGGTTGGCCCAGGATCAGGCAGTGTTTCGTTCTGCTGTGCATAAGGTCGCTATGGGTCGGTACCAACTCGATGGCACCTAACAACAACAACATGAAGATGGGCTCTCTTTTCTCCCCTGTATCAGTCTTATGGAGGTGGGTGGGAAAGGGACGCTGTACAAGCTTCTGGGAGTAATGGTCTAGAGAGGGGCTGAGGGAAGGGACCAGCTGAAGAAGATGAAGGATCTTGGACTGGGTCCCAGTCTGTCTCCAGTAATTTCTCTTTCAGAATTTCAGCCATTCCTCTGCCCCTACGGATTGCCTGCCCCTTTGCCCCACTCCTCAGCCAGGATAAGCCTGACATGGACCTCCTTCCCCATGGATCCAACTTTGGAGATGCCCACCATTTCCTGGACAAGGCATCTGACTTGCTGTGTGACTCCAGGCATCACACAGGCCTCTCTGTTCACTTTTTTAGATGGATTGGAATAAGGGCCAAGAGAGAATGAGTTATATCCCCCTTTTCCCCAAAATATTTCTCCACCTTCTTTTTCTTGCTCAGGTTGATGGATTGAATCAGTGCTGATTCCACCCATTTCTTAGATGGGGAACTCAAAGCCTAGAGAGGGATTGACTGCTTCAGTGACTGCTGGGTGTCAGTGTTGGAGAAATGGCAAGCCTTGCCAGAACATAAGGGAAAGGTGAGGCCCAGAAGTAAGAAAACCACAGTGATGCCAAGACTTGCACAGGCACTTGTTGAATTTAATCCTAGCAATAACACTGAGGGGTGGATAGGCATCATTATCTCCAATTTATAAATGAGAACACTGAGACCCAAGCAGGGAAGCGATGCACTTCAAATAGCTCCACCAACAAATGGCAGAATCAAGATCTGGTCCCAGCTCCAGGCACTCAGGCCCTGTAGGAGGGAGGAAGAAAGGCAGAGGTGGGGTGGGTTTGGGGAGCGGCCTAAAGCGGAGGCCAGGGAAAAACCAGGGTTGCAAACTCCACGAGGCCTGGAACTGCAGAAGTCTGAGGGTTCCTTCCCTCTTTTTGCTTAGGGTGGGGTCATCCACATACCCTGCCACTTTGTTCCTACTTGAACACTCCCTAAAACAGGAAATTCACCAGCCTAGTAGGCTTGTTGCTGCCATGAGAAACATGGAAAATGCCAAGACTGGGCCCATAATTCTGCCCATAGAACCCAGTAGTGCCTGAGATTTTCAAGGCTGAGGAGCTCTGAAGATACAGGGTGGGGGCACAATTTAAGCCTCTGATCCTCACAGAGCAAGCCATGAACTTTAGAACCAGGCAGACTTAAACTTGAGTCTTAGTTACTCTGTATGGTGGTGGTTATATGCCGTGGAGTTGGTTCTGACTCATAGCGATGCCTGAGTTAATTTCTCTATTTACCTCAGTGGAAAGCTAATGCTTCCAGACAGCACTGAGGAGTTTATAGAAGTGGTGGGACATAGTGAGAGCATAAGCGTAGCCATTTTGCCTGTGAACATGAGTATAGCTGTTTTCAGAACATAACTACTCGGCTTTGTTGTTGTTAGGTGCTGTTGAGTCTGTACCAACTCATAGCGACATTATGCACAACAGAAGGAAACACTGCCTGGTCTTGAACCATTCTCACAATCGTTACTATGCTTGAGCCCATTGCTGCCGCCACTGTGCCAATCCATCTCCTTGGGGTGGGGAGGGTCTTCCTCTTTTTTGCTGACCCTCCACTTTACCAAGCACAATGTCCTTATCCAGGGACTGGTCCCTCATGATGATATGTCCCAAGTATGAGGGACAAAGTCTGGCCATCCTGGCTTATAGGGAGCATTCTGACTGTACTTCTTCCAACACACATTGGTTTGTTCTTTTGGTAGCCCATGGTGCTTTTAATATTCTCCTCTAACACTGTAACGCAAAGGCATCAATTCTTCTACAGTCTTCATTATACACTGTCCAACTTACACATGCATATGAGATTACTGAAAATACCATGTCTTGAGTCAAGCGCATCCTGGGCCTCAAACTGACATCTTTGCTCTTTAACACTTTAAAGAGGTCCTGTGCAGCAGATTTGCCTAAAGCAATACGTCATTTGATTTCTTGACTGCTGCTTCCATGAGTGTTGATGGTTGATCCAAGCAAAACAAAGTGCTTGACAACTTCAGTTCTGCTTTGTTTTTGTTGTTGTTGTTGTTAAATGCCTCTGTAGAGTCAGTTCTGACCCATAGCCACCCCCTATAGGGTTTCTGAGGAGCAGTTGGTGAGCTTGAACCACCCACCTTGCAGTACAAACCGACTTTGCAGTCTAGCACATTAGTCCACAGTGCCCGAAGGGTAAATACAATCAAGTACTGCCTGAAAGCATCTTATACACTACCACCACCACCCATCTTTGTCCTTGTTTCTTCTACATTACACTGGTAATGGTTGCCTAGGCTTGAAGCCTGGTCCCTGTTTGTATGGCTTCTGATAAGAAGTGACTATCTAGGCAAACAGGCACTGAGAGAGTTACTCATGTACTCCCTTTTGATGTGTTTATTGGGACACAGTAACCACCTTGTGAATCAGTGTAAGTGTTACAATGATAAGATTATAGCCCATCTGCATGTTGTACTAATTAACATTGTTAAACAAGTATAAATATTGCTCGTAAAAAAAAATAGTCATTGAGCACCAAACCAGTCTCTTTGCTGTGGGTGCTCCAGCATTCAACTTTCTAAAGATAGTAAGGTCTCCTGGTGTGGTGCTATAGGATCAGCACTGAACTGTGAACCATAAGATCAGCAGTTCAAGTCCACCAGTTGCTCCTCGGAAACCCCATATGCAGAGTTGCTATGAGTAGAAACCAACTTGGACTCAATGGTACTTAACAACAACAATGGTAATAAAGGCTCTTCTCGTTCTTTTTTTATCTGAAGTGTTGCTTAACTGGACTCAGTCATTCTAGGGTATCGGACCCAACCTTGGGGGTCACCATACGAAACATGACAGAAGTATAGACAGCCTTTCTTGAGAAATATTGAAACACAAGATCTGGGGTCAGGCTCTGGGCCCGATTGTTCAAGTCCAAATTTCAGCTGTGTAGTTTACTTGCCATGTGGACCTTAGTCAAAACCAGCATCTTTGGGTCTCATTTTTCCCATCCCTAAAATGAGGATTGGGTTCTTAAGAAGAGTTCATGTAAAGACCTTGACGTCCCTGGGTGATGTAAACAGTTGAGTGCTGGAAAGGTTGGCTGTCTGGACTCACCCAGTAGTGTCTGGAAGGTAAGGCCTGGTAAAGTGCTTCTGAAAGTACTTCGAAAACCATGGGGAGCAAAGTTCTACTCTGCATACATGAGGTTACGAATAGTCGGGATCAACTTAATGGCAACTAAAAACAACAAAGCCCATGGAGCAGGGCCTGAACACAGGGGTGCTGAAGAAGTCATCTTCATTATTATTATTATTATTTTCCTCCAAAGGAGCAGCCCATCCTACTCAAGACCAAGTGTCATATCCAATCCCAGACCCAGAGTGACCTCTGTAGCCTCCAGGGGCCCCCACCCCTTGTTGGGCCCATGATTCTGCATCTCCCCACCCCTCCTGCCAGCAGTGCTGGGCCACTCAGCCTCACCTGTGGGCATCAGTTCTATGACCAGCTTGGGGTAGGCGATATTGGAACAGCCGATCTCAGCCCCACAAGCCCGCAGGCACTCGGAGGGTACCACACAGCCCACATCATCTGCAAGAAAGGAAGGCTTAGAGCCCACACCACAGCACACCACTCCTCCCAACACACAGAGTGTGTTGTCACTGCCCAGACAAATGGCTGGTTGCTGGGCCTCAGTTTCCCAATCTAATCCATGGGGAGCCATTCTGACGCCTCACCCCCTACTCTTTTTTTCTGTCTTGCATCACAAATCCTTCTTCCTATTCCCATGATCCTAAAAGTCCAGGGAGACTCCATTGGAGTGTAGCTCCTTCCAGGTAAGAAATCCCCACTGTACTCTCCTCTTCTTCCACCCAGCCATCCTTCCCATAGGGTAAAACAAAGACCATAGAGAGGCTGTGGCTGGTACTCAGTCTCCTCCTGGTCTTTTCCTGTCACTAAGTCACTGGTCGCTGCACATTGCCAAGCTAGACACAGTGGCTCAAAAGCTGGGCTGCCATCAATGCTGTTTCTTCATGCTTCTGCCTCCATCCCTCAGTCTATCCCTGGCACCCCAGCCAGATTGCGAAGGTAGCTCTGGGATCAGAGCTTTAAACCAGCGGTGTTATCTGGCCTCCAGAGGACTCTCTGAGCCAGCTCATGCCACCTGCTGGCCAGAACCCTCCAGTTATTCCAAATAAACTCCACACTCCTCTCTGTGGCCTATTAGAACCCATGGTCATCCAGGCCTCAGCTGCTCCTTCTATCTCATCTCCTTCCCACCTTGTCATGGTGCTCCAGTGATCCCTTCCATCTCAGGGCCTTTGCACATGCAGTTCCTCTGACTGGTGTACTTCCCCTAGACCACCTCCCCACCTTCCCACCTCCCAAGTTCCCTCAGTCCCCAGCCTCCACACCACTTCTCTTCATCCTTTTCTACCCCTGGAATTGGTCATGCTTACTATTTATTGTCAGTTTATGCACTGGTGGTGGTGGTGGTTGTGGGCCGTAGAGTTGGTTCCAACTCATAGCAACCCTGTATAGGGTTTCCAACACAGTAAATCTTATTGGAGCAGAAAGCCTTATCTTTTTCCCATGGAGTGGCTAGTAGATACGAAGTGCTGACCTTGCGGTAAGCAGCCCCACTCTGGACTCACCATGCTACAGTGCTCAGGTGTGTTGAATGATGAGGGATTAATGAATTTCCTGGGCATCAAACCACACCTATATCCCCAAGTGGACTCTCAGAGCAGCCTCTTTGATGGGCAGCTGGAGCAGAAACCACAGCCTCTCCTTGTTTGGGGCAGTAGCAACCCTGGGCCCATGGGCTTTGCACCGGGGCCCCAACCATCGCCCCATTTCTGGTGCGGCACTGCTCCTGTAGGACCATGCTCTCAGAGTCTGGCTCACAGAACCCCCATGGAAGCAGGCACAGCATATTTTATCCCTGCTCACCAGCAAAATCTAGGAAAATTGAGAGTCAGCCCCAAGCCCAATTATCATCCCATGAAATTGGGATTAACATTCTAAAAGCTGTTGGCATCATTCTCCTGGGATGTCCAGGAGGTGCCACAGAAGGCAACACCAATGACATATGGTAGTGATGGGACAACTAAGCAACAGCCGGCAGTAGGTGTGGGGACACTACAGACCCAGTGGTCCAGCTGGGCCGTGAGGCCACCCATGTCAGGTACTAATGCTCTGTAATTGGGTGCTTTCTGTGCAGACTGAGCACTGCTCATTCAGCCCTGCACCCCTCAGAAAGATTCTCCTGGACCTCAACCCAATGGAGTCTCAGACCCTGCTTCCAAGCCAGAAGCACCATCTACTCACAGACCCACTCCCAGGTTCTGGACTCTGGGCTCCCTGTCACAGGCACTTCCTGCTCAGTGGTCCTAGTCAGGGCTACCCAGTGGTGGTTCCACGCTCTCTCCTCCCTCTTGTCTCTCTTCTCCAGCCAGTCTTTGTGCCCAGGGCTTCACTCCGCCCCCAGTCCAGCTCCAGCAGCTCTTGTGCAGCTCACCACTGGTCCCCTCCATCCTTCCTGGCTGTGGGGCTTTCAGTCATAGTTCTGAATACATTACTGACTTCTCAGGAACAACCTCCCACCCCCATCCCCAGAGTCTGGCTTTCTGGAAAGTCTTTTCCAAGGCATTCAAGGCCCTGGCACCAGCCACCCTGACCTGCTTCTATTCATTGTCTTATCCACACCTCTGACTTACACCTCCATGCCTTTGCATGTTGTGCCATTCCCATTTAACACCCACCTTTATTTGCCTCCTGCTTCAAGGCCCACTGAAAAGGGCTTGTCCTCTAGGCTTTCCCTCTACCCACCCCCAGGCAATAGCAGCTTCCTTCCTAGTCCCACACAGCTAAGGATTGAATCACAGCTGTTTGTTTTCATTTTCTGCCTCCCTCACCAGATCAGAAACCCCTCCCCCACAAGAACAGACAGTGGGTTTGAATCATCCCTGAGTTAAACCAGTATTGTTCAGCTAAGTATTGTCTGAGCACACAGGAGACATTGTGTGAACATTTGCTGTGTAAATGAATGAGTAAGTGAGTGAATGGTGAGGGGGATGGAGGGAAGCACTGGATGAGAGTAGCAAAGGGAGAAAAGATCCCAGAAATCACCATGAAGGAGTTCAGGAACAGTCTGATCTGGATGTCCTACCTAAATAGCTCCACCCCTACCAGTTTTTCAGAGGGAAAAATTTAGGGCCAGAAATGGCATAAGTGTGGGCCAGATAGCAGCAGGGGGCCCTGTGGCAGGACTCAGAGGCCACTGGGGTCCAGCAATTAGAAGACAGGTTTGGGACTTTGGGTCTGGACCATCTGGCTCTGGCTCTTAGAGGACCCAGCCCTCCTGGGAGGGACAGGCTAGTAGTCAGAGTCACATAATGGCTAAGAAAGCCTGAGTCAGTAGATTCTTCCCCAATTTGTTCATCTGGTTCTAGGCCCTCAGCCCTGGCACTGCTGGCCTGCCAGAGAATTTCTGCTGAACAACAAGAAATAATGACCTCTCCTCCCCAGAATGTGCCCAGGGCCAGGGGAGGCAGGGAACCGGGCAAGGGGCTTCTTGATTTGTCAGAACACCAGCTTCTGTAAATCTGACACCTCCACCCTGTCCGCTGGACTACATTGTTGCATCAGTGCCTAACCAGGAGCCCCATCCAGTCCTGGGGGCTGCCCTTCTCCTTGCCCCCAGGTCCTCTATACCACATAGCCACTGAGTGACCACTGTGCTTGACTATAAGGGTGGGGCTATCCCATCTCCTCACTGGTTTCTGTTGCTGACCTGCTTCTTGCTAACCTGCCCACCCTACAAGCCAGCAGAGAGAAGCCCTGCTCTAGTGCTCCCTCCTCAGCAGGAGAAATCACAAGGCCCTTAATGTGCTCTTTAAGGCACTCTGTCACTGTGTCACCACCTCAAGACTTTCAGCCACACCTTTGGTGCCCCAGAATCTCTCTGAAGACACTCCTGGGCTTTTGTGTGTATTGTTCCCTCTCCTGGACCTTCCTTTCCTCCTTCATAAACCCATGAAACTAATATTCATTGTGGACATCTGGGATCTACAGGCCCCTGTGTCCATCTTGCCGTTCCCATCAGACACATAACTGTGCAGCAGGGAAGGCCATGAGTCCCAGCAGTACCCAACACAAGCCAATGCGCAGCAGCCTCTGTCAGTGCTTGTTGAGTGACTGAATTCACTTTTTCCAAGGAGGCCACTGGGCACACCCCCTTAGGGATAGTCATGTACTCCCCCCCCCCACTCCCCAGTCAGGCTTACTTCATCCCTGAGAGCCAGCCCAGGCATGTATGGTTCAAGAGGGGAACAGGAAAAGGGCATAGAACTAGGGTTCAGTCAGCTCTCCCAACCTCTGGCTGTGTGATCTGGGAGATTATTTAAGCTCTGTTTTGTAGAGACCATTCTGGGGACATCCATAAGCAAAAAATAAACCGCACTTAAATTTCATATGTTATACAAACATGAACTCAAAATACCTCACAGATTTAAATATAAAACATAAAACTACCAAACTTAATAGAAAATAATAATAATAAATAGGGAAAAAAACTGTCAGGACCTAAAACTAGGCAGAGAGTTGACACCAATAGCACAGCCCATAAAAAATAAATTGATAAATTAAGCCTCATCAGAATTTACAACATTTGTTTTTCCTAAGACCTTATGCAGAGGAGGAAAAGACAAACTACAGACTAGGAGAAAATGTCTTCAAACTACATAAGGGACAAAGACTTTGTATCCAGAATAGATAAAGATCGCTCAAGACTCAGTAAAAAATTCAACAACGCAATTAGAAAATGGGCAAAAGACATGGAGTGACATTTCACTGAAAAAACATATGCTGTTTTTGTTAAGTGCCATCGAGTTGGTTCTGACTCATAGCGACCCTGTATAGGATTTCTGAGGAGTAGCTGGTGAGCTTGAACTGCCAAACTTGCAGTTCAAACTGACGTTACGGTCCAATGCATTAATCCACAGCACCACACAAGCACATGAAAAAATGTTCAATGTAGTTGTTGTTAAGTGCCACGGAGTCAGTTCTGACTCATAGTGACCCTGAATTCCCAAGAAGCAGCTGGTGGGTTTGAACTACCAACCTTTCAGTTAGTAGTCCAGTATTTATCCTACAGCACCTCATCAGGTCTCCTCAATGTCATTAGCCATCAGGATAATGCAAATTCAAACTACGAGATTATTATTACATACCTATCAAAATGACTAAAATAAAAATTAGTAACAACACCAAGGAATGATGATAAAGATGCAAAGAAATTGGACCACTCCTACATTGTTGGTAGAACTATAAAATGGTACAGACACATTGGAAACATTTGGCAGTTTCATAATAAACTAAACATGCAAGTATTCTATGACCTGGGATGGTACTCTTTTGCTGGACACAAAAATCTGTACATGAATAGTAATAGAATTATTTGTATTAGTCCAAAACTGGGGGGAAAAAAAAAATGTCTTTCACTAGGTAAGTGGATAAAGCAAGTGCTACGTCCACACTAAGAATATTAAACCAGTTGCCATTGGGTTGGTTCCAATTCCTTATGACCCCACGTGTTACAGTGGAACTACTCTGTTTTCTTGCCTGTGATCTTTATAGAATCAAAAATTTCTTCCATGGTTAAACCACCATACTTAAGGTAAGTTGTTGTTTTATTGTTAAATGCCATCAGTTCTGACTCATGGTGACCCTATATAAGGTTTCCTAGGAGAAGCTAGTTGGTTTGAACCATCAACCTTACAACACCAAATAGGATTCCTCTTCTTTGGGAGGCCTGGGATATGGCCAGCCCTGGGGATCTGTCCACCACTGACAATAGCCACCACTACAGCAAGACTAGGTGAGAGGCAAAGGCCCCCTCCTGCATTGGCAGAGGCAGGTTCAGCTTGCCCAAGGTCAACTCCTACATGCCCCCTGCCAGGCATAGAACCAGTAGGGACATCCTTCACAGGGTTGCCCCATCCTGCCCCTCCACCCATGTCCCATGGCCCTGAGACCCAACAGAAAGTCTAGCAATCAAGTACAAACCAATTTTGCCATTAAAGGCCCTCCGTGAAAAAGACAACAAACTATTGAAACATGCAACAACCTGGATGAATCACCAAAGAATAATGCTGAATGACAAAAGTAAATTTCAAATGGTAGTTATCGTTAGCAGCCATCTAGCCATCCCAGACTCAGGGCGACCCCATACACAATGAGACTGAACTGACCAGGCATTTCTTCCTAGACATCTTAGTCTGTAAACACAGCTCAAACCTGTTTAGCATCATAGCAACAGGCAAACCTCACTGGCAGATATGTGTCAGCTGCACATGAAGTGCCTTGGCCAGGAGTAGAACCCAGAATCCCTGCATGGAAGGTGCAAATTCTACCACTGACCCCCATTCCCAAAGGCTACATACGGAATGTCCTATTGAGAGAGCATTCTTTCAATTCGACTAATGAAGAACAGGGAGGGCAGATGGAGGTCTGCCTATAAAGAGGTAGCAGAAAGGAGACCTCTGCGGTGCTGAAATAGTTCTGCATCCTGAGTATGACACTGGTGACACAAATGTGTTGTTGCTGTTGCTGGGTGCTGGCGAATTGCTACCAACTCATAGCGACCTGATACACAGCAGAATGAAACCCTGCATGGTCCTATGCCAACCTCACAATCCTTGCTACACTTGATCTCACTGCTACTGCCACTGTGTCAACCCATCTTTATGCTGACTTTCCACTTTACCAAGTATACTGTCCTTCTCCAGGGACTGGTCCCTCCTGATACTATGTCCAAAGTATCAAAGATAAAGTCTGGCCATCCTGGCTTCTAGGGAGCATTCTGGCTACATACACACACATAACACAGATTGGTTTGTTCTTTGGCCATCCATGGTCCTTTTGATATTCTTCTTCAACACCATAATTCAAATGCATCAATTCTTTTACAGTCTTCTTAATTCATTGTCTATCTTTCACACGTGTATGAGGTTATTGAAAATACTATGGCTTGGGTCAGGTGCATCTTAGTCCTCAAACTGACATCTTTGCTCTTTAACACTTTAAAGAGGTCTTGTGCAGCAGATTTATCTAATGTAATATGTCATTTGATTTCTTGAGTGCTTTGTTAGATGGTTTGATCTGAGTAAAATTAAGTCTTTGACAACTTCAATCTTTTCTCCATTTATATGGATTTTATTTATTGGTTCAGCAGTGAGAATTTTTGTTATCTTTACATTGAGGTGCAAAGGCTGTGGTCTTTGATCTTCATCAGTATTTTAAGTCCCCTTCACTTTCAGCAAGCAAGGTTGTATCATCTGCATATGGTAGGTTGTTGATGAGTCTTCCTCCAATCCTAATGCCACGTTCTTCTTCATATAATCCAACTTCTCGGATTATTTGCTCAGCATACAGATTGAATAAGTATGGTGAAAGAATACAACCTTGTCGCACACCTTTTTTAATTTTAAACCATTCAGTGTTCCCTTATTCTGTCCGAACCTCTTGGTCTATGTACAGGTTCTTCATGAGTACAATTTAGTGTTCTGGAATACTTGTTCTCCACAATGTTGTCCACAGCTTTCTGGTATTCTCTGCTTTCAGTCGAGATCCATCTGATGTCAGCAATAATATCCCTCATTGCATATCCTCTTCTCAGTCTGGCCTGAACCTCTGGCAGCTCCCTATCAATATACTGCTACAGCTGTTTTAAAATTATCTTTAGCAAAATTTTCCTTGCATGTGATATTAATGATATTGTCTGATGATTTCCACATTCCATTTGGGATGGGCACAAATATGGATCTCTTCCAATCAGTTGTCTTCCAATTTTCCTGGAATAGATGAGTGAGTGCCTCCAGTGCCGCCTTACTTTGTTGAAAGATTTCTGAAAGATTTCAACTTGTATTCCATCAATTCCTGGTGGCTTGTTCTTTGCCAATGCCTTCAATGCACATTGGACTTCTTCCTGCAGTATCATTGGCTACCTCTTGAAATGGTTAAGCATCGACCATTTATTTTTTTCTTCACATGTATACATGTGAAAATGATACAGAACAATACACACGTGAGTGTGTGTAAACTGATGTTATCTTAGTACGCTTCATGGGTTATACTACCATCAGTTTCCTGGCTGTCACATTATACTGTAGCCATGCAAGAGACTGAGTAAAGTGGTATGTAGGACCTCGCTGTTCTTTTTTTGTTTTGTTTTTTGTAACTTTCTGTGAATCTGTAATTATTGGCAGATAACTGCAGAGGTCAACACGTCAGGGCCCTTTCAGCCCTGGGAGCCAAGACTTTCTTTGCTGTAGGACTCCCTGCAGTGGTGAGAACAAAAGAAAAACTGAGGCTTAGTGAGGGTCTTGCCTGCCCTGGATCCATAGTGGCCGAAGAGGCTATGAATGAAGCTGCAGAACTCCCAGTCTGGGGCTCACCTTCCACAATCGACTCTCCTTTGGCCATGAACAGGGGAGAATGCACGAATATACCTTGCTGGGTTAGGGAGAAGGGGGGTGGTGAGGAAGGTGCTATTGGCTTGAGGCTTAAGAGGTCAGTGACGAGGGTCACAGGAGTCCTGGAGAGGTAGATCAGACACATAGGAGGCCTAAAGATGTCGATAACACAAAGCTGTGTTCTTGGCCCCTTTTCTCCCCCTAATTCAGGGGTAGGTAGGGGGTGAGAGGAAAGGGATGGCCAAGCCCTGGCAGGTGGCTGAGGCACGCGAAGACAGGGTGGGGGCCACTTGAGGTATAATGGGCTTTGCTGTCCCCGCCCTGGCAGTCTGCCCTTAGATGTGGCCCACACACCCACTATAACTAGGGTTCCAAGCCCTTCAGAAGCGGGGCAGAGAGTTGGGCCTGTCCCCATCCGGGGTTCAGGTGGGACTGTGCTCAGCAGTGTAGGTGATCCCGCCCAGCACAGCCTACTTAGTGAAGACGCCTGAAATGGTGTCCTTGTCCTGCCAGCCTAGAGCCCCAGCCTAGAGCCCCATCCTGCTTGCACAGATGGTTATCCTTAGTTCTCAAAGACTTCCAGGGTCACCAGCAGGGCTTGGGGCTGTGTGACCTCCGGGAGAACAGTCCCTCTTTGGACCGAACAGTCCCTCTTTGGACCGCTTGGTTGCCAGGAGCTCTTGCCCTTCACCCCTCAGGGGCCGCGGTGGATTGGCGGCGCGCCCCACCCGACGTCAGAGTGTATCTGTTGAGGGTGAATCAGCTTCCGGCCCCGCCCTGGCAGCACGTGATCGCAGGTGGCGGGCTGGACGGACGCCCCTGAGTCACCCCGCCTCTGTGCCCCAGGCCACCACTCCGCCTGCCACTGCGACCCTGGGCCTCGCCGCTGCCCTCTCGACCCAGACCTCTACCTCTACTGAAGCCGGTTGCTGACCCCTTGCGCCCTGCGTTTAAAGCCCCTCCCTTCCTCCAGCCACCAGAATGCAGGACACTCCAGAGCAGCAAACCCCGCAGGGACTCCTGCCTCCCAGCTTCGGGAACTTTTGAACAGTTAGGAGCTTATCGTGGTGCTGCCAGAAGTCGTTTAGGAGTTCGGACGCTTCCAGACAGCCCCTGGACAGCGCTCCCCAACAGACCCAGGTACTCTGGCTCCTGGGCGTGCCGGCCCCATTCCTCAGCCCCGCCCCGTCCCGTCCCGTCCCGGACTCCTTCCGCCCTGGGCCCCGCCCGGCCACACGCCCTCTGCCCTGCTCGGCTCACCGGTTCTTCCTACGCAGGCTCCATGGACGGAGTCGCAGAAGCGGCTAGGCTCCGCAGCGTGCCGTACTCCCAGGCAAGTGCCCGGAACTAGGATCCCACCCACCGGGCTTTCCCTTACCCTGCTCACCCCTCGCAGAAGCGCCGGGCAGGTGCCACCATGGCCTTCTCCCAGGTACAATGTCTGGACGACAGCCACGTGAACTGGCGCTCCAGCGAGTCCAAGCCCGAATTCTTCTACAGCGAGGAGCAGCGACTGGCGCTGGAGGCGCTTGCAGCGCGCGGCCCCGAAGCCTTCCACGAAGTACTGAAGCGGGAAAACATCCGCGACTTCCTCTCGGAGTTGGAGCTCCAGCGCATCCTGGAGACCATCGAGGTGTACGACCCTGGATCCGAGGACCCACGGGACGTGGGCGGGCTCCGGGGACCCGAGGACGCTGGCGGTGAGGGCGAGGGCACCAGCGGAGCCGACGGTGCTGCCCCCACCGAGACCGAGCTGCTTCCCTCACTGGAATACTGGCCCCAGAAGTCGGACCGCTCCATCCCCCAGCTGGACTTGGGCTGGCCGGACACCATTGCCTACCGCGGTGTGACACGGGCCAGCGTCTACATGCAACCCCCCATCGACGGGCAGACCCACATAAAGGAGGTTGTGCGCAAGATGATCAGCCAGGCCCAGAAGGTGAGCGAGCGCTGGACCAGCCGTCTAGCCCCCAGACTCTCCATCCCTGCCTCAGCACACGTTCGTTCAGAGCCCAACACTGGCCCCCAAAACTGTGCCTGAGGCCCCCAGGGGCTTCGTGGAGAAAGGTTCCTCTCTGCTTTTATGGGCTCCTCAGTTTTTTTGCAGAGAGAGAGGGTGCTTGAAGGTGCTGCAGTTGTGTGGACTCTTCCATCTCCGTTGGGATGGCTGGGATTCGCCCCCTGAGAAACAGGAGTCTCACACACCTGAGATCTCTAGTATTGCTTCTGTTGTTGCTTCTGTTAGTGGGGGGGTTGTTGTTGTTCAGTGAAGTTGAGTTAGTGCTGACTCCTAGTGACCCTGTATAGGATTTCTAAAGAGTGGATTTGCATCACTGACATTCAGTTAGCAGTCCAGTGTTACAGCGCCATACCCAGACTTCAGGAGTAGTCATGGAGATTGAGAAGAGGGCTGAGTCCATCTGAGGCTGGCCTAGAGGTCCAAGTTTAAATTTGGTCCTTCCTTGGCGGCACTGGGTGACTGAGAGCCAGTTGCTCACCATCGCTGAGCTTTTCCGTGAACTGAGCAACAACAGGGTCTTTGCAGGGAGGGATGCAGGGTGCAAGTGGTCCTCAGCAATGGAAGTGGTGGGAGTGCAACCAGATATTTTCCACCTGGGTTGAGTTTCATCTCTGAGCGCTAACTCAATGAAGGACAGTCTGGACCCCTACTTCAAGACCCATGCTAGACTGTGAGGGATATGCCACAATGCCCTGAATGTGGGGGGCCACCCTGACACTAACAACCTGACACACATTCTGTGACAGGCTGCTCACCACTTTCAGGGACAGCCAGACTGAGTGCCTCTTTTGCAGAGCTGTGTCTTTCCGCGGTGTCATGTTTTCAAAATTCATCTGTGTTTAAAAGGATTGAAGCCTTGCTACAGAGTGGTGATTGATTAGCAATTGTCTGTCCTGGCCTGGGGGTCTGTGGGCTAGGTATTCCCAGCAGAATCTTACCATTCTCTATCACTTCACCACCAGGGGGAAAACAGGCCCAGAAAGATACAGCCACTTGCTGCATGGCCCACCCTTGCTGACTAACAGGGCCTGGGAGAGCTCTTGGGTAGAGAAACCACAAGTGGGTCAGGAACTGACAAGGTGGCCACAGCTGAAGTTTCTGGAAAGGCCAAGTCCCTGTCCCAAAAGGCACCAGATGAGTTAGATTGCCCAGATTAGGGAGCCTGGGTCTCAGCCTGCCTCTCTCCCAACTTACTGGCCAACTCCAGGCAACTTTGGGGCATCATTATTCTGGTCTGTAAAATGGAGGTGATGAAGACAAAAGCTGTGTCTTTGAGATGTTGTGAAGATGTAGTCAGGTGACGAGAAAGAGGAGGAGAAGGAGGAAGAAAGGACTTTCATCGTTTTCAGGTTGCATAACCTTCCCCACACCTGCTGCCACGGGGTAGGAAGGCACTGCTAATGTTGGGATTTGGTGAGGGATGGCTCTGGCTTGAGGTAGGAGGACCCAGTCCCCTGGGAAGACATGGTGGGATCCCATCATCTAGCCTCCACCCCAGTTTTTAAAATGGGGAAACTGAGGCCCTCACAGGGGGCCAGGCCTTACCCTCCACAGTCCTCCTCCCTAGCAGCAGCAGAAAGGAGGCAGACAGTAGTTTGGCATGGGAACAGTGGAAGAGGAAGGGTCTACTCCCCTAGATGGAAAGACAGAAGGCCTGGCCTAATGATGGAGCCAGCTAGGTGTGCCTGGAGCCAGCCAGACTGCATCCTGGTAGCCATCCCCTGCTGCCTCCTCCCACACCTCTGGTCAGAGCTGAGGCCTAGCTGCCTCGTGCAGCCCCTTGGGACCCCCCTAACCTAATTTACATCCCACAAAAGCCCCACAAGGTTATCAGTGTCATCTGCCTAAGTTACATAACCAGGAGAAGTAGATCCTGGATTTAAATGCAGGTCTGCTGAGACCCTCAGCCAGTCACTTCCCTTCCCTGATCTCTACCTCTCAGGAGGACAGGGGCTCACTATTCGAAACTGTTCCCTGCATTGGACATCATGTTGGGAAGGCCAGAAAACCTGGTAAAATCGGGATGGCTTGAAGGGGATGGAGGCCAGGCCGCTCCTCTTACAAATGAGGGAATTAAGGCACCGGGGAATGTGTTCAAGAGCGCTGGCCTGTTAGTGAGTCAGGCCCTCATACCTACCCCAGGACCTATGGAGGCCTATGGCTGCCATTGTGTGTGAGTGGGAGGCTCTAATAACACTAGCTGCTGTTTACTGAGTGCTCGAGACTTTATAATCTCAGGAGGCATTATCTGCCCCATTTTCAGAGGTAAAAACTGAGGCCCAACTGGTTAGTCCTTGCCCAAAGGGCACCCAGCTCATTCCTGGGTGGAGGGGCAGGAGCCAGCCTGTGCTGCCCCCAGACTCTGGGTCTGGTCTCGACTACCCAGCGTCTGGCAGGATCCAGCAGTAGGCAGGGCTGGGGAGGGTCATCTGGTCCAGGCTGCCTACAGTCAAGCCAGCTGCCCTCTCTGGCTGCTTCCTGGGCTGCAGGGTCAGACCAAGACCCTGACGAATGATGACAAGGTGCTTTGCCTGCCTCCCTGCTGGCTGGGAGCTTACCTCTTCTTCTTCATCACCTCTCATTCCACTTCCTCATCCCTCCTCAAGTTCCCATTACCAGTGCAGTGAGAACATCTCCCCTGTGCCCTACAATGGGGGATCCACTGTGTAGGCCCCTGTCCTGGAGTGTTGGGCTAACTGCCAGCTCCTCACCCTGCCCTGTGTCAGTAAGACAGGAAGACCCTGGGGCAGGGAAGTGACACAGCACCTCTCAGCCACGCCAATTCAGCTGCTGGGAGGGGCTGTCTTCCCATAAGGACTGACACCAGCCTAAAAGACTCCAAATAATGGACATAAGTTCAAAGATCCAAGAGTGCTGGGGTCAGCTCATTGCTTGGCCCTTACCTTGCTGTATGACCTAGAACTGTGGTCATCCGATCTGTACAATGGGTGCAGGCATTAGAGACTTTGAAGGGTCCCTTCCATGCTGACATCCAGCTGCACTGTGGCCTAGATTTATCTGAGACCAGTGTGAACCTTAAGGCCAGCAGTTCGAAACTACCAGCCGTTCCGTGGGAGAAAGATGAGGCTTTCTGCTCCCGTAAAGATTTACAGCCTCGGAAACCCTGTACAGGGTCGCTATGGGTCGGAACCGACTCGAAGGCACTTAACAACAACAACAAGGTATGGGTGGGTCCTGAGTCTGACACCAACTGGCTGTGTTGCCTTAAGCAGTCAGCTCAACATCTCTGAGCCACCAGCCAGCCATAGTGCCTCCAGCTCTCTGAGACTGAGACAGAAGGCCACTGCATGCCTGAACCAGACTCCTTGTCCAGTTAGTGCTGGATGCCTCCCCTCCCCCAGCCCCTGGGAGCTAGTGATTTATCTGGGGAAAAACCTGCTAGGGGGTTCCAGCAGCATACCAGAGGCTGGGCCTGTAACATCACGCCTGGGAGCGCTGTGCCTGGTCTCACTCCTGTAGCAGCCTCTGACAAAGAGAGAGGTGAAGCTAGGCTAAGGAGGGCCTGCCATAGCAGGAAAAGGGTAAAGCTGTCCCAGCAGGAGCTTTTCCCTCAGATACTGAGACTCTCCCCCAACATGGACCAGAACTCAGATATCATGCTACTCTGGGTGTCCTGGGCATCGACACCCAGAGGAATGTTTCTGACCCAAGGCCACATAGCCAGAAAGAGCTTTCAAACCTAAGCTCACAGGGCCATTGAGCCTTGTCTTTCCTATCAGGCCCCTGCCTTCACACACTGACACCCTGGCTGGTGGCGTGGCTGCAGGAAAATAAAAGCAGCTTAATGAGACATTTATTAAATGCCAGCTATATATGCCAGGTGCTGATCAGGCGCTTTCCCTGCATTGCTGAATCCTCATAACAACTTTATAAAGTAGCTATTGTCTCCATTGTGCTGATGAGGACATTGAGCCCTGGTGGGGCTCAGAGAGGGTGGATAACTCATCTGAGGTCAGACAGATGAAAACTGGAAGCGCCTGGAGCAGAACTCAGGTTTACAGGCCCTGGAGAAGCACCTCCGGAGCCCTGTGTTTGAATGCAGCCTCCTTGACACTTCCTGAACTCAGCCAGAAGCATCACAGTAAAAGCCTTTTCACCAGGCTCCTGTCCCCACTAGGCATCCAGACGCCAGGAGTTCTGATAGGGAGAAGTTGAGGGGGCTCTCACTCCACCCCTCCACCAACAGTCCAGGACAGCCCCCAGTAGCATGAGAGGTCCAAGAGGTGGCCCAGTCAACTGTCCCCAAGTGCAGAGCCCACAAGGGTTGTGCAGACCACAGCACAGGATGGGAGTTGCCTCAGCCTGCCCTGACAGTGCCCATCCCTAGCCCCAGGCCCTCACCAGTCTGGGTGGGAACCCTCCTCCGATAACATCATCCCATCCCAAGCTGACTCTTGCCTCCAAAGGCTTCCTACTTGATGGTGTTTGCATCTTAGTGGAGAGTTTTAGGGAGAGTGGGGTGGCCGCCCTGCCAGGGAAACATCTGCTCCTTTGCTTCTAGTGACTGGTGGAAGAGGCAGGTGAGTCATGCCCTACAGCCTGGCAGGCCATCCTGTGTGAGTCCAAATGTCTGTAGCGCTCAGGGCCTCACCAGCAGGACTGAGCTTCACTCTTGCTCATCTAGCTCTGGCTATCTGGCATTCTCAGTTTGCTTTTTTGAGATAGCTCCTCCTTCCTCAGTGTACAGGTAAGGTTAATGCCTGCCTCACAACCTTCTGATGAGGTTTAAATTCAAAAACAAAACAAAACAGGTCTCTCAAGCACTCAGCATGACATCCCACACATAGCTGGCATTCAGTGATGCCAACTCTCATCCTCTCTCTCTGCATCCTCGTCCCTTACTGGGAGCCTTTCGGGAAGTACTCTGGGTTGCCAAATGCTGAGTCCCATGTCCTGGGGAGGCACTCAAGCTGGGGATTGACTGAATGGGGTAAAGACACCATCAGGTGACCTGAGCCCTTCCCTCACTGTGTGACTTTGAGCAAATCCTTTCCAGGCTCAGTCGTCTGGGGGGTTGGAACTCTCAATTGCGTCATAGCTGTTTATGTCATGTTTACTATTTGGACAGTAAGATTAGTTGTTGTTAAGTGCCGTTGAGTTGGTTCCGACTCATAGCAACTCTGTATAGGGTTTCTGAGGAGTAGTTGGTGGATTTGAACCACTGATCTTGTGGTTAACAATCCAATGTTTATCCTACAGCACCGCACCAGGATAATGTTATTGTTAAGTGCCATTAAGTTGGTTCCAACTCATAGCGACCTTCTATAGGGTTTCTGAGGAGTGGCTGGTGGAATTGAGGTTCAACCCGATCTTGTGGTCAAGTGCTTATTCTACAGCACCACACTATGGGCCTGAGATTTCCCATTGACTGACTTCTGCGCTGTCAGGCCTGAGAGCTCAGAGAGGATTGGAGGTCCTTGGGGCAGACCAAAAGAGGGAGGGATTGATTGTGTCCTCTTGCTTCAGAGATAAGTGCAGCCCTGGTCACCAACAGCCTTTCCTCAAGCTCGGAGGCTCCTTATTTTGGCAGCTTTCCTGAATGACAGAGGAAGTCCAATATCTTTCTGGCTGTAGGTGTGATCAGTTCCTTCCTTGGCCCCAGCTGCTACAGTGTTTGATGCTTAGGAGTCATGAGCCTCCTTTAATTGGCCTTAATGAGGCTTCCGACTTAATAGTCCAGAGAGTGGGGAAGGTTTTCACAGAGCCAATTAATGTTGGAGGGGAAAGGGGCCTTGCAGGTCATTTAATCTACCTGCCAATTTTCTTGACAAGAGAAACTGAGGCTTAGAGTGGAGTAGTGACCTGCCTTAGGCCACCCAGGGAGTGAGTGGCTGTACCAGGAGGTCCAGGGGCATTACGTTCCAGGCAGTGCTGATGGTCTGGTTTCAGGATCCAGGGTGAGATCTGGGAGCAGTTGGTGGGGTCACACTCCACTAGGAATGCACATAAGGACAAGACCTCTGACACGAGCTGATAGTGACTCCTCTCTGAAATGTAGCAGCTGGTGCCAAGGAGCGAATTGATCACACCTATCCCTCCTTGGGAAAGATCATATGGACGTCAGCAAGTTGGCCTACTTCTTACTCTGGCTTGGGTCAACATTCCTTACCATGTACACAGACTCCTTCCCCACTTACACTGGGAGGGCAAGACAAGGCTGTTACATAAACTTATCCTTGTTCAGTGATAGGCTTTTAGAGGCAGTGGATGGACAAACTGGTTTGGCAGAGCCAATGGGGAGCACTGCCCAGAGATCCAGTGTCTGCTCCAAGGATACCAGGAGTCCTCTCTAACTTCCAGAGAGCCTTCACATTATTCTGTCAGTGCCACCGGAATGTGGGGAGAGGGCCATGCTGTGAACACAGGAGAACTGAGGCGCACAGCCACATCTGTCCTACCCTACTGCTGAAGGACAGGGTTATGGTGTGGGAGATGAGCTCTTCCTACCTCCATTCCATACCACAACACCCTAACAAAGGAAGAGGAGGCCTGAGCCTGAACTAGGCTGCTTCTGGCCTCCACAGGGAAGGAGCTGCAGACCCATAGGTCTCAGTTTCACCATCTATAGAAAGAGGGTAATAATTCTACTGCAGATCTGCTAGGGATTAATCCTCTCCACTCTTGTGTGTAAGAGAAAGTCTGTTTCACCTTCAATTTTGAAAGATAATTTCTTTTTTCCCCTTTCAATAATTTAAAGATGTTACTCCGTTGTCTTCTTGCATGGTTTACATGAAAAGTCTGCTGTTATCCTTGCTCCTCAATATGGAATGATCTTTTTTCCTTTGGCTACTTTTAATTACTGATTTTAATGGTGATGTGCCTTGAGGTGGTTTAATTCAAGTCTCTTCTGTTTCGAATTCATTGAATTCCTTGGACCTGTAGATTTATCATTTTTATCCAATGTGGAAATGTTTTGGCCATTATTTTTTCCAGCTGTTTTTCTACTAACCCCTCTACCATCCTTCTTAGACACCTACTACACCACTTGAAGTTCACTAATGCTCCGACCATGGTTTGTTGTTTGTTTTCCTACCTCTGTGTGTCATTTTAGCTAGTATTTATTGATATATCAAGTTCATGGTCTTTTGGTGTGGTGCTGTAGGATAAGCACTGGAATGGCAACCAAAACATCAGTAGTAAAAACCCACCAGCCATTGCCAAGATATCCTATGCAGGGTCTCTATGAGTCAGAACTGAGTCTATGGTACTTAACAAAAACAATTTGTTATTAATCCCATCCAGTGTATTTTTCAAATCAAATGTTTTCTTTTTCACCTCTTAAAGTTCAATTTGGCTCTTTTTTAAAAAAATTATCTTCCATGTCTCTAACTTTTGGAATATATGAAATACACATAAAATGTTTTCACATCCTTGTCTACCCATTCTAAAATCTGTAAGCAGTTCTGGGTTGCTTTTGATTGATTTTCTCATGTGAGTCATATTTTCCTATTTCTTGTTGTGCCTGGTAATTTTTTATTGGATGCCAGACATGATGAGTTTTATATTGTGCTGGAGGTTTTTTAAATTCCTATAAACAGTTGAGGTCTTTGTTCTGGGATGCAATTAAGTTATTTGAAAACAATTTAATGCTTTTGAGGCTAGCTTTTGAGCTTTATTAGGCAGGGCAGAGCAGACTTTATTCTAAGGTAAAGGTTGGCAAACTATGGACTCTAGGCCAAGTCCAGCCCACATTTGTAGAAGGAGCTCTGGTAGTGTAGTGGTTACAAATTTGGCTGTTAACTTCAAGGTCAGCAGTTTGAAACTACCAGCCATTGTACGGAATAAAGCTGAGGTTTTCTGCTCCCATAAAGATTTACAGCATCGGAAACCCTATACAGGGTTGCTGTGAGTCGGAACCAACTCCACGGCACACTACCACCACCACCTTTTGAAGATAATGTTTAATTTGAACACAAGCGTATACATTCATTTATGTATTGTCTATGGTTGCTTTCCTTTTGTGGCAGCAGAGTTGAATAGTTGCATAATAGACCATTGTTGTTGTGAAGTGCCATCGAGTTAGTTCCGATCCATAGCGACCCTGTACAGGGTTTTCAAGGAGCTGCTGGTGAGCTTGAACCACTGACCTTGCAGTTCAGATGGCTTTGCAGTCTGGCGCATTAACTCACAGTGCCCTGAAAACCTAAAATATTTACTGTTTGGCCCTTTACAGAAAAAGTTTGTGGACCTCCGTCCTAAGGCATATTTGCCCCCACTATTGAGGCAATACCTTCTGAGAACTCTACTCCATGCCCTATGTGTTAAGAAATATTTTCATTCTGGCTGATGGGAGCATGAACTACATGAGCACCCACAGACAACTGTTCCCCTGCTCCTTCCCAGGGGTCCTTTCCCCAGCCTCAGTAGCTACTCACATTCATGTTCCAGCCAGTTGTCACTGAATTCTTGAAGGGGACACTGACAATCTCTGGATTCTCTTTGTGCAGCTGTCTCCTGCAAACTCTAAACCTTGTCTCTTCAACTCAGGGAAATCACTGGACTCCACCTAGCCTCCCTCTCCCTGTGGCAGTCCAGGGAGTCTCTAGGCATGAGCGGGGGTACTAGGGCCCACCTTGGTTTGTTTTCCTGTGCCACACTGTTATCTGAAAATCAGTGTTTCATATATGTTGTCTGCTTTTCTGTTTTAAGGCAAGAGGATAAAATCAGTTTTTGTTTTTCTATCGTGACTGGTAGCATAGTGGTTACGAGTCAGGCTGCTAACCTCAAGGTCAACAGTTCGAAACTCCCAGCCATTCTGTAGGAGAAAGATGAGGCCTTCTGCTCTTGTGAAGATTTACAGCCTTGGAAACCTTATGCAGGTTCACTATGAGTCGAAAATAACTCCACATTACACCACCACCCCCCATCACATTGTGGCTGGAAGTGGAAGCTGCATCCAAGATCTTTCGATGGTCATTATCCCAACATTTAAGATGGTCAGCAGATTTCCCTGCACCATTCCAGGGAGCAGCCCTTTCATCTGGCATGGAGGGAAGTGGGAAATGGGTAGACTGGTGGTTCCTAGCCTGTCCGCCCCAGAGAATGGAATAACCTCTGAGTTAGTAGGACAGGAGGAGGGAAATTAGTATCAACTTGCATTTCCTGAGCACTTACCCTCACAGGTATTGTGTTGGAGGGGTGGGGAGTGTCTGTCTCTCCTGTCCACTTCAGGGTGGGGAAATACAGGCTTCGCCTAGCTCTGCTCTGAGCTGCCTCCAAAACTCTGTGTGGCCTGTGAGGTACCAGGCAGGTGGAACCATTACAGAGGGTTGTCCCTTGCCAGTGGTTGGTGTTACTGGTGGAGAAACTCCCACTCTGGCCCACATGTCAGGCATTAGGCCTCCGGGGGGTGGAGGTGGCATACCCCTCACCTTCCTTATTCTGATGTGTTTATGAATGCAGAGACATTATTTTCACAACCAGATGGACCAAAGCTATGACCCAGAGGAACCTGGGAGGCACCCTCTGAGTCAGGATTTGAAGGGTAGGCAGGAGTTTGTCTAAGGAGAAGGAAAGAGGGAAGGCAGCCAAGCCTGTGCGGAGACCTGGGAGATGGAGGTTGTTTTGGGGAGAGGGGGTTGATAGGGCCTCAGCTGGTGCCGAGGCTCAGCCCATCTTGATTCGGGTCCTCTGTCCCTTAGGCGAGTCGTTTCCAACTACAGAACCAAGCTGGCCCCACTCTCCTGTCCTTCCACCGAGAGCTGCTTTCTTCACCCAATCACTTTCTAAGTACACATCTGTGGTCACAGGGATGTTAGAGAACACTGGCTGTGGGCTGTGGGGCACCACAGACATGGTGTCTGCACTCCGAGAGGCAGAATGCAAGAGGGAGGTGGGGCCATGGGGACCAGGGACTTCCTCTCTGCAGCCTGTCGACTCAACTGGTCCAGACAAGCCACACTGAGCATCTGGGCATCCCTTGGTGGGACCTCCGAGCAAGGCAGGGTCACTATGCAGGGTCACTATGAGTCTGGGGTGCCATGCCCACCTTCCCATTTGACAGATGAAGAAGCCAAAGCCCAGAGAGCCAAGCCTCACCCAGAGCCTGGAGCTTTAGCTAAAACCCAGAAGTTCCAACTCTGGGTCTATCTATTCTAGGGGCTCAGACTGCCACTAGTCTGCAGAAAAAGACACCCACTCTGGCTGACCCACAGTCCCTGATCCATGTGGCCTCAGATCAGCAGCAGTTTTGACAGGACTTGAGGAATATCTGCTGGGATAGAGGCGGTGGTCACAGCATGGGCATTCACGCTGTATGGCACAGACACTGCCGCCCTGGTGACTGCTCAGATCATGGAGGTGCTTGTGGTGGGATCTTGGGCCAGTCTCTTCCCACTTGGGGCCAGTTTATGCACTGCTAATGTGGCTGCCCATAGTTTGCTCCTGACCCAAGGATATTATAGGAATCCAAATCTATCAGGAGATTGGAGTAGGCGGCAGAGGAGACCAGTGCAGCAACCAAGCCAGAGGCAGCCCTGGTCCATGGGAAGGAAGTGAGGATTTGAGGCACAGGGTCTGTGGGTTGGTGAGAGGGTGGAAGGACAAAGGAGGGGTGGAGGCCAGATCTAGAGACAGGAATACAGGAGACATAGCACATTTTTGGCTTACACATATTGCACCCCCAGAAGATGTGCAACAGGCCTTTGGGTATGAAGAGCAGGAAGAGATTGGATCTCATTGTCAATGTACCAAAGCATGGATGATATCGTTCACCAGCACTAAGTCCAGATTCTTGCCTACATCTTCCCAGCTCCTACTTGACCCTCCTCTGCCTTGCAGGCCCAGCTTCTGCCTTCTTCCCCATCTCATCAATGTAACATCAGCCCCCCATACTTCTGCTTTATGGGGCTAGGGACCAGGACCCTCCTGGTTTCTGTTGGTACATTTGAGGGGATCCTGGGCCCCCACAGTCTGCTTTCTCTATTGGAAAAGTCAGTGGGGACCCCTAAGCTCCATTCCTTGGGAGCTGGACTATGCCACCTAGGAGCTAGGGGCTGGGGACTGTCCATCCACTACTTGAGATACCCTGGGGCACAGAATCTCTGGGTTGTCTCATCCATAAACCTGCCCTGGGGCCACACCTTAGGGGCAATCAGGCAGTTGGTACAGTTACTCATGTGGACATGAGATGGGATGGCTTAGTCTTGTTTGATATGGCCTCCTGACCCAAAGTGGGCAGTAGAGGGCTCCAGAACCAGCCCCTCTCTTCCTCCAGCCCTGACTTCTGTAGGAATGTATGGGCATATGGACAGCTGAGCCCTCCTCTTGCAGTCCTGGACCTTGGAACCAATAGGCCTTAATGATGAGCCATGCCAACACCCACAGGTGGCAGATGGGAACAGGCCTGCGAAGAGCTGTCTGGCCCCAGCTGCCTTGGCTCCTGGATGGCTCCTGGACTGAGTCATCTATGCATCTGGCTGTGGGTCAGAGCCACCAACAGCTCTGCTGTGCAGGCAGGAGCTCTGGCTAGATGACTGGTACCAGCCAGACTACTGGGTCAAGAAGGATCCCTCCGTGCCTCAATGGCTCATGTGTGCAGTGGGAAGGACAAACGGTATAATGGCTGTCAGGTATGGCCTGTGGCATGAGGGCTGGGCTGTCTCGATTTGTCTTGAGCAGAAGGCCTTGTAGGGCTCCAGGTCTCTAGTTATGATCATTGATATTCTAAGCCCAACATCCCCATCTACAAAATAGCCTTAAGAGCCTCGGGAGACCTTGTGACTCTGATTGTGGACCAGGACACTGGGGGTACCTGCCCTGGAGCCTCAGCCCCCTCCACACAGCACAGATTCCTCCTACCACCACCTCCAGGCATCCAGCCCAGCACCTGGAGAGCCTCGGTCTGGCCTCAGACCCTGTAGGACTCGCTGCATGTCAGGTCTCAATGCTCTAACCCACAGCAGTGCCTGGGATTAGGACTCCCCACCTGCCAAAGGATGCCAAGGGGTGTGGCGCCAATGGCACAGTCCTGCTGAGGCACATTCCTCTAGCCTGAGCCCAGGGCAAGTCCCTATTTGCTATGGCCATCCCCTGACTCGTGGCAGGGACCTGGGAGGGACTGTGCCTCAGGAAGAAGTGTGCTGGCAGCCTCAGATGCAGCCCCTTTCTAAGACAGCATGGGAGGCGGTGTGCTTGCACAGTAGTAACTTGGCCAGGGGACCATGGAATGGTGAGATCCCAGGGGAAGAAGTCTTTGCCCCACCAGCTCAGGGTCTCATCACCCTGACGATCTGAGGCTATTGTGACCCACCCCCATACCCAATTCTGATATTGTGTGTGGAATTGTGGGTTCTGTTGGCCTCATCTCTCTTCTCCTCCACACCTATCCAAGCAGTCTCTGACCTTTGCCCTCTGCTCCTTCTCATGACCACTGCCTGATTTGGGCAGCCCTTTAGAGATGCAGACATCTAGTGCTTATAAGGACAAAAGAATAAGTGGCCCCAGCCAGTCGGTGGACCAGCATGCTTGATCCTGAGACACAAAATGCCAGTGCCCCTGGCTTGCTTTATAACTGCAGGCAAACCTTACAACCTTGCTGAGCCTCAACTTACCCAGCTTCAAATTGGGAGCCCAGCACCGCAGTGCCTCAGGAGACTGCTAGAGCACCCTGTGCATTGTCACTAAGTGCTGCTGCAATGGAGCTCAGCCCTTTCTGCCTCAGTGGGGTCTGGGTATGCCGATGCTACTGGGGGGAGTCATCCCCAATGCAACGCTGGGCCAATGGAAAGCCAGGTGTCCGACTCAGGGTCAACATTGAGTGAGGGTGAGGCAGGCAAGAGTCGAAGCTGTGGTGTGCCTTCAGGGTGGCCTGGTGAGCTTCCACGGGGTGTGCAAACATGTCTCCACTGCCTCCTTGACACCCCGTCTGTAGACTGTGGTGGGGGCCCCCACAGCCCAGGGCAGGTAGGTTCTAGTCCAGCCATGTGACCTATAGCACATCACTGGCCTCAGGTTCTCGGACTCTGGCCAAGTCCAGGGCAAGCATGGTGGGGCAACTCAGAAGTCAGCCAACATCCAGGGTTAGCAGCATGGGCAGCCGTGACCAGGCAAAGGCCCCAGACTGATACGCCCCGTCTGCTGCCAGTAGGGCAGGAAGGTGGTGGTTGTTGCTACTTATCATCATGTTGGTGCTGACTCATGACTACCTCACGTAAAGCAGAGGGAAGCGCTGCCCAGTCCCAAGTCATTTCAGCCAGACCTTCCAACTTAGAGGACTCATCTTCCATCATCACGTCAGACTGTGATCTGTTGTGATCCATAGGTTTTGCTTGGCTACTTTTCAAGTACAGATCACCAGAACTTTCTTCCTAGTCTGAAAACTCCTGAAACCTGTGCACCAGGGTAACTCTACTGGTATTTGAAATACCTGTGGCCTAGCCTCCAGTGTCACAGGGACATGCATGCCAGTCACTACAGTGTGACAGACAGGTGATGAGGGCAGGCAGCAGAGGGGAGGCTTGAGAGACAAGAGGCCTGGTGGGCACTCAGCCCCTCCTGGCCCCTTACAGACCTCCCCAATGGGCACAACGTTGTCCAGGCACCTCCTAACTCACAGCCCTCTCCTCTCCCTGTACCCTACCCCTGTACACTAGCTCCCTGCCCTCACCTCAGGCTGTGCTGACGCACCTTAACCTCTGGGCCCCATCTTGAGTCTGGACCAGGAGATAGAGCTCACTTGTGACAAGGTGACAAATATTATCAGATGACAGGAAGGACATGTACTCATTTGGGATCTGTCCAAACAGACAGGAGGGAGGCCAAAATCCATACTAGGGATGCAGGGGAGCTGCTTGCCTTTCTCAGGGAGTTGGCATCCCCGTTCCTCCTTCTTGTCATCTCAGTAACCCAGCATAGCCAGGAGCAGAGCAGTGATACGGCCTGCTTACACCTCTTGCTTCACCTTCAGAACCTGCCTGGGGGAACCTTAACAGCAATAGACTCAAGAACCATCTAGGTCAGGCTTCTCCTAGATCCAGACTCCCTCCCTACACTTTCTCACTCTTCCCTCTGTGTTCTCACCTCAGATTAGCTGAGCTTTGTTTTCTGTAGTTTTAGATTACAGAAACAACAGGTGCATTGAATATTTCTTCCCTTTGCCCTCTGCCACCCCCAGAGAGCCTCTGTCGATCCTCAGTGTGGACTCTAACCTTGAATGCCAGAGCCAAAGCAGGCCCCTGTTCTGAGCAGACAGCCTCCCTGCTGCTCCCTGTCCTGAGGCTGTCAGGAGCAGGCTGGGAGAGTGGTGAGGCCCACTGCCAGCCACCTAATAGACCCTGGCATCCTTCCTGCTCTAGGTCATCGCTGTGGTCATGGACATGTTCACCGATGTGGACATCTTTAAGGACCTACTGGACGCTGGCTTCAAGAGGAAGGTGGCCGTGTACATTATCGTGGATGAGAGCAGTGTCAAGTACTTTCTGCACATGTGTGAGCGAGCCTGCATGCACCTGGGGCACCTCAAGGTGAGTTGGGCCATTTGGCTAGTCAGCAAACACTCTGCATGGAGCCCTGTTCAATGATCCCAGCAGTCACAGCCCGCTCCAACAGTCAGAAGTGTGGGCAGTGCTGTCCAAGTGCCAGCCATGTGCTGTGTTGTATGTGATTCCACATTGGCTCTCTGGATTTGCTTGCACACCTCCTTTAGCAGTGTGCTCACCCATCTTCAGGCAGCTCTGACTTGGGTGAAGCTCAAAATGGTATTAGGATGTAGTTTAGAGGTTGTGCCCACAATGGGGTCAGAGAAGGCTTCCATGATGGTACCAAGTTGAAGTGGGTTCAAAGAATAAGAGCAGAGGAGAAGGGACCTCTGGGTGTCCAGTGGGAGCCAAAGCCAGGAGCGGGTGAGAGCAGGCTGATGCCTGTGGGGTAGGAATGAGCAGACTGGACCCCTATCACTGCCTGCCTTGGTAACTTTGAGCATCATTCTCTCTCCTCTCTGGGTTCCAGGAGATGTGTCTCCTCCCAGGCCAGACAAAGGCCAATGAATAGGTATTGCCACCTTCTTCCACTCAGATACCTTGACACTAATTGTCTTGGTTAGGGACAGGGCAGTCCTCCTCCAACCTGGCTACGGTTCGGCACCAACTATATGCAGAAGGTCTTCCTATAGAGTATACATCAGCATGCACAATGACAGTAAATCCTTTTGTACTGCTCTCATTTTCAGCAGTTTACACAGTGAACTTATCTAGTCCTTGAAACACCCACGGGGCTAGGGCAGCTGTTCGTCCTTGACAGGTGAAGCAGTGAAGATACTCCCAGAGAATCACTGAAGGAACCAGCAGGGCCTCTGGCTCAGCCCTGTGGTCTGAACATTGGAATTTCAAAGGGTTCAGGCCCAGGACCTAGGGGGAGGAACAATGCCAGGCTGGCTAATAAGGGGCCAGGCTCCCACAATTTTCTTTGGTTGGTATTTGCCAAGTTGCCCCCACCTGCACCCAGATGAGCCCTTTCATGTTGGGCCTGAACTCCCTGGGCAGGTCTGTGGCTGTCAGGATGCTTCATGTGGTCTCCTGGGTACGCTGACCCCAAGCCCCACACGCTGCCCTGCCCGTCTTCATTGTAATGAGCACCATGTGTGACGCTCCTGTGGCTGACAGCTCACTAGGGTGTCCAGCACACAGGACACATATTCTCAGACATGGCATTCAGGTCTCATCCTGTGGGAGAGTGCCAGAGACCTCCATCCACCCTGCACAGTCCTCCCCCAGGCTTCCTCACACTGTGCACAGCCTCAGGCCCACCCAGACACAGTTCACAAGCCCTAACACCGAGGTCCCAATTCTTGCCTTGGTGGGAGTGGCAGGAATCTGCAGGCCTTTAGCAGAACCGCCCTGGCTGCTCCTCTCCCTGTAATTGTCTAGGCACCCAGGAAATGGGAGGTGGGCTGGAAGTGAAGTGGACTGAGTTCTGCCCTGGCTACCTTCTGCTCTTGCCTGAAATGCCTCAGTCAGAAGGGACCTTGAGGCTGTCCCAGTGTGGTTCCTGCAAGGACAGATGAGGAAACTGAGGCCCCAGGGGCAAGAAGCTGACTAGCATGATGCCTTCAAGGGATGCTTGAAGACAAAATTAAAGGAGAGGATGGTTGTAAAACTTTCTGCGAGCTCAGTGGAGTTACACAGCTGCTGGCAAGACCAGTAAAATATAGACCTGGGCAGGGGAAAAGGGGCTTAGGTACAAGGTCTCCAGACCCTTCAGTTGGACACTAAGCTGCTGTCACCCTGGAGCCGGGGAGGGATACACACAGGGGGCCTGCCCACCAACCACCCACCTGCTCTCAGGATGATGACACAGTGACCAGGGAAGTAGCCAAGTGGGAAGGTTAGCCACCTTCATGGGAAAGTGTGGCCCCGGCTTCCTCATTCTCGCCTGTTAAGTCTGTTGCTCTGCAACTCTGGGTGGTGGCCAGTGGCTCCTGTGGGCCCAGCCCAGTCAGGTGTTGTCTTACCCTGGGCCTGCCTCTCTTCCCTCAGGCCAGCTGGGCCCAGGCCTGTCTCAGGAGCACTTCCTCATGGTAATCCCAAGGCTGCCCCTGCCCCTGCCCAGCTTTGTACCTACAAGTCCTGGCTCCTGTAGGCCCAGGTGCACAGCTACACAGGATGGGTGGGCCTCTTGAGGTCAGCCACCTGCCCCAGCCCAGACACCACGTGACCTCTCTGGGATATGGAAGAGGACAGTAAGCTGCTTTAGAGAGGAAAGAAGGCCATGTTTAATGGCCACTCAGGAATGGCTGCCCTGCCTGCCTTTCTCTGGCTAGGGGTCAAGGTCCGTCCCTGAGCTCCTAAGGGCGCACTGCACTCTAGCCAGGGACCACCCTTACCCCTGCCTCCAGGCAACCGCCAGTCTGCACCCCAGCCTCCTTCATCTCACCCCAGCACATTCTGAAAACCACTACCTATTGCCAGCACTGCTCTGGCTTCCTGGTATCCAAGTGAGATGGACCATGTGCACCAGCAGCCCGGCCTGGGGATGAAGCATGCACCTTCAGACAAGAGACACAGAAGTGCTTCCAGTCTACAAATAAGGGAGCAGGCTTTGAGAGCAATGTGCAGGGGGAGGACCCCGACTTCCCACCCACTCACTCGCTATATGTCAGTGGGTCAGGTCCACACTAGGGGTGACTCCAAGTTCTGAGGGCGCCACATAGTCCTTCAGGCTTGTAGCTCAGCATTGACTAGGAACTGTCAGAATCTTGGCTGGCCTGAAAAATGAGTCAACTTCGTGCAGCTAAACTGGAAAAACCAGAAACAGCCACTTGGTACAGGCCAGACTCACTTCTGATGAACAAGGCAGCCCCACTGGACAGTGAAGGAGGCTCCTAGGGAGGGTGCTTGGGTCCATACATCACGACTAGCTCAGCCCCTCCTGGTGCCCAGGGTACCCTGCCTTCTCTGGTCCTTTCCTATGTCTGCTTTCGACTCTGGTCAGGCAGTGGTTGGCCAGCCAGGGCTATCTGCTGCCCCTTAGGAACATGTGGCTATGTCGAGAGACAGTTTGTGGTATCCCAGCTAGGGAGGTGCTGTTGGCATCTACTGGCCAGAGACCAGAGTGCTGCTTACCATCTGACAGTACACAGGACAGCCCCCACCAGCAAAAAAAAACAAAACCAACACAAATGCCAGTTCTGCCTGGCGTGAACAGCCCTGGAGTAGGATAGAGTCTGTCAAGGTCCATCCTAAAGCAGCCACATGTCCCCATAACAGCAAAGGGCCTCACAACAGCCCGGGGAGGTGGGCACTGCCCCCCACCCCCTCCACTTTTCCCAAGGAATCAAAGACGGACAGGGCTCAGAGCATCAGGGGTTCACCTCCCAGATCAGGACTCCATCCCCTGCTTACCCCTCACCTGGCCTGACCTCAAGACAGAGGGAAAGGGGCCCTGAGAGCTGACCTCAGCCTCCTTGGTGGGCCCATGCCATCCTCACTGTGGCTGCCTCCTGTGCCAGCCTTCATCTGTGCAGTCATAACCTAGCATCTGTGCTGCCTGTGTTGAGCCCTGGCAACTTCCTAGCCCCCTTCTGTAGTCTTCACTCTGTCCCTAGGTGCTTTTTGCAGACAAAAACAAGTGATCACCCCATTTAATCCTGAGCACAAAAGTGTCCTCTAGCCAAGCCCTGCCTCTCCTGCAGGGTTCTGGGCTTCAAGCCTGAGTGCTGGTGGGCTTGGCCTAGGGTTGAATCTGGCTCACATCACTGGTGTAAGCACAGGGGTCTGGAGGCCTGCCGTGGGCAAAGGAGGCAGGGAACTGGGGTCTCTGCCTGCAGCCATTTCCTGTCCCCCTACCAACTTGCCTCTAGTGTCTCCCAGGGACACCTGCCACCTCTTTTCACAGAAAAGAAAACAGGCCCCGAGGGTCTAAGGACATGCCCTGGATCCCCTCATGTGCCATTGTAATGTCCCACCACTGCCTTCTTCACATCTTGCCAGGTACCCTGGGAGCTCCATGTCCACTCACCAAGCCCAGGCTCAGGGAACAGTACTTTATGTGAGTCAGGCCTCACCCAGGAACAAGCAGGAGCCAGGTATTGTCCCACCACAAGTTCTACCCCCAGGGTCAGATGGGCCTTGGAGTTCAAGGCCAGCTCCCCAGTGTGCAGAGGGAGAAACCCAGGCCCAGAGAGGACCTTGCTGAGAGTCACATGAAAGTTCAGGCCCAAGCTAGGGGCTTGGGGGCCCATACCCTCAGGGAGGCTGAGTCTTCAAGGTGTGAGTTCCAAGCCTTTCCTTGGAACAAGGTTTAGGGTCATGGGGCAGGCACAGGTGACAGCAGCAGAGCTTCATGCCACCTTCTTGTCCCCGAGAATGCTCTATGTTCGGTGCAAAGTCACAAGCACTAATTGTCCTGGGCCCTGGCCAGCTTCCTGCTGAGCTGGCCCTGTGCAGACAAGCCGTCTGCCCGTCCACAGGGGAGAACCACCCGCCTGCCCAGGAGCTGAGGCATATCTCACTCCTGGGCTGGGCCAACAACAGGTTCATTATGTCTGCTCTCTCAGCGAGGTCCTAGCATGGCAGCTAGTGCATGTCACTGGGGGCCTCAGTTACTGCCACCCCACACACAAGCAAAAACATAGAGCCACCAGGGGCATCAGGCTGGAAGTGGTTCTTCCAGCCCACCACTTAGCCTCATTCCCATACAGGGCTTTCTGTGGATCCTGGGGGCCCAACGTAGTTGGTGAGGGGCAGTAACAGCCTGTCCAAATGCCCCTATGAGACAGTGAGGGTCTCATCATGATGGCGTGTATAAGGCCTGACAGGATCTATAAAGGCATTCCTGCCCCGTGGGGTCCACAGGGCAGAGTCACTTGTGTGAAAAATGGAAATTCCAGAGGATATGGGGAATCATTTCTGTTGAGGGTGACGTTGAACATCTGGAAACAATCAGTAGTGATAGTTGCGTAAAATAAAGCCCAAGCAAATCCACTGCTGTCCAGTCAATTCCAACTCCCAGCGACACTAGAGGGAATAGTAGAACTGCCCCCATAGGGTTTCGTTACAGAAGCAGACTGCCACATCTTCTCCCACAGAGTGGCCGCTGGGTTTGGACTGCTGACCTTTTGGTTAGCAGTTGGCATTTTGACAACTGTGCCACCAGGGCTCTCTCTCTTTGGTTACACCTCACTTAGTCATAATTACAGGCTGGCTTTGCGGGAAAATGGGGGTTTTTCCAGGAACCCTGCCTCAGTGAGCAGAACTCAGCAAGAAGGGTTAGACGGGATGCCAGAAAGAACAGGGGACACCTGGGCAGCTAGGAAGCCTGCCTCTCCCCCTTGCGCCACCCCTACACCACTGTCAGCATGAGCCTTCTAGAATGTGCCCATTGCTCTCCTGCTTAAGATGCCAAGGTAGCCCCCATCTGCCCTCACCCAGCACCATTTCTCAAACTGACCTGAACTCAGGACACTTGCTTGTGTGTGTGCTTTGGGCGCCATTCTGAGGAAAACACCTCAGGACAAAACCTCACCAGCACCATTCCTAGCTGGCCTCCTCTCCAGCCTCAGGGCCCACTATCTCCTGCCTGGTCCAGGGTCCCCAGATGCCCAGACCCTCCTGTGGAAACACTCTGTGCTCTGGGCAGGGCTTTGAAGCCACAATGGTGCAGTTCTGTGTCCATGTCTCTTCTTCTCCCCACGCAGAACCTCAGAGTCCGGAGCAGTGGGGGAACAGAGTTCTTCACCCGGTCAGCAACGAAGTTCAAAGGAGCACTAGCCCAGAAGTTCATGTTTGTGGATGGAGACCGTGCTGTGTGTGGCTCTTACAGGTGACTTCCAGCTCTGAGACTTAGGCAGAACTTCCGCATGCACCTTAGGTCCCTAGCTGATTTCTGTCCTACTCCTGACTATTATACCAAACTGCTAAGATGTGAGCAAGACTGCCCAGGAGGAGGAAGATTCTGTCTATGCCAGACGTGTCACCCAGAGGTGGAGTGGGCCAGGGCAGGCAGCCTCCTCCTGTCCTTGGGAAGTAGAGTCAGAGCAATGAAGTCACATACAGCATCAGACTGTCCTGAAAAGCTGCCTTGGGCCAGTGGGGTGGGAACCTTGTGTTGTAGAGGAGATTCAGGGACTGGGTGGTGTGACACCAGGTGTTGAACCATGCCAGGTGTTGATGCTACCCAGGGTCCCTCCACACTGCCAAGGAGGAGGTAGAAGCTGGGCCCAGACAGTCACAGAGATGACAGTGAGTAATGAAATGGGCCCCCTGTTCCTTCTCACTTCCCTTAAATGAGCCCGGTACCCCATAGGCATAGTGTGTAAGACAGGTAACGGAACGGGTCCAGCACAGTGGGCATGGAGCTCTGGGAGGAGGCCAACTTGGTGTGCTGACCTGCACTGCGCTCTGTGTTGTAGCTTCACATGGTCAGCTGCCCGGACAGACCGGAACGTGATCTCAGTGCTATCTGGCCAGGTGGTAGAGATGTTCGACCGACAGTTCCAGGAGTTGTACCTCACATCACACAGTGTCAGCCTCAAGAGTGTTCCCATGGAAAAGGAGCCCGAGCCCGAGCCCATCATGCTGCCCTCCGTGGTCCCCCTGGTGCCTGCAGGCACTGTGGCCAAGAAACTTGTCAATCCCAAGTATGCACTAGTCAAGGCCAAGAGTGCCGATGAGCTCGCCAAGACCTGCACCGAGAAACCAGAGAACAAGAGGCCCCCAGGACTGCGGGGCCCAGCACTGGTGGAGCGGTCCAGTGACTTCCCGGAGCCTCCCCTGCCCATACACCCAGGGCTACTGAACCTGGAGCGTGCCAACATGTTTGAGTACCTGCCAACATGGGTGGAACCAGACCCCGAGCCAGGCAGTGACATTCTGGGCTACATCAACATCATTGACCCCAATATCTGGAACCCACAGCCCAGTCAGATGAACCGCATCAAGATCCGTGACACATCCCAAGCCAGTGCCCAACATCAGCTATGGAAGCAAAGCCAGGGCTGCAGCCCCACCCCAGTGCCTGGCCTGGACCTCCCAGATGGGCCCCCTGCCACCAATGGCCTCCCCCAAGGGGACTCTGAACCAAGGCCCCCTGTGCCCAAGCCTCGGACAGTCCCTGTGGCAGACCTACTTGCCCAGGATGGTGGTGGTATTGATTGGGCACTAGAGACCCCAGACAAGGAGACCCCCCAGAATGGAACCGACAGTGGGCTGCCCCAGGCAATGGGCCTGGGCCATACCCCACTTCAGCGTCAACTGTCCATGGCCCAGAATGACTCCAACAGCCTGAGGGCAGGGGTTCCCAATGGGCTGGATGGCGAAGAGGAGGAAGATGATGATGACTACGTGACCCTTAGTGACCAAGACAGCCTCTCGGGAAGCTCCAGCCATGGCCCTGGCCCTCGGAGACCCTCAGTGGCTTCATCTAGGTCAGATGAGTATTTTGAAGTTAGGGAGCGATTGACCCCTCTCCGGAGGCGCCACTCAGAGCAGGTGGCCAATGGGGCAGCCCCACCCCCCCGTCGACAGCTGAGTACCCCCCATGTGAGCCGAGGGACCTTAGGTGGGCCCGTGGGGAGATCTGCATGGGCCCGGAGTCGAGCAAGAGAAGAGACCGATGCCTCGAGGAGAATGCAAACCCAGGCAGCCCCAAACAAGGAGACCCAGGTAGGTTGGAGTCCCTGTACACAGGTGGCATCACAGGCCCCCTTAAGCAATGCAGTCCTCAAATACAGGAGGGATCATGGCTCTCCTTGATTGGCTATCCTCTAGGCATAGGGTCTCCACCTCAAACCCCTGTCCTGTGACAGATGGGGACTGATGGACAGAGCCACATACAGGGAATGCTCAGCACCAAATTTCCAAGGCCTCCTGAGCTGGTACCACGAACCAGAAGGAAATCTATCTTTAACCTAAGGTTTCAGATACCTGGCGTCTCAGGGTCTTAACACAGCCCTGCAGGCAGGTGTAGGGCCCCAAGTTTGCATACAAGGCAGTGGTGGCGGTGGCGGCACAGAATCACTAGTTTTCACCTTTGAGGTCACACAGCAGTATGTGGTCAAACAGGACCCCGCCCAGTGTGTCTGCATTGCACACCACATTGTCTCCTTGTCAACCCCTTTGATTGTAGCTCCGGAGAATTACTCTCCTCTCTGCTGCCCCTCAGCTAGGAAATGGCTCGTATCTAGCATTTACCTCCTCTCCTGATGATTCTGCCCAATAAGGACACAGATCCCAGCACTCTAGCACTCTCCAAGCAGCCTGAGCAGCCACTAGGTGCTGTCCTACCTGGGTAGAGTGCACGGCTGATCATACCAGGCATGATCATCAGGCCCATGGGAAGCATCTTCAGGTAGCTTGCAAGGATGGAGCCAGCCTTTGCATGATTCAGATCCCGGGCAGACAGTGACCGTTGCACAATGACCTGGAAGGTCCGACACCAGAAGGGATGCCGGTGTCAGGACTTCATCCCAGAAGACTTCAGGGAATGGTGTGGGACACAAGACTCCCATTCTGTCTTGGCCCCAAACCTGTCCAAGACAGCCGATGGAATCCTTCCCTCCTCACCCATTAGCTGAGCGTCATTGATCTGTCCAATGTGGGCAGGATGGTATCCCCTGGGCCCTTATGAGAGTGGCTAGCTTTTCATATACATGCCAGGAATAAACCTTGGCATCTGTGGTTTTGGAGAGTTTATACATCAGTTATTGTTGTTAAGTGTAGTCATGTTGGTTCAACTCATAGCAACCCTGTATAGAGTTTCTGAGGAGCAGCTGCTGGATTTGAACTGCAGACCTCATGCTCAGAGTCCAATGCTCATCCTACAGCACCACACCAGGATTCTACACATCAGTGGTGGTGTTGGTGGTTGTATGCTGTCAAGTCAGTTCCAACTCATAGCAACCCCTTGTAGGGTTTCCAAGGGTGTAAACTTTTATAGGAGCAGAAAGCCTCATCTTTCTCCCACAGAATGGCTGGTGGATTGAAACTACTGACAGTGCAGTTTGCAGTACAACATGTAATCCAGTAGCCACTGTAGTATAAGAATAATACATGCTGGCTGAGGGGACCAGCTCCCTGTGAACCCTGGGAAACTCCTAAGTAGACCTCAGTTTCCAGATCTGCAAAATGGGAGGGGTGTGGTTTGGACTGATGACATCTAAATCCTCCCAACTCTGATATGATTCTGCTTTTTAAAAGGTGTTTCTGGGTAGTGCAAACAGCTAATGTTCTTCACTGCTATCTGAAAGGTTGGAAATTCAAGTCCACCCAAAGGCACCTCAGAAGAAAGGCCTGGCAACCTTAAAAAAATCAGCCTACATGCTGGGGGCTTCTGGATCAGGATCCACCCATCCTATAGGCAGAGAAGGGGCTGCCAGTCCAAATGTGTGCAGAGAAGGGACCAGGCTGTATGCAGTAAGAGGCAAGGAGGCCCTGGCTCAAAGTTCCCCTTGCCTCTTCTGGCTGTGTGACCTGAGCAAGCCCTTCCCCAGCCTGGCCTTCCTTCCTGATACAGTGTGTAGATAGATGGGCCAACAGACAGTCGCCCCACTGGATGATACATGGCAGGGCCAGGGAACCGGCCCTGAAAAATGGGTGTGATTTTAGTAGACAGAGGCAGTAGAGGGCAAGGAGTGTGTGAGGTATTGGGAGCAGTGGGCACCTCTGGGCCAGGGTAGGAGCCTCAGGTGGGGAGTGGCCAAGCAAGGGCCCTATGCCTGTCAAGGAGTCCTGCCCTGCTGGGTTCACGTCTGCCACCCTGAGTCCTCAGGGAGCCTGACCCTCTAGCCCTTAGGCTGGGATTTGTGCTGATTCATTCAAGCTTCATGGGAAAATCACTGGAATGATGTTACACCCACAGACGCCTGTGCCCTGTCAGGCCCTTGCTGAGTGGGGAAGAAGTGAGAGGTGAAGGGCACAAGGTCTAGCTTGGGCACCCCAGATGCCCTTCTAGGTGGTGCTTGGCCCACTCAGGGAGGTAGTTGGACATCCTCAATAGGTCCCACATTCCCTGGGACCCCATTCATGAGACACAGCCATTGTGGGATCCAGAGTAGGACTCTTTGAGGGGAAGCCAAGGCCCAATCTCTCAGAGTTTCTGAAGTCTCTCGACTATGGTCATATCCCACAGTCCGGATGCAGAGACGGTCCCAGGAAACATAACTGAGCACCTGCTGCTTGGGAGGGGGAAAGTTGTGGGGGCCTTGGGAAACCTTCTACGCTGGCCAGGTGCTGTGCCTTGCGCTAGGCTGACCCCCAGCTCTCCCTCTCTGGGCTTCAGAGCCCAGCTTTCTTTGCCGCTGGTGAGGCCTTCTGAGAAGCCTCACATGAGCAACCATTACTGACCCCTTTTGGCCTGGCTGCCTCATACTCTGAGACCCCACTGTGGAAGCAGGGGCCCTATTGTCTGCTTGACACCCACAGGGAGTAGGGGTGGTCTCAGCAAGCCTGCCTGTTCCCCAGCAGAAGGGGAAACAGAAACAGAGGCCCCTTCCTATAGGCCTGCTAGTCTGCTGCCTGGCAAGGCCTCCTATCTGAGTGTCCCTGGAGCTGCAGCCTCCAGAGATGGGTGGGTAAATGGACTAGCTTTTGTCTGCGCTACTTAGCCTAAATTTTCCTGCCTCCAGCTTTCACTTTTCTCTCTCTCCCCACTCTCTCCCAGGGCCAGCAGTTCCACCGTTATGGGGTACCTGCCTCCAGGACCAGGCATAAGGATGGCTTCCTACAGCCACTGAGAACCCCAAGGTCCCAGCAATACCATCCTGCAGCTGACAATGCCCAGAGCTCCCCCAGAAAGGCAGGCCCCCACCAATGGCAAGCCAAGGGAGATGCAATACCCCTTACCCTGCCAGATGCTGGGAGCCCAACCCTGGCCAATAGCAGGGCCACCGAGGAGCATCCAAGTCCTTTTGGAATCCCATACTCCAAATTGTCCCAGTCTAAGCATCTCAAGGCCAGGACAGGCGGTGGCCAGTGGGCCTCATCTGACTCCAAACGGAGGACCCAGGCCCACAGAGACCACACGGACCCCTAGCTGCCTCCCCCAGCCAGACCCATGCCTCCCACAGCCTTGTTCTCTGCTTGGACTTGGGGTGACAGAGTGTTTGTAGAGCCGTGCCACATTGATGACTACAGGGGCTTGTGAATGGTCACAAGGACCCAGCTGCAAGTGTGGGTGGTTGACATGGACACTTGCCTGGTCAGTGCACCAGTACCAGGTGGCCAGGATGGTTAGACCGAAAGTCATCCCGGTCCACGGGAGGTCTGCAGTGTAGGGGTCTCTGAACATGTGCATGGCATCTTTGCGCGGCAGGTGGCAGGTCGTGTTGATGATGGTCTTGGCTGGGATGGCCCGGGCATAGGCTGCTTCCAGCTGGTCATAACCACCAATCTGGCTGAAAGCTAGAAAGGTCAGATGGGAGAAGAAACACCATGGTGGCTTTAGTCCCATGGGTTCCCACTGCCTTCATCTCCTGTAACTCCCTGATGCAGCAAACTTGAATTTTTCCCTCTTCTCCCCCTTCCCCAGTTGAATTTTAATGACTATTTTATTGTATTTAAATAATACTATTAAATGAGCATTTTGCACATGGGCATCTCAGAGGCCCTGGCTGTCCCTCAGCCTCAGGGTAAGGGGCTCTGCCAGGTCTTGGACTATCAATTCAAGGAAGCAAAAGTACCTTTTTTTTTTTTGACATTTGAGGACCTTTTTAGAGAATCTCAAATGTTAAAATCCTGACTCCAGGGGCTTCTGAAGAAGTTGAGGGTATCTGGTGACTACGTGGTCTCAACCCCTGATGACACAGAAAAGGACAATGGAGGTCACAGAGGGGCAGTGGCTTCCCTGAAGACAGAACCTGGTGCCCCCTGGAGTCTACGTGGGACCAGGGTCAGTGTTCAGACCAAGGGTCCATGGGAAGCCAAGAGCACACCTGCAGGTCAGGATGAAAGCTCGTCTGTGCATAGGCACAGATGCTCTGCAGGGTCAGAAATGGCTCAACTTCAAAGGCCTCCAGTCACCCTCTGTGCAGTCACTGTTCTCACCCCTGGTGACAGGGAGCTCACTTCCTCTTGTGGCAGCTCACGAACTTTATTCTCTTACCTGACTAGTATCACACTCTACACTCCCCTGCCTTTGTCTAGTGGGAGGTAGCATGGTTTCTTGGGACTTTGGACACAATTTTTAAACAGTTGGTGGAGACAACAAAGCAATTTTGTGAGCTCCTCATTGTATGTTTCCACGTCTGCCCTGGGCCCCACCTAACTGGTAAGCCCTGAGCCTAGAGCAGGCCTGGCTAGCCCTGTATTCCTGAGTCAGCTTGGATCTGCATCCAAGAGTTGGTGACAGAAAAGTAGTTGAGTCACCAGGGCAGGAGGAATGTCAGCAGCCTCTACCTCCAAGGGGACAAATCCCGTCCTTCCAAAAGCAGTGGAGTGCCCCAAGTGCCTCTGGCTCAGTGACCTGACTCCTTAACCCAGGATGAGCTCTGACCTTAGGTCCCATAGTGTAGGCCCTGCAGGGTATTGACCCACGCTCCTCACCTTTGACAGTAAGGATGACAGCCCCTATCACCATGATGAAGGTCTGCAGGGCATCTGTGTAGATCACGGCAGCCAGACCTCCTGCCAAGGAAAATGGCAGTGCTCCGCAGGCATGTCCCTGCAGCAACCCCGACTCACCCTTGTGTCTATTCTAAGTAGCTGTTCCCTGGCTGCACTGGTGCCTCTCATACCTGCGATGGTGTACAGAGCCGTGATGAGCAGCATGAGGGTGGTGGACAGGTAGAAGTTCCAACCCAGGCAGATGTGAACAAAGAGTGCTCCAGCATACAGATCAATCTGGGGAAGCAAACAAGCCCTTTGCAGGGTTTGGGTCTGCTGTGGGCCCGGCCGACTTGGCTGCTTTGCCACATGGGACTTCAGCATATCCAGGATGTGGTCGGGAGATTCCACCACCTGCCCACCTCACAGGGCTGTTGTGAGGGTCAGAGGAGATGCTGGCAGAACACCTGTGCTGTGTTCCAATGAACAGACATCACTGTTACTAATAAAGTTTAGAGTGGTCCCTATCCATCAGGGCACAGTGTGTGATTGGACCTGGTGCGATGAGGAGGCCAGGAGGGCTTCCTGGGTGGAGGCTGGGGAGAACTCTGGAAATAGTTCTGCTACCTCCAGAGAAATGGAGAGTGGAAATGTGGTCTTCTGAGTGCATCTGGAACACAAGTTAGGGGAGGTTCTGAGTCCCGTGTCTTAAACTTCATGTAGCCATGCCAAGAACAGGATAGGACACAGTCCTGAACATCTTAGGACCAACTCAACCTAGAGGCAGGCATAGTAGCCCTGGATGAGCCCACCTCAGCACTGGAATGGGCCTCCCAACCCACAATCGGGTCCCAGATAGGGACCAGGGTGGGCCCAGGGCCAATCCATCCCACAATAATTGGGGAAGGGGCTCCACCCTACCCCACCCTACCCCACCCAACCTAGATTTCCAAACCTGCCCTTCTTACTTGGCTCAGTGGAGGGGAAATAACTGGAAATACAGCCTCTGGGGCCAGGAGGTTCCTGGGAAGGTTGTATGTGTATGTGTGTACTATGGTGGGTAAGCTGAGCTCACTGTTGCAAGCCCATACAAGGCCAGCCTCCCCCGGGCCTGGCACAATGGAGCAAATCAGCCCTGGGAGCCTTGACTCCCGGGGCCCCCCAAAGGCCAGGACCTGTAAGGAACCCCACAGCCATATTCCCTATACTGACCTCAAGGCCCTACTTCATCAGCACTTTGAGAGGGAAAAAAAAGACAATTTGGACATGTTGGCAAGGTGCTTTCAGAAGGACACTGGGGTTCTCCACTTTGGCAATGTGAGTGTGGGCAAGACCGTGGGGGAGCATGGGGGTCTGAATGGAATATCAGAGGCTTTGAACATACAGAGCAGGAAAGACTTCTAGTCTCTGCTCATCCCTGAAGTCTAGCCAGCCCACCTCACTGCTCCGCTAGCTCCTCCACCTCTCAGGGACACGTCACCAGCTCTTCTTTCCAGGGCAGTTGGCGCCCAAGAATGACCAGGAGTTTGCCAGGCAGCTAAGCTACAGGAGCAAAACTTCTGACTTCCCTGTAGAGCCCCTACACAGAGTCCACTATGTTTCTGGCTACCACTGAGGACACTTGTAGTTAAGTGCTGTCAGTAGGTAATGACGCATATTGCCCCTGTATAGTGTTTCTGAGGAGCGGTTGGTGAATTTGAACCACGAACCTTGCGGTTCAAACCCCCCTTGTGGTCCAGAGCAATGTCCTACAGCATCACACCAGGACTCCACTGAGGACACTAGCAGTATTGAATCTCGCCACATATCCCAAGGAAGTCCCCAAAAGAGGAAATGAAAATATCACCTCATTCAAACTGACCCTTCCTACAGTCCAGGCAGGGTGCCTGGTAGAAGCTAAGAGTTCCTTGTCTGCCTGTGTCCCTCATCTGCCTTTGGTAAGGTCACTTGGCCTCTCTGAGCCTCAGTGGCCCTTCTCTGAAAAATGGGGGAAATGATATGGAGAGAACACCCTGGGCAAGGCTGCTCAGACCTGTGGTTCTCCCTGCTACCTCTCCAGAACATCACAGGCAGGAACACAGAGACCTAGCTCCCTCTTCCTGCAACTGGGAGGCCAAAGCCAAGAAAGGCCAAGGAATTTGCTCAAGGTGGTAACACCTTGGGTTCAAAGTCAATAGGAAAATAGGACACCTCAAAAGAAGGTCAAAAGTCAATAGAACTTCTCAAAGAAGGTCCAGCCTCAAGTGCACAAAGCAAGTCAAAGCTGCAGTTGGAATCTCAGCACATTGCCTCCTCAGCTCAGAAACTGCAAAACACTGAGGATGCAGAAATGCCCAGAGTCTGACCTCCAAAATTACTTAACACCAACAGTCCCTGCTTCCACCCTTTCCTTCCCCACTGCAGGCCTGCCTGCTTCCACCTCCTCGCCTGTGTCCAGGCCAAGCTTCCACCAGATGGTCTCTCCAACTGCTCACCCAGGTGGCCTGCTGCCTCCTGTTCAGCCATCCAGGTGTGTGCACTGCTGTTGCAGCACTTTACCCACAGTCTTCCGTCTTCCAGCCTCCTGTGGGATTAGTGACTCCCCCACTCCCCCGCAGGACCCTGGATGCCCCACTTCCCACCCTAACCTAGGTTGATTACTGTCCCACATGAGCGCCATGGCTCCTGCTTTTATCAGTGACCAAAGATCAACCTCCATGCTCGCATGTCAGTGGACTCCTCTCCAATGCTCATCCACCTCCAAGCCCCTGGCCTGGGCCTCTCCCTGGTCCTCCTCCAAATGGCTCCTTCAGGACAATACCAAATGCTTCTCTGAGTTTCTGCTATGCCGGGAGTAAATCCCAACCCCCACCCCCACCCCCATCCCAGCCCTGCTCTCCTCCAGCTCCTCCAGCATCCCTGGGTCCTAGACTCGCTCATCTCTGTCCTGTCTCAGGGCCTGCATGAACTCCCCCTCTGCCAGGGATGCTGCACTCTTTTGACTTCAACATCACCCCCTTCCCAGATCTCTCTCTAACCTACTTCTGTTGAGCTCCTCAAACTCACAACAACTCCATATATGTCAGAGTAGAACTGCTCCGGAGGGCTTCCAATGGCTGATCTTTGGGAAGTAGCTCATTAAAGCACCTCTGTGTGGACTCGAACCTCCAACTTTTCTGTTAGACTGTTTGTACCTCCCAGGGACTCTTCTCTCTCTAAAGTGTGTGAAAGCTCCTCTGGTTCTCTTGATTCTCTCTTCCAGCACCTTAATTGCTTTTAAAATAATACTCCTGGTGTGGTGCTGTAAGAGAAGTACTAAACTGCTAACCACAAAGTTGGTGGTTCAAACCCATAAGCCACTCCTCAGAAACTCTGTACAGGGTTGCTAAGAGTCGGAACTGACTCAACGACACTTAAAAACGACAGTAATAACTGTTTATAATGGCTTCACTTGTTGATGTATCCTGCGTATCTGGAAGATAAGCCCCTGAAGGCAAGGGTGCCCTATGCCTATATGGTAGCTGGTTGACAGTAGGCACTCAGTGAGTAAGCAAACTTACAAATGTTAGGGGTCAGCACACTAGAGCCTGCAGATGAAGCCCATCATGCTCATTCATGTTATATGTGGCTACTTTTGTACCAGTGACAGAGTAGTTGCCACAGAAATACAGAGTTGAAAATGTTTGCTAACAAATATTAACAGAAAAAGTTCACTGATGTCTGACCTACGTCATCTTGTTCATCCCAGTAGGTAGTCACTCATGTATTCACTCATTTTACTTGCTAATTCTCGTCTGTGCCTACTATGTGCAAGGCATACAGTAGCACATGGGACACATTGGTGAACAAAGGAAAATAGGGGAAGGGGCTGAGTGGACTGCCTGTGTGCTGGACTTATGATGACCATGTGAAGTAGAGGGTTAGCAGGTGATGAGAAACAGTGGACAGGATGGGTGGATGGTCCCTGGGCTGAACAACGACAACCATGTGAGCTAGAAGGAGAGCAGGTGACAGGAGACAGACAGTGGACAGATGGGTGGACAATGCCTGTGCTGGTTGGTGACAGCCATGTGAACCAGAGGGAGAGCAGGAGACAGACGTGGACATCTGAGTGGACAGTCCCTGTGCAGGTTGTTGACAACCATGTGAACTAGAAGAGAGCAAGTGACAGGAGACAATGGGTGGGGTACATGGACGGTCCCTGTGCTGGAAGCTGATGAGGACGTAACTAGAGGGACAGCTGGTGAATGAGCTGAGTGCACTGGGCCAGAGGAGATTTCGTTGAGGAGGAGACAGTTGAAGGATCCAGATGTGGTAAGGGTGTGAGGCACGTGGATACCTAGGCACAGGCACAGTAGGTGCAAAGTCCTGTGGTGAATCACAGATTGTGTACCCCTGATACTGCAAGGAAGTCAGTATGTCTAGAGCAATAATATGTGCAAGAGAGAGTAGGTCAGTGTGTGCACACGGTGTAGGGCTTAGAGATTACAGCGAGCAGAGAAGGGGCTCCATCAAAGTTTCCCTATTTCCAGAGGTTAGACAACGGGTCAAGGAGCTGAGCACATGATGGTTCAAGTGGGCTGAGCTCTGGGATATGGGTCCAGATAGGCTAGAGAGAGATGCAGACCTGGGGCTCAGCCCAGTGAGGTCAGGGCCTCTAGGGCCAGTGGATGCATGTACTTCAAACAACTTCACCCAAAGTCATCAGCGAGGATGGCTGGTCCCTCCCAACCAAGCCCAGCAATTTGCATTCCTTGCACTTCTCCATCCACTTCATGCCAGTAGCCTTCAGCATTCTGAAGCCCCAGTCTTGACTTCAATGGGCTGCTTCCCATTTTATAGCTGGACAGATTGAGTAATCATCACAAAGCTGACTGCTGATGAGAGTGGAGTTTGAAATTCAGCTTTGTGAGTTTGATGCAGTGCAGTTAGGGCTCTCGGACCTCTAGCATGGCGGAGTGAAGAACACTGTCCAGAGGGTGTTCTTGTTCAGCTACAGGTGAGGATGTGGAGGGTAAGGGGACTTTCCCTGGCCTAAGGTCACAGGGAGAATCATGCAGACTTCACAGAACCCAGGCTTCCTGCATCCAAGCCAGTGCCAAGTTGGCTTTTCCCAGGTTGAACCAAATGAGCCAAGGGCCACCCTACCAGTGAAGCAGCTCTCCCACCACTCAGAAACACCCCTTCACTAATGAAACCAGGATGGGACACCAAAGCCTTCTGGAGATAGATAGGCCAACAAGAATAGAGGGGGCAGTCACTGGGAGGCTTTGGACAAGACACTTCCTCTCCCCGGCCTCCGTTTCCCTATCTGTAAAATCAAGGTCTTGGAAGAGACAAACCCTAAGCTCCTCCTAACTCTGGCATTCTCATTTATTTCTGCTCTTAATATTCTTGTAGGATGAGGTCTAGACTCCCAAGGGAAAGCAGCCTGGAGGAGCACTCACTAGAAATCATCTTAAGAGACAGAGTCAACCAGCCTAGAGGAGGAGACGGTGAAAGGCAGGAGAGTCCACTGGTGCCACACAGCTCTCAGCGGCCCCTGGTGAGCACTTGTGCTCCACTCAATGCCACCCCAGAAACCCCAGGGCTGGCCACCTCTCCCTGAAGAGAACCCTTCCCACTACTCCTGAATCTAGAACTGGGGGGACAGCCAGGGTTATGAGGACTGCATTTTGGGCCACAGACCCACTACCCAGCCTGTAATGTTGCTAGGTCTGCTTTTCAGGGTCCCTGACCATTGTTACAGACTTGTTGGGTAGTCTTGGGCATGACATGGTACCTTCTTGGACCTCAGTTTCTCCAGTTGTTAAACAGACCAGGGATGGCTGAGGCGAGATCAGACACATCTTCAGGGCTCCAGATAAAGGACATTTCCAAACTGCTCTGACTGAGGCTAGGGGTGTGGGGCAGCTCACCGATATCTTGGTGAAGACAGACAGCAGCAGGGACAGGACAGACAGGTACATGCGTATCCGCTGGCCTCCATAGCGCTTCTGAATATACTCAGGCATGGTGACAATCTAGAGGGAGACAGAAAGGGGCTGAGTGCCCCATCCCTCCGCCCCCAAGACCACACCCATGCCCAACTGCTCAGCTCTGGCCTTGAATCCCATGCTAAGTTCTAACCAAATCCCAAAGGCAAAGAACAGGGCCACTGATAGGGCTTTGGCTAGGCACAAAGAGACAGATCTGGTGACTCCAGATGAGATATAAAGCCCAAGAAGATGGTTGTAAGGTACAGATCAGGGAACAGGCTGAGATTCAGGACTGCCAAATGGGGGCTGAAGCAGTCAAGGCCATTGCCACCTAACTGTTCAGCTTGTATGTTAGAGGTAGGAGATGTGGGATTGGAGATGCCTGGGCTGAGCTCTTGCATCAGTGGGTTAGAGGGTTGGACTCAGCCCTGAAGTGTCACCAACCTGTGTTGGGCATCCAGGCAGTCCTGCCTATCGCCCCTGCTACAGGGCAAATTATATTCCCCAAAATGTATGTGAAAGTGACCCTGGATACAGGGTCTTTGAAGATATTTTCAGTTACCATGAAGTCATAGCAGAGTAAGGTGGGTTCTAATCCAATGGGAGTCGTTGTTGTTGTTAAGTGCCGTTGAGTTGGTTCTGACTGATAGCGACCCTGTATAGGGTTTCCAAGGAGCATCTGGTGAGTTTGAACTACTGACCTTGTAGGATAAGTCTAGTGCTTATCCTACAGAGTCACACCAGAACTCCAATCAAATGGTATCCTTTTAAAAGAAGAGAAGAGACACCTACAAGGAGGATAATCATGTGATGGCAGAGGCAGAGATTGAAGTTAAGGAATCCTAAGGATTACCAGCAAGTTAGGAAAAGGCAAAGAAGGATCTTTCCCTAGAGCTTTTGGAGAGAAAAATAGCGTTGCTGACACCTTGATTTTGAATTTCTAGCCTCAAGAACTGTGGGACCATAGTTCTCTGTTGTTTTAAGCCACTCAGTTTGCTTCAATAGCAGTAAGTAAGAAATGAAAACCACTACCGCCAACATGAATAAAGACTCTTGTCTTCCTATAGCCTCATCCTGGACCCAGAGGTCAAAGGACATCCCAAGTCTTGGAGTTGACTCACCTCTGAGGAGATGTAGATTGGCACAAAGACCCATGCCAGGGCCAGCAGCACATATGTGGCCTGAGGGGAGACAGAGGCAGGGCTAACACAGTGGCCTGCAGTACCAAGCAAGCCCTGCTCTGAGCCAGGAAGCAGGGAACACAGTTGGACACAGCAGGCACTCACAATCTGAGGTCTGGCCCAAGTCCAGCAGTTCCCTCCAACTGTGCATGTCCCCAAGAACTCAGCTGCCGAGATTGCCTATACCATGGTTGACACAACAGCTAGACTGCTCAGTGGTCACAGACCCCACCTCCCAGCCTAACTTATCCCAAGAGCCTCACATTCCACTCGAAACCTGCCACAGCCAGGCCTCCAGCTGCGCCTGAGCCTGCCAGTCCAATAAAGAGTCCAGACCCCTCACTGCTGGCAAAGAGGGAGGCTCCAATCTGGAAGAGGAAAAGGAAAATAATCAGTTGCAAGCGCATTGCTGCAACTGCCAGTCCCTGCTGACCTGGCAGCACCATTGTGTCTGTCTAAGTAAGTCCGCAAAAGAGCTCTTGTCCTAGGGAGTTAGTATACTCATGGCTGGCCCCTTATTTTGTGAGTAACACAAACTGATATCCACTCCATAGCCTCCACCCCACCCTTTATATGATGTTCAGCACCCCAAGCCCAGGTCCAAGCACAGGCCTTCAGCAAACGCTGGCTGACCTGCCAGATGGAGGAGAGGCAGAAGCCAGGGAGACTCACCGGCCACCACTTCATGTCTCGGCCTGCCAAGAAGTAGCCACGTACTGTGTTTCTGCTGGCTCGACATGAGGACTGCAAGGACAAAGAAAGTGGGGTCCTCATGTATTGTTAGTAGGGATGTAAAATGGTGCATTAAGCAGTCACTCCCTGCTATCCCCATCCTAACTCCTAGGGACCACTGATCTGCTTTCTGTCTCTATGAATTTACCAATCTTGAATGTTTCATATAAATGCATCTGTGGTATTCTGTGGCTGACTTATTTCTCTGAGCATAAGGGTTTTCAAGGTTCATCCATGTTGCGACACACATTGGAACCTTGTTTCCCTTTATGAATAATATTCCATTGTGTGGATAGACAGTATTGTGTTTATCCACTCATATATTAATAAACACTTGAGTTGTTTCCACATCTTGGTCCCTATGAATAGTGCAGCAATGCACACTGGTGCACAGGAATCTGTTGAGTCTCAGTGTTCTAGTCTTTGGGGTATGAAGTCTAAGTTTGCCTTCTGTAGGCTCTTACAGTGTGGGCGGCAGGACAGTGATCCACACCAAGGCCTGCCCCAGCCTGCCATCTTGTCCTTACTAGGAGTCCTAGTGTGGCGCTATGGGTTGGAACCAACTGGACGGCACTTAACAACAACTTTACACCATATCCCCCAACCCTTAAACCAGGCTTTTCTCTCCATTTCCATTTCCTTTCTGCGTTCCTCCAGGGATGAGGAGAACTTTGAACCAATGAATCTAAGAACCCTTAGGCCCTGATTTGTCACTTTGAATATATGCTTTTATTTCTCATACATTTCAGCACTAATCCTTGAGTACTCTCTTTTGGGTCATTTGATGAAGGAGGTGTAGAATTTTGTACTCCACATGTGTGGAATAAAAAAGTCTAAAATCAGAATGCCTGAGAGCAAATCCTGGTTTCTCTACTTCCTGCCCTGCTTACCGACCCTGGTGACCTAATCAATAGGCCTCAGCTTCCTCATGGTTGTTGTTGTGAAGTGCTGTCAAGTCAATTTTGACCCATAGCGACCCTGTATAGGGTTTCCAAGAAGCAGCTGGTGAGCTTAAAACACCGACCTTGCAGTTAAAATGACTTCCCAGTCTGATGCATTAGCCCACTGAGCCACACCAGGACTCCTCCTCATGGTTGTTGTTGTTGTTGTTAAGTGCCGTCGAGTCAATTCCGACCCATAGCAACCCTGTATAGGGTTTCCAGTGAGCAGCTGGTGAGCTTGAACCGCCGACCCTGCAGTTCAAACAGCTTTGCAGTCTGGCGCATTAACCCACAGCACCACATGAGGACAGGGACCTAATAATAGTCCCTCTCTCCCAGAGTTTTGAGGAGTCCTGGTGTGACACTGTGGGAAAATGTGCTGGATGAACTGCAAGGTCAGTTTAAACCACAAGGTTGGTGGTTCAAACTCACCAGCCACTCCTTGAAAACCCTATACAGGGTTGCTATGAGTTATAACCGACTCAATGGCACTTAACAACAACAACAAATTAATACATATAAAACATTGAGAATGGTGTTCAATATGTTCAATATGTGTTCAATAATTGTCAGTGAAACTCTGCTGTCTGGACAGGAGAAATTGAAAGGACATGAGGGACACAGAAAGCGTATTTAGATACATAATTGTGTCTACTTTTCATAGTATGCATGCAATGATAGAAGGCTGAATCACAAAATATCAATTTTGTTGTTAGGTGCCATCATGTCGGTTCCAACTCATAGCAACTCTATGCCCAACAGAATAAAACACTGCCCAATCCTGAATCATCCTCACAATTGTTGTGTTTGAGTCCATTGTTGCTGCTATTGTGTCAATCTATCTCTTTGGAGGTCTTCCTCTTTTCACAGACCCTCTACTCTACCAAGCATGATGTCCTTCTCCAGGAACTGACTGATCTCTCCTGACAAAATGTCCAAGGTACGAGAGATGAAGTCTCTTCACCCATACTTCTAAGGAGCATTCTGGCTGTACTTCTTCCAAGACAAGTTTGTTTGTTCTTTGGGCAATTGATGCTACTTTCAATACTCTTCACTAACACCATAATTCAAACACATCAATTCTACAGTCTTCTTTATTCATTGTTCAACTTTTACATGCATATGAGTCCATTGAAAAGGCCATGGCTTGGGTCAGGCACACCTTAGTCCTCAGAATGACATCTTTGCTCTTGTCTTAGGCTGGGTTCTTTAGAGAAGCAAAACATATATATATATATATATATAGAGAGAGAGAGAGAGAGAGAGAGAGAGAGAGAGAGTTTATATCAATGAATGGTTCACACAGTTATAGAGGTGGACAGGTTCCAAGTCCATGGTTCAGATGAACCAAGATTGGTAGGACAGCAGCCAGGCATGTCAGGCAGGTAAGATGGCAGGTTACTGATGACTCCCAGGATATACCGGCAATAGAGCAAGACACAGGCTCAAGTCCAAAGAACGGGAGGTTGGATGATGAGGCAGTTGCAGGATCTAGACCCAGCTTTGCCTAAGTGTCCAATATATTGGCAGCAGGCCACACCCCTGAGGAAACTTCCTTTCAGTTGGTTGAGTGCTCACAGCAGATCTCATCATGGAGGTGATTAGACTTTATGGGGGATGACTGCATCTTAATTACCAAACCACCGAGAATCCTGGCCCAGACCAGTTGACAGAAAACCTGAATTCTCACAGATCTTAACACTTCAAAGAGATCTTTTGCAGCATATTTGCCTAATGCAGTACATCATTTGATTTCTTGACTGCTGTTTCTGTAAGTATTGATTATGGATCCAGGCAAAATGGAATCTTTGAAATTTTCAATCTTTACTCTGTTTATCATGATGTTATTTATAGGTCCAGTTGTGAGGATTTTTTTTTTTATTAAGGTGCAATCCATACTGAAGGCTGGAGTCTTTGGTCTTCATCAATAAGTACTTCAAGTCCTCTTTACTTCCAGCAAACAAGGTTGTGTCATCTGTATAAATCAGTTTGTTAGTGACCCTTTCTTCAATCCTGACGCCACATTCTTCATATAATCCAGCTTCTTGAATTATTTGCTCAACATTCAGACTGAATTATACAGTAAAACAATACGATCCTGGCATACCCATTTCCTGATTTTAAATCATATCTTATCCCCTTGTTCTGTTCTAACAACAGTCGATGTACAAGTTCCTCAAAAGCACAATTAAGTCTTCTGAAATTTGCATTCTTCGCAATGCTATCCATAGCTTGTTAACACCCACATGGTTGAAGGCCTGCCTTTGCATAATCAATAAAGCACAAGTCAACATCTTTTTGGTATCCTCTGCTTTCAGCCAAGACCCATCTGATATCATCAATGATATGCTTCATTCCACATCCTCTACTAAATTCAACTTAAATTTCTGGCAGCTCCCTGTCAATATACTGATGCATCCATTTATGAATTATTAAAGTTTTACTTGCATGTAATATGGATAATATTGTTCAATGATTTCTGCATTCTGTTAAATCACCTCTCTTTGGAATGGGCACAAATATGATCTCTTCCAATCAACTGACCAGGTAGCTGTCTTCCAAATTTCTTGGCATAGACAAGTGAGCACCTCCAGCGATGCATCAGTTTGTTGAAACCTTTCCATTTCTATTGCATCAATTCTGGAAGCCTTGTTTTTCACCAATGCCTTCAGAGCTGCTTGGCCTTCTTCTTTCAGTATCATTGATTCTTCATTATATGTTACCTGCTGAAATGGTTGAACATTGACCAATTCTGTATTCCTTCCATCTTCTTTTGATGCCTATGCCATTCAGTATTTTGCCCATTGTTGTTGTTGTTGTTGTTGTTAGGTGCCTTCAAGTTGGTTCTGATTCAGCATGACTCATAGTATGACTCACCTTATGCACAACAGATTGAAAAACTGGTTAGTCCCATAGCATCCTCACAATTGCTGCTACACTTGAATCCATTGTTGCTACCACTGCCAACTCATATCTTTGAAAGTCTTCCTCTTTTTCGCTAACCCTCCATTTTACTGAGCATGATGTCCTTCACCAGGGACTGGAAATAGATGAAGTCTTGCCATCTTGGCTTCTAAGGAACACTCTGGCTGTACTTCTTCCAACACAGATTTGTTTGTTCTTCTGGAAGTCCATGTTAATTTCAATATTCTTCTCAAACAGCATTATTCAAATGCATCAATTCTGAAGCCTTCCTTATTCATTATCCAAGTTATTGAAAATATCATGGCTTGGGTCAGGTGCACCTTAGTCCTCAAATTGACATCTTTGCTCTTGAACACTTTAAAAAGGTCTGTGAAGCAGATTTGCCAGATGCAATAAGTAGTTTGATTTCTTGACTGCTGCTTCCGTAAGTGTTGATAGTGAATCCAAGCAAAAAGAAGTCTTTGACGTCAATCTTTTCTCCCTTTATCATGATGTTATTTATTGATCCAGTTGTGAGGATTTTTGTGTTCTCTATATTGAGGTGGAATCCTATAATCCTGTGGTCTTTGATCTTCATCAGTAAGTATTTTAAGTCCTCTTCGCTTTCAGCAAGCAATATTGTATCATTTGCATATTGCAGGTTGTTAATGAGTTTACCTCCAACCCTGATGCCACATTGTTCTTCCTATCATCAAGCTTTTCAGATTATTTGCTCAGTATACAAATTGAATAAGTATAGTGAGAGAATACAGGCCTAGAGCACACCTTTCCTGATTTTAAATCATTCAGTGTCCCATTGTTCTGTTCAAACAAGCATCTTGATCTATGTACAGGTTCCTCATGTGCACAATTAAGTGTTCTAGAATACTGATTCTCTGCCTGACTTTATGCCCCCTCTACACACATACCACTTCCCCACACATACACAGATTCATATGAAACAAACAAACAAAAACAGGCAACCTGAGTTCTAAACCTGGACAATAGAAAACCTTTGATATGGTTCTGCCTTTCTCCCCCATACTTAGCCCCATGGCCTGCTCTAAGTTTGCCATGGTCCAACTGGTGCGGTTCTTTGGAGGTGCTCAAGGTCATGCCAGTATGACTGAGACCCACTGGGCCAGCTCCAGAGGACTCTGATGTAAGGCTACGTATTCTCTTTTCTTGGAATGCCCTTTATTCCTCCCCCATATGGAACATTTCTTCTCAATTCTAAATGCTATGGAGCACATTTTCAGTTGCCTTCCTTCATGATAGGGGTCTCACCTTGCCCAGTTTTTCAATCTTGACCACATCAGTCCCAGGAAGCCTGAGACATCAACACCACAAGGCCTGCCATAGTCTTGGTTACCATACTTAATCACGGACCTCCTGACTAAGAGGATGCAGCCCTTACTAAACAGCTAGAGGATGAAAAGGGCCCTGTTGCTCTGACCTGCCATGTATGCAGGATTAATATGAATATTAACTGAGTTGATGAGGGAGGTATAGATGTTTGTGCAGAACTGGTTCTGAGTGCTCTACCTGTAAGAACTTTTCAATCATCACATTGGTCCCATGCTACTGGTGAGGAAATGGAGATGCAGAGGTCAGGCTCTCTGGCTCCAAAGTCCAGGCTCAACCAATAGGCTGATCTTCTCACCTCTGGAGAAATAGTGTTCAGGATAAAGCAACAGAATGCTACTGAGAGAACCACAGAGAAGGGACTGGATCATACAACATACAGGTGAAGCCTTCCCTGCTGCTGAACTCTCAGGTATGGGCAGTAGTAGGGATCAATTTGTGCCCCTCCAAAATATGTGTTGTGAATCTTAACCCCTCCAGTGGTTATAATCCCATTTGGGAATGGGTTTCCTTTGCTATGAAAATGAAGTAGAATTAGTGTAGAGTGTGTCTAAAGTCTGTCTATTTTGAGATACCAAAGAACAGATAGCTTAAGAAAGCACAGTTGGGGGAGAGGGGGAAGGAATAAATGCCATGCCATATGAGATCTCCAAGGAAACCAAGAAACAGAAGCTGAAAAGACACAAGGACCTTCTCCCCAGAGTCAACTGACAGGGAAGACTTCCCCTAAAGCCTGCACCCTGAATGCAAACTTCTGGCATCCTAAAGAGTGAGAAAATAAATGTGTTTGTTAAAGCCACCCACTTTTGGTATTTCTGTTACAGCAGCACTCTATAACTCAGAGAGGCACCAATATGAACACATAGTTTGGGCTCATTTGAAATAAACTTTGTGTGGCTTATTAATAGGCATGCCCTAATTGATACAGAAATCCAAGCATCTCTCCTGCAGCAACCCTCCCAGAAAGCCCACCCAGGGCTCCTCCAGCTCCACCATTACAGGTCCCCTGAGGGCAGTGCCTGCCCAGCCTACTCAGTAGCCTCTGAGCTGCCAAGAAAAGTTCCCACCCTGCTCAGCTCTTCCCTGCATATGCTCTGCTGCTTTCTGGCCCCTCAGAGTCAGTGGGGCCTACTTAGAGAGCAAGAAGGAACCCAGTGTGACTCTGGTCTAGGTGTGCCAGTTGCCCCCATGAGAGGTGGCCAGTGAGTCCCACACAGTAATAAGGGCAGATGGTCAGCAATGAGCCTGGTCTCAGGTGACCAAAGCCATCCTCACTTAGATGTGCTCTTCCAACTAAATAGTTGCCCATCCCTCTACTGCTGGTAGAGTCCTGGTGTGGGTCAGTAGGATAAGCACTGGACTACTAACTTCAAGCTAACTGCAAGGTCAGCAGTTCAGGCCCACCAGGAGCTGCTGGTGGGCCTGAACTACTGACTTGTGGTTAGCAGTCCAGTGCGTATCCTATCAAAACAACAAAGAGATAGCATCTTAGTCCAGCCAAAGTTAAAAACAACAACAACAACAAAAGAAAAACAGAAAACAGTAAATGCTGGTGAGGGTGTGGAGAGACTTGGACCTTCCTACCCAGCTGGTGGGACTATAAAATGGTGTAACCATGGTGGAAAATGGTATGGTACTTCCTAAAAAAATTTGAAATAGGAATATCTTATGACCCAGCAATTCCTCTACTTGGTATGTATCTGCAAGAAATGGAGTCATAGAACGAATAGATATCTGCACACTCATGTTCACTGCAGCACTGTTCACAATAGCAAACACATGGAGACAGTCTAAATGCCCATCAACAGAAGAATGGGTAAACAAACTTTGGTACATACACATTATGGGATACTATGCAACGTTGAAAAATAATGATGACTCTGTGAAACATGTCATAACATGGATGAACTCAGAGGACATTATGTTGAGTGAAATTAGCCAGTCACAAAAGGACAAATATTGTATGAGACCACTGTTGTAAAAAAAAGTTAAGAAAAGGTTTAACTAAAAGATTTGCTACAAGAAACATTCTATGATAGTTACATTCTATAGGAGGGAAAGGAAAATTATACACATGCTAACTTGGATGATGGGGAAGGCAAAATACAACAAGAGGGAGTTTGGCATAGGAAAGATGAAGGTAGTGGAAGACACATGGAGGAGTACAAAAGTTAAAGGAATACAGGTAAATACTGCTAACGGATGGTACATGGAAGGGATTGCATTAATTGTAATGACATGAAGCACATGATTTGTTGAATGTGGGACCTATGATCTGTTCTGTAAACCATCATTTAATTCACAATAAAAAATGTTTGAAAACTGAAAAAAAAAAAAATCTAACCTTAACCCTAACCCTAAATCTAACCCTAGTCAGAACCTGAACCCTAACCCAGTTCCTAGATGTAACCCTAACCCTATTCATTACTATAACCATAGTCCTGGTCCTAGGTCTAACCCTAGCCTTAGTCTAAGTCCTAACCTTACCTCTAGTCCTAACCATAATCCAAACCCTAACTTTACCTCTAACCCTAAACTTTAAACCCTAAGCACTAAACCTAGATCTATATGTAGTTTCTGTCTTAACACAATTCCTACATCTTGGGTTAGACTTAACACTAGACCTAATCATAATATTAACCCTAACGCTACCCCTAACCCTATACTGAACTCTAACCCTAACCCTTATACTAACCATAACCATAAATTTAGTCAAAGCACTAAGCCTAACTCTGCAGTCCCAATGTGGCTATGTATGATACGAACTGGACTGCTAACCAAAAGGTTGGCAGTTCAAACTCACCAGTTGCTCCTTAGAAAACCTATAAAGAGTCACTGTCAAGTCAAGCTGACTTGACAGCACTTAACAACAACAACAACAAGCTAACTCTATCCCTGTTATTGCTGTTGTTGTGTGCCATCAAGTCAATTCAGAGTAATAGCAAACGTGTATAGGGTTTCCGAGAGCAGCTGGTGGGTTGTAAACTGCTGACCTTGTGGTTAGCAATAGTACTTTTTCTACAGCATCACATAGGGCATAACTCTAGCTCTAGTCCTAGTCCTTACCTAGTCTTAATCTTAGCCCTAGCCTAACTGTAACTCTAGCCTTTAACCTAACTCTAACCCTTAGCCATAACACTAACCCTAACACTAAACCAACCCTAACACTAACCCTTATCCTAACCCTTATTAAATTTTTGAAAATCCTTATTAAATCCTTAGCCCTAACCCTATTGCTAATGCTACTATAACCCTTATGACAAACCTACATTTAGAGGGCTAAAATAAACCCACCCTAGCCATAAATCTAACTCTAGACCTAACTGAACCTAACCCTAGCCCTAGACCACCCTAAATTTGCCCTAGTCCTAATCCTAGCCCTAGCCTAACCCTAAACTTAGCCTTAGATCTAGCCCTAACCCTAAAAATAACTCTAACCCAAAACCTAAATTAAACTGTAACTATAAATAATCATAAAACCTAGCTATATCCCTGGTTTCAGTCATAGCCCTAGCCCAAACTCTAATCCTAACTCACACTCTAACCCTAGCCCTTCCCCTAAATCAACCCTAACCATAACTCTAAACAGTAAACTTTAATCTTAGATTTAGAAGCATTTCTTGTCCTAAATTTATCCTTACTACTACTACTAAACTTAGCCCTAGACCTAAACCTAACATTAGACCTGTGATGCCTTGAGTGTGCTTGATATGGTTTTTCAGTCCAGAGCTTTCTTAATTCCCACCAAATGATTACATGGTGGGACCATGTAAATAGGGTGCACAGGACTCTAACACTGGGATTGGTTAGTTTTGCTATCCCACTAGGTTTAAAAAGGTGCCATCTCAGAAGAAGGAACAGAAGATCCTAGGATCATCAAGAGAAAAAATCATGAGTGGAGCATGAGATCCCTACCTAGAAAAGTGGCAACAGCAGAGGCAGTGGCATAGAGAGACAGAGAAGCTGAGGGCTTCTAGAACCATGGACCAAGTAAAGTTGAGTGCCCATGGGCAGGAAGCTGACTTGCAGAATGTGCCCTTTGGGCATTTACAGACTGGCTAAAAGAGCTTTGTAACATTTGCCTGAGCAGGGCAGAGGCCAAGAGACCATATGGCTGAGAGGCCAAAAACAAGATCAAGGTGTGTCAGCAGTGTGGCAGAGAAGAGGGATTCCTGATTGGTAAACTACAGCATCCTGAGTTGTTTCTGATGCTGAACTTCCCTGATAAACCCCATAATCGTAAGTAGTGTCTATGAGTTCTGTGTGGCCAATGCAATGGATTATCAAACCCAGATGTGAAGCAAGAGTGCTGGGGTGGGAATGATAATGTCAGAATAAAAAAGGTTGTAAGGTGAAGGCATGTCTTAACTCTGCTTCATAGATATCTGCCTTGTGTTGGTTTTGAATTTTATTCTCCTTCCACCTTGACTTCCTTGAAGTCAGAGGAAGTAAGACATGGTCCTACATAGTTTTTACCTAATCATAAAACCTACCACTAGTCCTGGTGTGGTGTTGTAGGATAAACATATGATTTCAAGATCAGTTTGAACTGCAAGGTCGGTAATAGTTCAAACTCACCAACTGCTCTTTGGAAACCCTATACAGGGTCCCTATGAATCAGAACTGACTCTAAGGCACTTAACAACAACAACAACAGCATCACTAGACCTAACCCTATGCTGAACGCTAACCCTAAGCATAGCATACATTTAACCCTAGATCTAGACCTAACTCTAGCTCTAGTCCTAGCTATAATCCTATTCCAAAACCTAGCCCTAAATCTAATCTTAACTCAAACCCTTAACCTAATCAAATCATAAAATTAATCCTAACCCTAAAATTAACATTAGCCAGAAAAATAAGCCTATATCTATCCCAAACCCTAACCTAAACTACAGCTCTAACCCTACCCCTAGCCTTAAATTTAGTCCTAACCATAACCCTAACCCAAACCCTAGACCTAGCCATAATCCTAATTCCAACATTAGTCCTAACCATAGCCATAGCACTAACCTTAATTGTAACTCTAACCTTAGCCCTAACTCTAACCTAACCCAAAACTTTAAACCTCAAGCCCTAATCCTTGAATTAGATGTCGTACTTCCACTGTTAAACTTAACCCTAGACTTAACCCTAACACTAAGCCTAACCCTAGCTGTAACCCTAAATCTAACTTTAGGCATAGCCCTTCACCTAGCCCTAACATTTATTCTTTTTTTTTCTTTTCTTTTCTTTTATTGTGTGATAGTTTACATGGGGGAACATTAGCTTTACACTCATTCTAGCATACATTGTTTCATTGTCATAGTTACCATCCCATCCATGCATCATGACCCAACCAAAGGTTATACCCTGCAGGGCCCTCTCTCCCCCCATGGTCCTCAGCACACAGCTCCCTTCCCTCCCTAGATCTCAAGTACTCAGCCACTCCATCTCTTCATGTCATCCTCTCTGTCTCCATCTCAGGCCTCGCTGCTTCTCTGGGTGGGGTCCCGATCTCTGTTCTTCTCCAGTGATGGTCCCAGGGGCCTTCGCTCCTAGACTGAAAGGTTAATCACTCCCCTCCTTGCTATAAAATATCCACCTTTACCTTTCCAGTCCTCACAATCCATCCTGATAACAATTATTCACCTCTGCGTCACAAGAGATCCATCCGCATTTCTTTTCATCAGCCATTCCTAGACAGGTTGGATATTACTCACTTGAGACTCCACTCTCCTACCCGCCCTGTCGATCCAGGTTCCCTCTTGAAAGTTTGTAAGCCAGTCATGTCTTACCTTTGTATCCCTCCCCCCATTTTGGGTAGCCAATGTTCAAGTTGCCCATCCCTATACTGGACATATTGTAACCCCTTTTTAGGTATTCCAGACAGTTCCAGGCAGAAGACAGACTTACAAGCTTTCTATGGTGGTATTTCTGGTTATTCCTTCCTCTACTCTCCCGTGACTGTTTTATAATAGAATGCATGGAAAACCAAGGTTCAAGAGTCAGCCAAGCATCTCAACATTATTTCCCCCCTTTCCCCATTCCAACCATGTCCCAGTCTCTGTATCCCAGAGTCCTGTTGTTCCAAGGCTGTGCCTACATCATTTATTACCTCTGTCCCATTTAGCTCATTCCTACATGTCTGTTCTCCTATCTGCTTTGTTCCCCATCAGCTGAAGAATGGATAAACAAACTGTGGTACATACACACAATGGAGTACTATGCTACATTGAAAAATAACAAGGAAGCTGCATGCCACTTCCTAACATGGATGAACCTTAAGAACAATATGTTGAGTGAAATTAGTCAATCGCAAAAGGAAAAATACTGCATAGGGCCACTACTGTAAAAGACTAAGAAAAAGAACCCATACTATTCCACTAAAGTGGATGATTAACTGGATGCTAGGCGTAGGGGTGGGGTTAAGGATGGGAGGGGAAGGTGGAGCACAGGGCAGGGAATAGACACGGGATAGCTTGGGTGTTGGGGAGGAGGGCAATATACAAATAGGGAGAGGGAAATGGACTAACATTTATTCTTGTTGTTGTTGTTATGTGCCGTGGAGTCAGTTCTGGCTCATAGCCACCCGGTACAGGGTTTCCGAGGCTGTAAAATCTTTACAGGAGCAGAAAGCCTCATCTTTCTCCCGGAGAACAGCTGATAGTTTCTAACTGAATCCTAACCGAATCCTTAATCCTAACCTTAGCCCATAGCCTTGTTGTTGTTAGGTGCCATGAAGTTGGTTCCAACTCATAATGACCCTATGCACAAGAGAATGAAACACTACCTGGTCCTGCATCATCCTCACAATTGTTATTATACTTGGGCCCATTGTTGCTGTCACTGTATCAATCCATCTTGTTGAGGGGTCTTCCTCTTTTTTTGATGACCCTCCACTTTTCCACACATGATGTCCTTCTCCAGACACTGGTTCCAGTGCTGCATAAATTTGTTGAAACATTTCCATTTATATCCCTTTGTTGTTGTTGTTAAGTGCCATCGAGTCAGTTCCAACCCATAGCGACCCTGGATAGGATTTCTGAGGAGCGACTGGTGAACTTGAACCAACTTTGTGGTCTGGCACCTTGCAGTTCAAACGACTTTGCAGTCTGGCACATTAACCCACAGCACCACACCAGGACTCCTTGTATCCCTTAGCCATTGCTGAATCCTAACCCTGACCCAAATCTAATCCTAATCTTAACCCAATCCCTAGACATCACCCGAACCACAAATGTAACCCTAGCCCTAACCCTAAATCTATCCTATGGCTAACTCTACTCATAACACTAGTCCTAGTCCGAGCCCTTGCCCTAGCCATAATAAAACTAACCTTGTGTGGTGCTATAGATAAGCACTGGACTGTAACCTCAAGGTTGGTGGTTCAAACTAACCAGTTACTCCTGAAAAACCCTGTACAGGGTTACTATGAGTCAGAACTAATCCGACAGTACTCAGTACCTAAATCTAACCCTACTCCTCACCCTAACCCTACTGTAGCCCAAGTCCTAGCCTTAGCCCTAGCCCTAACATTATATATACTCCCAATCCTAACCCTAGCTTTAAGCCTAAATCTAAATCTAGCTATAACCCTAATCTAACCTAGCCTAAAGGAGCTCTGGTAGCGTAGTAGTTATGAGTCGGGCTGCCAACTACAAGGTCAGCAGCTTGAAACTACCAGCAGTTCCACGGGAGAAAGAGGAGGCGTTCTGCTCCCGTAAAGATTACAGCCTCAGAAACCTTGTGCAGGGTCACTATGAATCGGAACCAACTCCACGGTACTTAACAACAACAAACCTAGCCTAAATTTAATCTTGAATTTAAGCCCTAAATCATTACAAACCCTACACTTAATCCCCACTAACCTTAGCCACACTGCAAAGGCGCTTGAATTGCAAGTTCGGCAGTTCAAGCTCACCAGCTGCTCCTCGGAAACCCTATACAGAGTCACTATTGGTTGGAATCTACTTGACGACACTTCACAACAACAACCCTAGCACTAACCCTAATCCTAACTCTTGCGCTAGCCGTAGCCTAATCTTAAATCTAAATTCTAAACCCTAACCCTACTCCTAAAATTTCATGCAGTTCCTTCCCTAAACTTATTCCCACTTATACTGCTAAATTTAACCCCTGACCAAAGTCTAATCCTAACTCACTTACAAACCTAACAGTCACTCTAACTCTAAACATAGTCCTACAACTAACCCTACCATCAACATTAACCCTAATCTGAATCTAACCCTAACTTAACTCCACACCTGACCCTAGTCCTAATGCTGTCCAGTACTAGTACTCACCCAAACTTAATCCTAGTACTAGCCTGAGTTTAGCCCTAACCCTAACTACCACCTTAGTCCTAACTTTAACACTAGCTCTAGCACCACCTCTAACCCTAGTCTTAATGCTAACCCTAACCATAATCTAACCCTAAATCTAATCATAGCCCTAAAATCAACCCTAACTCTATCTCTAACCCTGACCATTACTTACCAAAAATCTAACCTTAGCATTAACTCCAACCCTAGACTTACCTCTAGCTGTAACCCTAATACTAGACATAGCCTTTACCATAACACTAACCCTAATTCTAGCAATATTCCTAGCCCTGATCATAACCCTAATCCTAATCAATAACCCTAGCACTACTTATAACATTAACTCTACCCCTAGTTCTAACCCTAGCATTAACCCTAACCATATTCCTAACCTTAAATCTAAAACTGAATCTAACATTAACCAAAGCCCTAACCCTAAATTCAACCTTAACCCTAACCTTAACTCTAGCCCTAGCCCTACCTCTGGTCCTAGCCATAACTCTGAACCCTAAAATAACTCTAACCCTAGTCCTAACCTTAACCATAAATCTAACGCAACCCTAAATCTAACCCTAACATTATCCCCAAGCCTAGCCTTCACCCTAGCCCTAATCCAAATCATAACCATAACTCTAGTCATTGTCTTAACACTAACACTAACCCTAGACCTAGCCTCAGCCCCAGCCCTAGCCCACTCCTTATCCCTAACCCAAACCCTAAAACTAACCCTTACCATAACTCTAACCCTAGCACTAACCCTAAATCTCATTCTGAGGCTAAACCTAACTTTAATCCAAACCCTAAACCTAGCCCTAGTCCTAGCTTAAACCTAACCCTATTCATACTCAGAGAGTAAGGTGGCTCCATACAATAAGCACTGAACTAAAAACTATAAGGTCCATGGTTCGAGCCCACCAGCCACTCTGAAGGAGAAATATAAGGTTTTTTGCTCCTGCAAAGAGTTTTAAAGCCTCATAAACCCTATACAGGGTCACTATGAGTCAGAAGCAACTCGAAGGCACTTAACAATAACAACAATCCATACTCAAAACCCTAAACATAATCTAACTCTAACCCTATCCCAAATCCTAGTCCTAGCTGTTACCCTAAAATTGATAATAGCCCTAGCCCTAGTTTTAACCATACCCTAATCCTACACCTAGCTTTAGCCCCGGTCCTAGCTCTAGCTGGAGCATTCACCCTAACTAACCCATAACCTAACCCTATTAGGTCACTATGAGTTGGAATCGACTCCATGACAATTGGTTTTCTTAAACTATAAATCTAACCTTGGCATTGACAATAAACGTAAATCTAACCCTAACCCCAGACCCAGCCATAATCCCAACACTACACATAACCCTAAATCTAACCTTAGCCCTAGTCCTAACCCAAAACCTGCCCCTGCTGTAACCGTAACCTTAAAATAAACTGAAATTTAATCCTTACCCTAACTCTTACTCTAGTTCTATCCACAAACCCAGCCCTATCCCTCACCCTAGCACTAATCCTAATCCTACTTTAGTCCTAGCCCTAAACCAAACCAAATTCCAAGATCTAGTCCTAGCCCTAACCCTAACACAAACCCTAAATCTAACATTAATTGTTGTTGTTGTTAAGTACCATTGAGTCAGTTCCTACTTATAAAGATCCGCTATAGCGATTCTGAGGAGCAGTTGGTGGGTTTAAACTGCCAACCTTGTTCAAAGTCCTGTGCTAATCCTACAAGTGCCACACCTTGAGTCTAACACTAGTTTATGATCTACCCTAACTGTACACTTATTCCTAGCAGTAAGCTTAACCATAAATCTGAGCCTACTTCAAACTGTAACCTAGTCATAGCTTTAACTCTAACCCTAGACCTAGCACTAGTCATAAACCTAATCCTATTGTTGCTACTAAGGAGCTCTGGTAGCGTAGTGGTTATGAATTGGGCTGCAAACCTCAAGGCCAGCAGTTCAAAACTACCAGCTGTTC
>NW_006408849.1:939214-945455 GCF_000296735.1 Chrysochloris asiatica
CTACTGCTACTACTGCTATTGCTGCTGCTGCTACTGCTACTACTGCTATTGCTGCTGCTGCTACTGCTACTACTGCTATTGCTGCTACTGCTGCTGCTACTGCTACTACTGCTATTGCTGCTGCTGCTACTGCTACTACTGCTATTGCTGCTACTGCTGCTGCTACTGCTGCTACTGCTACTATTGCTGCTACTGATACTACTGCTGCTGCTATTGCTTCTGCTATTGCTGCTGCTGCTACTGCTACTACTGCTATTGCTGCTACTGCTGCTACTGCTACTACTGCTATTACTGCTGCTGCTACTACTGCTACTGCTGCTACTGCTGCTACTGCTACTATTGCTGCTACTGCTGCTGCTATTGCTGCTGCTGCTACTGCTACTATTGCTGCTACTGCTGCTGCTATTGCTGCTGCTGCTGCTGCTACTGATACTACTGCTGCTGCTGCTGCTGATACTGCTGCTACTGCTGCTGCTGCTGCTACTACTACTACTACTGCTACTACTGCTGCTGCTATTGCTGCTACTACTGCTGCTGCTGCTGCTGCTACTACTGCTGCTGCTGCTATTGCTGCTACTACTGCTGCTGCTGCTACTACTGCTGCTGCTGCTATTGCTGCTACTATTGCTGCTACTGCTGCTGCTATTGCTGCTGCTGCTGCTATTGCTGCTGCTACTGCTGCTGCTGCTATTGCTGCTACTATTGCTGCTACTGCTTCTGCTACTGCTGCTGCTGCTACTGCTGCTGCTGCTACTACTACTGCTACTGCTGTTGCGGCTACTATTTCTGCTACTCCTATTTTTACTCCTACTACTACTATTACTATTATTTGTGGAGCTACTAGTCTTTATAATATTTGCATTACTTCTGCTGCTACTAACAGTAAAACTAGTGCTGCTATTGCTATTCTAGCAGAGCCCAGTAGTGCTGCCTGTCTTTTGTAGAAGCGCTCACCCCTGTAAGATGTAAGGTTTCATCTTACAGATCAGGGCACCAAAAGCCTGAGTTACTTGCCCAAAAGGCCTGAGCTGTCTCCTGAACCCAGGCCCTCAGACTTAGGGCTGAGCCTAGGGAGGATAAGTGTGGGGTGCTCATTCTTGCCAAGGGGATGAAAACCTCAAGTGCCAGAACTCAGGTGTCAGCCAGGAGACTCGATGGTAGGATGTGGAGCCTGGCCTCTCCGTATTCAAAATGCTGAGGGAGTGAATGCAACAGGATGGAAGGTAGAAAACCTCAAAAATCCTCCTCCCCAGGATCAAGCAAGAGAGCTCTGTATATGGCTGGTTTCTGTGTCTGCCACCTTGTCAGGAAAGCCTCATAAACAGAGGTCAGCATCATAAACAGAGGAAAGGAGTCAGCAGAGGAGCACCTCACTACAAGGTCCTGGGGTCACTGGGCAAAGCTGCCTCGCTGAGCTTGGGCTTTTCATCAGCAAACAGGGGTTTTCCTCGTCACAGTGTTGAGAAGGGGTGACAGGGAAGAGTCTAGAAAGGCATTTGAGCAGGGGCTCTAGTTGCTTCCCTCTGGGAGAGAAGTGTTGGCTTTTTAACTCAACCCATGAAAGCCTGTTCAATATAAAGATTCCCAGACCAGTGAACCCCTCCCCACCTCTTAAATTCAGATTCAGTAGACTTAGGGGGCAGCCCACTGTGAACCTTGTGATTTTTTTGAAAACAGCAAACCTTGTGATTATATTGCTCAGGCAGGTTTAAGACCTTTGATCCTCAGGTGGCAGGTATGGAAACAGACCAATCAGGCAACACGTGCCCAGGCTCTCCAGTTTGTGGGCAGCAGAACCAGAACCTAAGCCAGGCTGTCAGATCCCAGTCTGGGCTAGCTGATCCAGGAGTGAGCCTTCAGAAGACCCTAGCACTCCATAATCCCCACGTTGTGAAAGAGAAACTATTGCCCAAGAAGGAAGAGGTTTGGCTAGGAGGAGCAGTGCCCAGGAGTCAGATCTGGGGAAAGCAGTTTGCTGATGCTGTCGGGCACACCTGGGTTCTGCCCAAGTCCTGCAGACAGCCCACCCACCACAGGTGTCCTTACCCATATGCCCACAGCCATGTTCAGAGCAAAGTACAAGGTGATGATAGTTATGTCAGCCACATTCAGCTGCAGCCCAGTGGTGTGGAAGTCTCCGGTGGAGTTGTTGTCATCCATCCTGAGGGTGCCAGTTCTGAAGAGAGACTGAGGGGCAAACCAGGTCAGAATGGGTTTTCTGGAGGGAGCTCATTGATCATTAAACCGAGCAGAAGGTGGCATCCTCAGCCCATGACGCAGCACCCTGCTTCAAAGTACAACTGGTTCCCCTTCATCCTCTCTAGTAGAAGAGCTCCAAGAACAGAGGGTTGTGGGGCAGAGGGGGAGAGAGTAGTAGAGAGTCACTGAAATTGAGCAGAAGGAAAATAAAGGCAAGTTTAATGGAGCTAAAGGCCCAAAATTGTCTCAGAAAGAAAGGGGCAGAGTTGCCAGTGAGTGGCTGCAACACTATGTAACTTTATGGCATCTTGCTCCTGGGACCATCGCCTTGCAGGTAGTCTTGTCCTCCCCTGAAGCCACCAGGCCTTGAGTTGATAAGAGGGACTTGGATGGAAACCAGCAGGGACCAAGATTGCTGGTGCTGGAAGTTGTTGTTGTTGTTAAGTGCCGTCGAGTCGGTTCCAACCCATAGCCGCCCTGTACAGGGTTTCCGAGGGTATAAATCTTTACGGGAGTAGAAAGCCTCCTCTTTCTCCCACGGAGCGGCTGGTAGTTTCGAACCGCTGGCCTTAAGGTTCGCAGCCCAATTCATAACCACTACGCTAACCAGAGCTCCTTTAATGTCCATGAAAAACACAATGAAGACCTATCCTCAAAATATCTGATCTCCTAATTTAGAACAAAAAAATAGGTCCCAGCCCATCAGTCTGACTATGTCTAGCTCCCCATGGTCTGTCTAGGACCCTACAGGGAGCCACGCTTGCCAAACTCCTGCCAGAGGCCAATGCCATGCTTTGTTTTACAACACCACGTTCCCTTTCATGCTTGAAGTGACCTAGTCATTTTACCATATAGTCAATGGAATGAAGGTGGGCAGAGGTAGGATAGGTGTCTGTCAGTCACACATCTATTTAAGGGGTAGAGCTGAAGTCATCCACAAATCTGACCCCAAATTCTCTGATAGTGACAATGCTGACTCTGAATCCATATGGCAGCAGAATTTCCCTTTGTCCTGATAGTCACTCAGTGATCACTCTGTGCACCCACCCAGGCCAGACCTCTCAGGCCTCCTCTGTAATGACAACACTGTCCCTCAACTTTGTCAAGCATTTGGAGTTTAATCAGTGCACATTGCCTGCCAGGATGTTAATAAGTGAGCGGCCTGCCAGTGGACTCAGAGTGTCTGCAAAACCAACAGGCTGTTACTCTATAACCTCAAAGGAAGGGTTTAAAGATTGATTCCCTAACCTCCAGGATTGGACTGAAGAAGGGAAAAATTACAAGTTGCTAATCATAAGTAGACTTCAAGCCAAGTCAGGCTGCCCAGCTCCACAACTGCTCATTCTCCTGACCTTCAGACAACTAGTCTTAGGCAGTGTTCACATCCCAAGTGATTGTTTGAATTAAGAAACCAGTCTTCAGTGGTTAAAATGACCACCTGAAAAATATTCAGATTTATCAAACCTATCTCCCTAAGCGAAAGTCATCAAACCAACAGTATTTAGTCCCCTGTCCCTTCCCTGGGTTTTAGGAGGAAATAAAGCACTAAGAGATAAAGTCCTGGGGTAAAGAAAACAGGTAGGCTATGGGGGACTGGGCAAGAGGTGGGTGGCAGCAGACATATGGTGCACACTTGAGTCCTGGTTAGACCTTCCACAGTCCTCAGGATCACATCAGGATCTTTCCAACCAGGAAAGATATGGCCTGCCTAGGTGAGAAGCCAGTCATCTCATGTCCCTGTTGATTATATCCATCTAAAAGAAAGCCTCCCTAAATGTAGAACAATCTCCCTGGACAAGATGCTGAACATCATTAGTAATTAGGAAAATGCAGGATCATTAGATTAACCCAGGTGAAGTAGGATGAATGGAGTCTTTTCTATCTTTTGGGGCAGTTATGGACTCTATGGGTCTGTTTTCTTTCTTAAGTGCCTCAGAACTATGAAGGAAACCTGGTTCATTTAAAGACTTGCCTTATCTAGCTTAGTGGGTAAGCTAGAGAGAACTAAAACATCATAAATTGTGCAACTTTGCTCACATCTACTCTGGACTGGCTGCCAAGTCAGACTCCAGCTATCTGATGCTTCTGCCTTTGAGATAAATACAGGACTTACCATTCATCCAAATTACATATCAGACACCTGTCTCTTCCTATAGAAACATTGACATGGGTGTCCATAGCTACAGTGCAAGGAATCTCAGGGCAGCAGCATGCAGGGCATGTCTTAATTATCTACCAGGAAGGTATATCCATCCTGTACAAAACTATGGCGATTAAAAAGATAAGGCAGCATTTGGTAAGGGATAAGGGTGATGGTGAAACAATATGATTGGTGGTGGTGGTGGTGGCTGTGCCACCAAGTCGGTTCTGACTCATAGCGAGCCTGTATAGGGTTTCCTGAGCTGTAAAGCTTTACAGGAGCAGAAAGCCTCATCTTTCTTCCACGGAGAGACTGGTAGATTTCAGTTGCTGACCTTGCAGTTAGCTTGTAATCCAGGGCTCCTTGAACAACATGATTAACATAATTAGAGTCCGGAACTGTACATGTGAAGTTTAATAGAAAACAAAAACAGATGAGGCAGTTTTATATAGTGATGAGAAAATTCTATACAGCTTTACATTGTGGAAAAGTATACATATCACTCACTATTTTCAAAGAGTACAATTCAGTGGCATTTAGTACACTCACAATGTTGTGCAACCATCACCTCAAATGAGATACCCATTTGGCATACTCTTACCCTCCCCCAGCCTTTGGCAAACACTAGTCTGCTTTCTGTCTCTGGATTTGCCTAATCTGGAAATTTCATATAAATGGAATCATGCAGATGTGGCCTTTTTTCACTGGTTGTTATTGTTAGGTGCCATTGAGTCTGTTCTGACTCATAGTGACCCTATGCACAAAGCATTGCCTGGTCCCGTGCTATCCTCAGAGTTGTTTCATTGGAGCTCACTGTTGCTGCCACTGTGTCAACCCATCTCATTGGGGGTCTTCTTATTTTTCACTGCCCCTCCACTTTATGAAGTATGCTGTCTATCTCCAGGGACTGGTCCCTTCTAATAACATGTGCCAGGTATGAGAGATGAAGCCGCTTCAATCCTCAATTCTAAGGAGCATTCTGGCTGTACTTCTTCCAAGACAGATTTGTTTGTTTTTCTACTTTGCATAATGCTTACAAGATTGATGCGTGTCATATATATGCTAGTGTCATATTCCTTTCTTAAGGCAGAATAATATTCATGGCATGAATAAGTCACATTTTGTTTATCCATTCGTCAGTTGATGGACATTTGGTTTGTTTCCATCTTTGGACTATTGTGAATACTGTTGCTATGGACATTTGTATATACAGTTGTTTTTTATCATGTTTTTCTTTCTCTCTCTTTTTCTTTTTCTCTGTTCATAAATTCCATTTTAATGCAAACATTACACTACAAGTTCTCTTGATGAGGAATCTGAGATTATGGATGACCAACTCGATTTTCAAACAAAGACACTGGATACGAATCTACTTAATGACACCTCTTAAAGTATTTTGTTTTCTGCTTCTAACAGAGAAGCAATTCTTTGGTTCACTTTGATGTTTCTTCAGTGTTCTCCATGATTGGTGGAGACAAGTAACTGGTGTTACTTGTCTCTACCAGGTTGATATCATACTGCGCTGAATTGGCTCACCGAAGGTGAATTGGCTCTCTGAATTGGTCCTTCCTACAAAGGAAGTAGAAGTCTCCAGTAATAAGTGTTCCTAGGATAGCCAATGCCACGAAACCTACAAATAGGTAATTTTTAGTTTGAATGCTTGAACTTGGCAGAAAAACCTCTTCACAACAAGTTCTTGTAGAATTATCAGTGCATCTATAAAATGGGCTGAGAATAGTAGATATCACATAAAAAATCCCCCCATTCAGGCAAAATTACTTCTGATGGGGACAAATCTTTGGATTTGTTGGCATCTTAATTTTTAATAGTTTCATTCTTGATCAAAAGATCAGAGTTGACATAACCCCTGCTATGTACTTTTTTTTTTTAATTTAAGGTTTT
>NW_006408849.1:951360-954414 GCF_000296735.1 Chrysochloris asiatica
CAGCATTTATTGTCTTCTCCATTTTTCATCTTTGCTGTTATTGTTGGTGTGAGATGATATCTCATTGTTGTTTTGATTTGCATCTTTCTAATGGCTAGCGATCGTGAGCATTTCTTCATATGTTTGCTGGCTGCCCTGATCTCTTCCTTAGCGAAGTGTCTGTTCATATCCTGTGCCCACTTTTTAATTGGGTTATTTGTTCTGCTAAGTACTTTTGATGAAAGTGGTTCTCTCTCCTTCTCTCTCTCTTACAGAGTAGCAAGAAAACTGGATCTCTATAGCTCACCTCGATTTCTTCTGCCTTTTTGATCAGTTGTCAGGTGTTCTACTCCTGTCTAGACATTGTCTGTTTTCAGTTCTCTTGGGCACATTCATAGGAGTATAATTGCAGGATCATGTGGTAATTCTATGTCTAACTTCCTGAGGTACCAAACTGTTTTCCATAGCATTGCACAACAGTTCCAATTTCTCCATATTTTCAATATTTTTACTATAATCATCCTCATGGCTGGTATGGTTTGGAATGGTGGTTTCGATGTGTATTTCCCTAATAACTAATGATGTTCAACATCCACTATGGATTGAGTTGTGTCCCAAAAAAATATGTTATAAATTCTAATCTCTATACCTGTAGTTATAATTCAGTTTAGGAATGGATTTTCTTTGTTACGGTAATGAGAAAAATAGTAGCATAGGATCCACCTCCTTTGAGATATAAAAGATATTAAACAAGCAAGTGAGCAAGCAGAGAGGGGAAGAGAGATGTCCAGTCACATGAAGACTGCACAAAAGCAGAAGCTCCAAATAGACAAGGCTGTTTCTCCAGAACCTACAGAGACAGACAGCCTGACCTTAGTCCTGCACCCTGAGGTCAGACTTCTAACCTCCTCAACTGTGTGGCTGGAGTCCTGGATGGCACTCTATGATCAACAGTGGACTGCTAACCACAAGTTTGGTGGTTCAAACTTACCAGCCACTCCTTGGAAACCCTACATAGTGTTGCTATGAGTCGGAACTGACTCCACGGCACCTAGCAACAACAACACAACCTATGAGAAAATAAATTTCTGTTTGTTAAGTCCATGCATTTGTGGTATTTCTGTTATATATAGCAGAATTAGATAACAACGACATCTTTTCATATGCTTATATGCCATTTGTTTGAATAAACGTCTATTCAAAGTCTTTACCCATGTTTTAATTCCATTGTTTGCCATTTTGTTGTTCATTGTGAGTTCTTTAAGTATGCTACATTGTAGACCCTTATAAGATAAATGAGTTACAAATATTTTATCCCATAATATGCATTGTCTTTTCACTTTCTGATAGTGTCCTTTTATATATAAAAGTTTTTCATTTTTATGAACTCCAACTTATATTTTGTTGTTTGTGCTTTTGTTGCTAATAATTAATTGCCACATCCAAGGTCATGAAAATTTACCCCCTACCTTTTTTCTCCACCCCTTGTCTATCAGTTAGTCACACTGGTAGCTTGTATGTTGCTGTGATGCTGGAAGCTATGCCACTGGTATTTTAAATACCAGCACAGTCACCTATGATGGATAGGTTTCAATAGACCTTCCAAACTAAAATAGACTAGGAAGGAGAGGCTGACTACTTCCAAAAGTTAAGCCACTGAAAACCTTATGAATAGCAGCAAAACACTGTTAGATATTGTGCCAGAAAATGAAAACACTATGTATGAATAACAGCAGAATATTGTCAGAGACCATGCCAGAACATGAGTCCTTCAGGTTTGAAGTCACTCAAAATATGACTGGGAAACAGCGCTGCTTCATCAAAGTTGTTGTTGTTGTTGTTAGGTGCCATTGAGTTGGTACCAACTCATAGTAACCATAGCACAATAGAACAGAGCACTGCCCGGTCCTGCATCAACCTCACAATCATTGCTACACTTGAGCCAATTGTTGCTGCCACTGTGCCAATCAATCTCATTAGGGATCTTCCTCTTTTTTTGTTGCTCATTGTCCAACTTTCACATGCATATGAAGTTATTAAAAGTATCATGTCTTGGGTCAGGTGCACCTTAGTCCTCAAACTGACATCTTTGCTCTTCAACACTTTAAAAAGGTCTTGTGCAGCAGCTTTGCCTAATGCAATACATCATTTCATTTCTTGACTGCTGCTTCGATGAATATTGATGGTTGATCCAAGCAAAATTAAGTCTTTGACAACTTCAATCTTTTCTCCATTTATCTTGATGTTACTCATTGGCGCAGTGGTGAGGATTTTGGGGTTTTTTTTTACATTGAGGTGCAACCCATGGTCTTTGATCTTCATCAGCAAGTATTTCAAGTCCTCTTCACTTCCAGCAAGCAAGGCTGCGTCATTTACATATTTCAGGTTGTTAATGGTTTTCCTGCAATTCTGATTTCTCATTTCATTCAGCTTCTCGAATTATTTGTTCAGCATACAGATTGAATAAGCATGGTGAAAGACTAAAACCCTGGAGCAAACCTATTCTAATTTTAAACCATTCAGTGTTCCCTTGTTCTGTTCAAATGGCTGCCTCTTGGTCTGCTGCGTACAGGTTCATCATGAGCATAATTAAATGTTCTAGAATAGTCATTCTCTGCAATGTCATCCATAGCTTGTCATGAGCCACATACTCAAAAGCCTTGCCATAGTCAATAAAGCACAGGAAAATGTCTTTCTGGTATTCTCTGCTTTCTGCCAAGATACATCTGACATCAGCATGACATCCTTCATCCCATGTCCTCTGTGAATACAGCTTGAGCTTCTGGCAGTTCCCTGTTAATTTATTGTTGCAGCTGCTTTTGAATTCTCATTAGTAAAATTTTACTTGCATGTGATATTAATGATACTGTCCGATTATTTCTGCATTCTTTTGGGTCACTTCTCTTTGGAAAGGGCACAACTATATCTTTCAATTTTTATTCCATCAATTTCCAGAGCCTTGTTCTTTTTCCAATGACATCAGTGCACCTTGGACTTCTTTCTACAATATCACTAGCTCTTGATCATATGCTACCTCTTAAAATAGTTGAATATCAACCATTATTTTTGGTACAG
>NW_006408849.1:956127-956608 GCF_000296735.1 Chrysochloris asiatica
TTGATGAATCTAGAGTCCTCAGCCGCTCCCCCTCTCCATGCCTCCATCTCTGCCTCCATCTCTGGTGCTGCTGCTTCTCTGGATAAGGTCCCGCAATCTATTTGTGCATTCCTCTCTTGATGGTCCTAGGGTGTTCTGTTTCTGGACTGTAAGATTAACCACTCCCCTTTTTTTGTTACAAAACTTCTACCTTTACAATTGTGACGGTGGCAATTAGTCATGATAACAGTTATTCACTATTGAATCTTACGAATCTTATCCCCATCTCTTTTCACCACACAAATCTGAATCTTTAGTTCCCCCCATACTCTTAAAGTAAACTCCCTCTTGAAACCTTGTAAGCCAGTCACATCATGCCTTTATTGCCCCCTCATTTTAGGTAAGTTGCCCGTCTAAGTTGCCCATCCTTATCTACCCTGTGCACAGAATGGATAGCATTGATATTTGATTTGAAGACTCTTTTCCTCTCTGTTGGTATTTA
>NW_006408849.1:958082-960113 GCF_000296735.1 Chrysochloris asiatica
AAAAGATGTTTGCTTGTGTTTTATTGACTATGCAAAGGTGTTTGCTTGTGTGGATCATGACAAGCTATGAATAACATTGCAAAGAATGGGTATTCCAGAACACTTAACTGTGCTGCTCATAAGGAATCTGTACAAAAGGCCATTGTTAGGACAGAACAAGTGGATACTGAATGGTTTAAAATAAGGAAAGGTGAACTCCAGGATTGTATTTTTTCACCCTACTTACTCAATCTACATGCTAAGCAAATAATCTTACAAGCTAGAGTATATGAAGAAGACCATGAAACGAGGATTAAAGGAAGACTCATGAACAACCTGAGATATGCAGATGATACAAACTTGCTTGCTGGAAGTGAAAAAGACTTAAAATATTTAATGATAAATATCCTTCAGTATGGATTCCATTTCAATGTAAAGAAAACAAAAATCCTCATGATAAATGGAGAAAATGGTGTTATGATAAATGGAGAAAAGATTGAAGCTGTCATTTTGCTCATATCCACAATCAACACTCATGGAGACAACTGTTAAGAAATCAGTTGATCTGTAAAAGTAGAAGTTTTTTTATAACAAAAAAGGGGACATAGTTAATCTTACAGTCCAGGAACAGAGGACCCTAGGACCATCAAGGGAGAAGAGCATGAGTGGAATGTGGGACCCTATCCAGAGAAGCAGCAACACCAGAGATAGAGGCAGAGAATAGGACATGGAGAGATAGAGCAGCTGAGGACTTTAGCCTCATGGAAAGATAAAGGCTGTGTACTGGAGGCCAGGAGGCAGGCTTGCAGAATGTGCCCTTTGCTTGTTTAAATGATTATATATTCCTAAGTCTTTGTGTACAACCTCCCCCCCACCCAAAAAAAAAAAAAAAAAAAACAGAGGGAATAGAAGCAAATACTGTCGGATGAGGAGGAGATGTAAAACCAATGTTCTCCCATGTAAACTATCACTCAATTCACAATAAAAAATTATAAAAGAAAAAGAAATCAGTTGATGTATTGCATTAGGTAAATCTGCTGCAACAAACCTCTTTAATATACTCAATAGCAAAGATATCAGTTTGAGGACTAAGATGCACTGACCCAATTAATGGTATTTTCAATGGCCTCATATGCATATGAAAAATGGGCAATGAATAAGGAAGACCGTAAAATAAGTTAGGCATTTGAATTATGATGTTGATGAACATTTATGTTACCATGACTGTCAGAAAAACAAACAAATCTGTGTTGGAAGAAGTACAGCCAGAAGGCTCCTTAGAAGCCAGGATGGTGAAACTTCGGACACACTATCAGGAGAGACCCATCCCTGATGCTCTTCTCCAAAATCAGTGGAGGATCAGCAAAAAAAGAGGAAGACCTCCAATGAGGTGGACTGACACAGTGGCACCAACAATGGGCTCAAACAACAATTGTGAGGATGGTACAGGACTGGGCAGTGTTTCTTTCTGCTTTGCATAGGGTCAGTGTCAGAATTGCCTGGACAGAACCAGTTTTTTGTTTTGTTTTGTTTTAATTTAGCTCTTATACTTAGGTCATTGATTCATTTTGAATGAATTTTTGTATAAAGAGTAAGGTAGGGGTCCAACTTTATTCTTTTGCATATGGAGATCCAGTTGTCCAAGCACCCTCTACTGAAGGGACTGTTTACTATTCCCCATATTGAATGGTCTTGCCACCACTGTTGAAAATCAACTAGCCATACATGTTTGGGTATATTTCTGAACTCTCATATCTATTACATTGCCCTACACATCTATCCTTATACAATCACCCCACTGTTTCAGTTGCTGTCATTTTGGGGAAAGTTTTTAAATTGGGAAGTAAAGTCCTCCAACTTTGTTCTCTTTTCAGTATTGTTTTGACTTTTTAGGGTCTCTTGCAGTACCATATGAATTAACAATAGGTTTTCCAATATCTGTTAAAAAAAAAAAAAAAAAAACCGCTCATACGATCCAAGAGTAAATAGATAAAGGTTTACAAAACAAACTAAATGCTTTAGAGAAAGGAAGATCGCTTAAGGGAAATAAGA
>NW_006408849.1:961047-976017 GCF_000296735.1 Chrysochloris asiatica
AAAAAAAAAAAAAAAGTTGGTTGGATTTTTAAAGGGATTGCATTGAATTTGTAGATCACTTGAAGTAGTATTGCACCTTGACATTATTAAGGCTTCTAATCTATGAATATGGAAGGAATACACAGAATCACTTTACCAAAAAGAATTGGTCTATGTTCAACTATTTCAAGAAGTAGCATATGATCAAGAACCAATGGTATTGAAGGAAGTCCAAGCTGCACTGAAGCCACTGATGAAAGTCTCCAAGAATTGATGGAATACAAATTGAAATATTTCAACAAACCAATGCAGCGCTGGAGGAACTCACTCATCTATGCCAGGAAATAGCTGCCTGGCCAACCAACTGGAAGAAATCTGTATTTGTGCCCATTCCAAAGAAACGTTACCCAACAGAATGGGGAAACCATCCAGCAATATCATTAATATCACATGCAAGTAAAATTTCACTAAAGATAATTCAAAAATGGTAGCAGTAGTACACCAACAGGGAACTGTCAGAAATTCAATCCGGATTCGGAATACATAGAACTAAAGATATAATTGTTGACATCATATGGATCTTGGCTTAAAGCAGAGACTACCAGAAAAGTGTTTACTTGTGCTTTATTGTCTATGCAAAGGTATTCAACTGTGTTAATAATAACAAACTATGAATAACACTGGAATTTCAGAACAGTTCATTGTGCTCAAGAGGAACCTGAACCTAGGTCAAGAGGCAGTTGTTGGAACAGAACAAGTAGTTTAAAATCAGGAAAGTTGTGTGCCAGGGTTATATCTTTCACTTTGTTATTCAATCTGTATGCTAAATAATAATCCAAGGAGCTAGATTATTTGAAGAAGAATGTCACAACAGGATTGGAGGAAAACTCATTAACAACCTGCGATATGCAGATGATACAACCTTGCTTGCTGAAAGTGAAGAGGACTTGAAATACTTGCTGATAAAGATCAAAGAATACAAGCTTCATTATGGATTGAACCTCAATGTAAAGAAAACAAAAATCTTTACAACTGGACCAATAAAAACATCATGATAAGGGGAGAAAGACTTGAACTTGTCAAAAATTTCATTGATGGGATCCACAGTCAATGCTTATGGAAGCAGCAGTCAAGTAATCCAACAATGTATTGCATTATGAAAATCTGCTACAAAAGACATCTTTAAAGTGTTAAAGAGCAAAGGTGTGCTTGACCCATGCCATGGTATTTTCAATCACTTCCTATGCGTGCGAAAGTTGGACAAGGAATAAGGAAAACCATAGGAGAATTGGTGCTTTGAATTATGGTGTTGGCAAAGAATATTGAAAGTACCATGGACTGTCAGAACAAACAAATTTGTCTTGAAAAAAGTACAGGTAGAATGCTCCTTAGAAGCAAGGATGTCAAGATGTTTGTCATACTTTGGGCATGTTGTCAGGAAGGATCAGTCACTAAAGAAAGAAATCATAAAGTCAGTGAAGAGGAAGGCCCCAAACTAGATGAACTGACACAGTGGCTGCAACAATAATCTCAAATATTAACAACAATGGTGAGGCTGGAGCAGGACCAGGCAGTGTTTTGTTCTGTCTTTATGATTCAGAACTAACTCTATGACACATAACAACAACATCCTAGTGTGGGTGAATAGTACATGCGCGCTTCCCTCATAGCTAATGATAGTGATCATCTTTTCATGTGCATATGGCCTTTTGTATATTGTCTTTAGGAGTCCTGGTGGTACAGTAGTTAAGTGCTTGACTGCTAACCAAAAAGTCAGTGATTCAAACTCCTGAACCACTGCACAGTAAAAGATGCAGCAGTCTGTTTCCATAAAGACGGTTGTTGTCAAGTGTCACCGAATCAAGACCCTGAAAGGTCAGCAGTTTGAATCTACCAGCCACTCTGTGGGAGAAAGATGAGGATTTCTGCTCCTGTAAAGATTTACAGCCTTGGAAATCCTTTACAGGGTTGCTGTGTGTTGGAACCGACTCCACGGCACACAACCACCACCATAGAATAGAAATTGACCATTGTTGTTGTTAGTTGCCATTGGATCAATTTCAACTCTACAAGTTTGTTTTGACTATTCAGAGCGCCTTGAAATTCCACATAACTTTGAGAATTAGCATTTCCATTTCTGCAAAGAAGGCTTTTGAAATTTGGAAAGGGATTGTGTTAAATCTATAGATTGCTTAAGGTAGTACTGGTATGTTAGCAATATTAAATCTCCGAATCTATGAACATGGAATGTCTGTCCATTTGTTTAAGTCTTCTTTATTTCTTTCAACAATATTTTATAGTTTTGTGTGTAAATTTTTCACCTTCATGGTTAAATTTATTCTCAGGTTATTTTTACTCTTTGGATACTGTTGCAAATTGATTTTCTTGATTTCTTTTTGCACTGTTCATTGCTGATATATAGAAGCACAACTTACTTTTGTGTTTTGAACTTGTAGTCTGCAACTTTACTGAATTCATTTATTAGCTCTAGTAATTTTCTTGCAGTTTCCTTGGGATTTTCTACCATCTGCAAATATAGTTTTTGGGTTTTTTAAAACTTCTTATTGTGAATTAAGTGAAGATTTACAGACCAGATCATCAATTTTACATTCAACAAGTCACATACTTTGCTTCATTACATGGTTGCAATCCCCTCTATGTAACAACAGTTAACAACATTTACCTCTATTCACTTTAACTATTAAGGAACTCTGGTAGTGTAGTGGCTATAAGTCAGGCTGCTAACCTCAAGGTCAATAGTTCAAAACTACCAGCCAGTCCATGGGAGAAAGATGAGGCTTTCTGCTCCCATAAAGATTTACAGCCTCAAACTTTATGCAGGGTCACTATGAGTCACAACCAACTCCACAGCACACTACCACCACTTCAGTTTATTGCATTCCTTCCACACTCTTGTTGTCTTCATCTTTCCTGAGCTAATTTCCCTCTGTATATTACCTCCCCTGTCACCCATGTTAACATGTGTCTACCCTCTAGCCCATGAATAATTTTCCTTCCCCTCCCCAAAAACCTTTTTTTTTTTTTTTTTCACTTTTTACAACATTGATCTTATACAATGTTTGTCCTTTTGTGATTGACTAATTTCACTCAGGATAATGTCCTCCAGGTTCAACCATGTCCTGAGGTATTTCATAGAGTCATTATTCTTCAATGTTTTGTAGTATCCCATTGTGTGTATACACATTTGTCTAAGCATTCTTCTGTTGATGGGCATTTAGGCTATCTCTGTCTTTTTGATATGTCTCATAGATGGCATATTGATGGATCCTGTTTTCTTAACCATTCTGCTCTTTATGTCTCTTGACTGGTACATTTAATCCATTTACATTACCAATAAGTATGAATTCATTGTTATCATTTTCTGTGTATTTTTTTGTGGTGCTGCTGGATTCTTTGTTCCACATAATTTTCTATGCTGAGTTCATTTTATTTGTGGGTTTACTTTGCATTGTGTTCATATTTATCAAATTTTTCTAATTTCCTCTTCTTTTATTTTGATGTTCAGATGTATTCTTTTTGTGTGTGTGTTTGGCTATTTATTAATTTTTTCCCTGCTTAAATCAGTCTGTTTTATCTTGAAGTCCACTTGACTTCCTTGCATTTGGAAGCTCTGTAGCTACACTGTTCCCACTTTTTGCTTTGTAGTGGATTTCATTATATATTGATATCTCTGGTTCCCTATTTTCAGTCTTGTAGGCTTGTTTTACTTTGTTTAAGTGCTATAGAATTGGTTCCAACTCATAACAATCCTGTATAGGGTTGGCAGAGTGGTTGGTGAGTTTGAATCACCAACCTTGTTCAAACCAAACTTGCAATCCAGTGCTTTATCCCACAGCGCCTCACCAGAACTCCTGTTTTGCTTTATTTTTGTTGTTAAGTGCTATTGAGTCAGTTCCAAATCATAGCAACCCTGTATAGGGTTTCCAAAGAGTGGCTGGTGAGTTTGAACTGCTGACTTTGCAATTCAAACTGACCTTGAAGTCCAGTGCTTATTTTACAGTGCCACACCAGATTCCTATATCTGGATTTAGTTCTGAGTGTTGTTGTCATGTATTGTAATTTCAGGTTGTTGTCTCCTGTTCCTGGTTCTCAGTACAAAAAATACCCGTTAGCATTTTTTGTAAAGTTGATCTGGTCATTATAAATTTCTGTAGTTTCTGTTTGTTAGGAAATGTCCTAATTTCATTGTCATATTTGAGAAAAAGCTTTGCTGGGTATATGATGGTTGGTTGGCAATTTTTTCTTTCAGAGTTTTGTATCTTATTAAGTTGCCTTCTTGCCTGCATGGTTTCTGCTGAGAAATCAGAGCTTAGTTTTATTGGTTCTCCTTTGTAGGTAAATGTTTCATTTTTCCCCAAGCTGCTCTCAGTATTCTGATTATGATATGTCTTGATTTTCTTTTGGGGTGTATCCTGCTTGTGATTCATTCAGTTTCTTGAATGGTTATCTTCTTGTCTTTCATGAGGTTAGGGAAATTTTCTTCTAACAACTCTTTGATAATTTTCTCTGTGCTTGTCTCTGATCACCTGTAAATTGTTTCTTTTCATGGTGACCCACACAACTCTTGATCTTTCTTCAGATGATTTCATTCCTTTTTCTAATTGTTCTTCTAGTGTACTAGTATTGAAACATTTATCTTCAAATTCAATAATTTGGGCTTCCATTGCTTCACATCTACTCTTTGCCCTTTCAATGCATTGTCTATTTCTGGATTTCTAATTACAGGTTATGTATTGTCTCAAAATTTGCATTTATTTTATTTGTTCTTGCAGGGTCTCCCTGAATTCTTCTAAAGTTTTTATTGTGTTCTTGCTTTCCTCAATCTTTCTATCAAACCTTGGAAGGTGACTTATTTAACTTGTATGCTGAGCAAATAATATGAGAAGCTGGACTATATGAAGAAAAATGTGGCATCAGGATTGGAGAAAGACTCATTAACAACCTGTGATATGCAGATGATACAACCTTGCTTGCTGAAAGTGAAGAGGACTTAAAACATTTACTGATGAAGATCAAACAGCACAGCCTTTGGTATGGATTACATCTCCATGTAAAGAAAACAAAAATCCATACCACTGGACCAATAAACAACATTCTTATCAATGGAGAAAACATTGAGGTTGTCAAGGACTTCATTCTTCTTGCATCAACTATCAACACTCATGGAAGCAGTGATCAAGAAATCAAACGATGTATTGCATTAGGCAAATCTGCTGCACAAGACTTTTTAAAGTGTTGAAGAACAAAGATGTCAGCTTGAAGACTAAGGTGAGCCTGACCCAAGCCATTGTATTTTCAACAACCTCTTATGCATGTGAAGGCTGGACAGTAAATAAGGAAGACCATAGAAGAATTGATGCATTTGAGTTATGGTGTTGGAGGAGAATATTAAAAGTGCCATGGGCTGCCAAAAGAACCAATAGATCTGTGTTGGAAGACATGCAGCCAGAGTGCCCCTTGGAGGCCAAGATGACCAAACTTCATCTCTCATACTTCGGACATATTGTCAGGAGGGACCAGTCGCTGGAGAAGGATACCATGTTTGGTAAGGGGGAGGGTCAGAGAAAAAGAGGAAGATCCCCAACAAGATGGATTGGCCAAGTGGCAGCATTGATGGACTCAAGTATGGCAACAATAGTGAGGTTGGCCCAGGATCGGGCAGTGTTTCGTTCTGCCATGCATAAGGTCGCTATGAGTCGGTACCGACTCAATGGCGCCTAACAACAACAACAACAATTATCATTTTTTAAAATTCTTTTTCAGTTAGTTCCATTACCTTTACTTCCTCAAAACATTTTCTGTCTCTGCATCTTGGTCATTAGTCTGAGCCATTCTCTCTTGTTTCTTTGTGTGAGCTAAAATTGTCTATTGTCTCTGGGGCATTGTGGGATTGTTCTAATTATAAAAATAGACGGTGCCATTGCTGGAGAGGGAAGGGAGAAAGCTCTGGGGACTCCTGCAATTCAAGGAGCTCAAGAGGTGGTTGTGGAAGAGATGTGACAGCAGAGTTCTTGGTACTAAATGGAGTTCCTATTGGCCTCAGTGTTATCTGTGCTCAAATCACTCAATCCAGAAATAGTATAGTTCGTGGGGGTCCTTGGTGGCCCTGGTTTCAGTGTCTGTTTGGAACACATGGAATCTGGGTTCAACATGAATGCTAAATGCTGGTCTGGTGGCTTTGAGGATTTTGTAGGTCTGGAGGCAAGCCAACTTGAATCTAGGCACCAAAGTGGCACACGAAAGCTGCTCAGCCAACCCCCCACCTCACACAGGCATGGGCTCCCAAGCACGAGGCCCTGAACTCCCAGAGAGCAGGGTCTGTGCTGAGGGGTGAATGAGGGTGGGAGCTGATGACACTTCTGGTCACCAAGGAAGCATGGAGAACAAGAAATCACATCTTTTTCATTGCCGGCACAAATCTGCTCTGCCAGACTTCCTTTCACTGCCAAAGCTGCTCATAAGATGGTCAAGCTGTGTCTGGCCAGTCGTTCTCCAGTCAGTCTCCCTCTCTCACTGTTCCTGCTCAGCTTCTCCTCCCAGCAAGCACACCATCCAACTCTCTAATCTTTTTTACGAAGTTCAGGGTGCCAGAGTTTTCATTAACGTCTGTTTTATTTTGTTTCTCATATCTTTGTTGTAGAGGGTCAGTGTAGTGCAGCTGCCTGGTCTGCCGTCTTGCTGGAAGTCCTGCAAATATAGTTTTACTTCTTCCTTTCAAGTTGCTATATTCTTTATTTCTTTTTTGCCTAATTGTTCTGGCTACAAATTCTAGTATAATGTTGAATATCAATGGCAAAGTGGGCATTCTTGGATCATTCCCATTCTTAAGAAAAAAAGCTTTTAGTATTTCACCATTATGTTGTTAACTGTTTTTATAAATATTTCAATATGTTCATGACTTTTGTTGTTGTTTTTGTGTTTATGAATATGGTATATTACAATTATTGATTTATTTTTATTTTTTTTTTATGTTGAACCACCATTCCTGGAATAAATTCCATTTGGTCATGATGTATTATCTTTTTAATATGCTGTTGGGTTTGGTTTGCTAGTATTTTGTTGAGAATTTTTACATCTATAGTCATAAGGAATATTTCATCTGTAGTTTTCTTTTGTGTGGTGTCTTTAGTTTAGGTATGAATATATGTTGGTTTCACAGAATGACTCTCTCCTCTTCTGTTTTATTTGGAAGAGTTTGAGAGGATTTATGTTAGTCTTTCCTTAAATATTTGGTCAAATTCCCCAGTAAAACCACTTAACCCTAGATTTTTATTTGATCCTTTAGCATTTTTGTAGGCATGTGCACTAATGAGGAACTCATGTAGGTTTTGTTATCTGAGAATGTCTTGAATTCTTATTCATTTTTTAACATAATTTTGCTGGATATAGAATTTTTTGTTTTAAATATAAACAAAAAATTCTATATCCAGCAAAATTCTTTTTTGTTATTTTCCTTTAAGCACTTTAAATTTGTTATCTCACTGTCTTTTTACCTCCATTTCTTTTTTATGTTTCTTGTAAATTGGGTGAAGGTTTATAGAGCAAATCAGTTTTCTGTTCAACAATTTGTACATATTGTGTTCCATCTCATTAACTGCAATCCCCACAGAAACATCTCTCATTCCACTTCCTCTCTGTTTCTTTTCATTCCTCCTTCTTTCCTAACTCTTTTGAACTTTTGTTGTTGTTGTTGTTGTGTTATCAAGAACTTTATCCTTAGTAAAATGCTGTCCTTTTGATCTCAAATGGTTGACAATTCTAAGATGTGAGTACCTCTCCAGTGTTATTGTTCCTTTATAGACCTGTCTGTTGTTTGGCTGAAATTGAGCAATGAGAGTGAGTTCAGTTCCAGAGCTAAGGGCAAGCATCTCAAGGGTTCCACCAGTCTCTATCAAACCAGTAAGTATGGTCATTTATTATTATTTTGATTGCAAACCACAAATCATACACACAGCAAAACAGTCCATAAAGTATGACAGATTTTCCAGATAAATAGGACTTAAAAGAATTTATAAAACTCAGGCCAACCTGACAAAAGGTACTAAAGGGAGTTCTTTGGACAGTGAATTAAAAACAGACAATAACCTGAGATTAACAAACATGGCAATAATCATCAATAATTCAACACAGATATAGAAACATACCCATCACTCATCTGTCAGTTTATCATACTGTGGTGACTTTCGTGGGGCTGTGATGTGGGAAGCTATGCCACAAGTATTTTGAATACCAGCTGGGTCACCAATGATGGACAGATTTCAGTGGAGCTTCCAGACTAAAACAGACTAGGTAAGAAAGAGAAGTGTATTATTTCTGAATGTTTAGCCACTGAAAACCTTATGAGTAGAAGAGGAATATTGTCAGATACAATGCTGGAATACAAAAACATTATGAATAGCACCAAAATATTGTTAGTGCTGGAAGATGAGCCCCTCAGGTTGGAAGGTACTAAAAATGTGACTAGGGAAGAGCTGCCTCTTCAAAGTAGAGTTGACCATGACGATGTGAATGGTTTTCAGGACCTTCTTTGTTTATGGGATACAACACATAATGAGGAGAAACAGCTGCAAGCATCCATTAATAATAGGAAGATGAAATTCACAAAGTATGAATCTAGGAAAATTGGAAATGGTCAAAAATTAAATGAAACGCATAAAGACTGATATCCTAGGAATTAGTGAGCTGAAATAGAATGGTATTGGTCATTCTGAATCTGACAATCTGTGGGCTGTGGGATAAAGCACAAGGTCAGTTTGAACCACAAGGTCGGCAGTTCAAACTCACCACTTACTCTTTGGAAACTCAAGGATCTCACTATGCGTCAGAACCAACTTGACAACACCTAACAACAACAATCATATGGTTTATTTTGCCATATGAATAACAAATTCAAGAGGAATGGTGTACATGCATCATGGGAAAGAAAAAACATTTCACCATATATCCTTTTTTTAATGTTTTATTGTGAGTTATGTTATAGTTTACATGGGCGAACATTAGTTATATATTCATCCTATCGTATATCGTTTCATTGCCATGGTTACAATCACCTCCATGCATCATCAACCAACCAAAGGGTACATACCCTGCAAGCCTGCCGCCCGGTCGTCAGCACACAGCCCCTCCCCCTCTCTGGGTCTAGAGTCCCCAACTGCTCCATCTCTCCATGTCATCGTCTCTGCCTCCATCACTTGCATCACTGCTTCTCTGCGTAGGGTCCTGCACTTCGCTCTTCACCCTTGATGGTCCCAGGGACCTCCGCTCCTGGACTGCAAAGTCAATCACTCCCCTCCTTTGTCTACCTTTACATTTCCAACCCTCACAGTCAGTCCTGATAGCAATTATTCACTATTGTACCACAAGAGTCCTATCCCCATCTCCTTTCATCAACCCCACCCTGACAGATTGGATACTAATCAGTGGAGATTCTACAATCCTCCGCACCCTCTGGATCTAGGCTCCCTCTTGAAAGCTTGTAAGCCAGTCACTGCTTGCCTTTGCAGCCCCTTCCCCCTCCCCCCATTTTGGGTAGCCATGTCCAAGTTGCTCATCCCTGTCTACCCTGTGTATTGAGAGGGGTGGAAATGATCTTCGCTGTAATGATTTGTTCCTTCTTTTGAGCGACTGCATCCATAGGTGCAGGTCAAGTTCGTTAAATTTATCAGATTACTCTTTTTTTCCTCTTCTTTCTTCTCCTAGTTGAGCTCTGTTCATCCAGCCATTGAAGCCTGGTCAAGTGGGTATTATCTGCAAGTGTGGGTGTTCTTATGCATATGCCCTCTCTTCTTATCAGCTGGACACTTCACTCTCCACTCTAGTCCTCTGTGGCTATGTCACTGACTCTGGGCCCATGAGTCCCCAGGTCTTTGCCATACTTCTGGCCAATGAGGTCTCCACCAAGGTTCACAGCTTCATTGCTGTTTTTCCCTCACTTCCTCTTATCAATGACACACATGGTCACCAATCTGGGTGCACATCTGCTCGTGTATTCCCACTGAGTCTTAGTCTTGGCAGGAGGTTTAGCCCTGAGGGGACCCGACCATTTGCCTGATGTCACCTGGGCGAGCAACTTGCTTGCTCTTGTAGTAATCTGTCGGACTACTGTGATTGATTTGTATTTTTCCTGTCGGTCTTTCTTTCAAGAAGTATCTTCTGTTCTTCTAGCCACTCCAGACTGGTCTGCGTGTCTGACCAGTGGGAATTTTCCGCCTCAGAAGATTCTGGATGGGGTTCAGAATTTCACCTATGGTCTTATTCAATGCAAAGGCTCCGCAGGAAGCCTCCTTCACTGGGCATGTTGTATCCCCATTTTAGGTATTCCAATCAGTTATAGGCAGAAGGACGGACTTACAAGCTTTCTATGGTGATATTTCTGGCTATTGCTTTCTCTCCCCCTCTAGTATCTATTTTATAATGGTATGCAAGGGAAACCAAGATTCAAAATACAGCCAAGCATCTTAACATTAATTCCCTTTTGCCCATTCCAACCTTGTCACAATCCCTGTTTCCCAGAGCTGTTTTTCCACTGTTGTGCATACATCATTATTTACCTCTGTCACACTAAGCCCATGCAAACCTGTCTAATTGTTTTCCCATCAGTTCTTCCATTTTCTTCTCCTTCTTGTGTATTGCCCCCCTCCCCAGCACCTAAACTATCCTGTGTCTATTCCCTATCCTGTGCTCCATCTTCCCCTCCCTCCCCTCACCCCACCACCCACATCCTGGTAACCAGCAAAGAATCTCCCCACCACTCCGCTTTAGTACGGGTTCTTTTTCTTAGTCTTTTACAATAGTGGTACTATGCAGTATTTCTCCTTTTGTGACTGACTGATTTCATTCAACATAACATCTTCAAGGTTCATCCATGTTATGAGGTAGCTTACAGCTTCCTTGTTGTTGTACTTCAAGGTAGCATAATATTCCATTGTGTGTATGTACCATAGTTTGCTCATCCATTGTTCAGTTGATGGGCACTTAGGCTGTCTCCATCTTTTTGCTATTGTAAATAGTGCTGCTATGAACATCGCTGTGCATGTATCTACTCATGTTATGGCTCATATTTCTTGTGGATAACTACCAAGTAGAGTTCTGGGGAAGCACCACATTGCTTTCCAGAGAGGTTGGACCATTTTGCAATCCCACCAGCAATGCAGTCTCTCTGCATCCTTGCCAGCATTTACTGTCCTCTACTTTTTTGATCTTTGCTGTTATTGCTGGTGTGAGATAATATCTCATTATTGTTTTGATTTGCATCTCTATAATGGACATGGGCCTCTATGAGTTGGAACTAACTCCACAGCACATAACCACCACCACCAATGGCTAGTGGTAGTGAACATTTCTTCATATGTTTGTTGGCTGCCTGGATTTCCTCCTTGGTGAAATCCTGTGCCCATTTTTTAATTGGGTTATTTATCTTTTCCTTGTAGAGGTATTGTAGTTTCCTATATATTTTAGAACTGAGTCCTTTGTCTGATATGTCATTGCAAAAGATTTTTTCCCATTCTGTGGGTTCCCTTTTTACTCTTCTGGTGAAGTCTTTTGATGCACATAGGTTTTTAATTTTCAGTATGTCTCAATCATCTATTTTGTCTACTTTTATTTATGTCATTTTCAGAATGTTTGGTAGCCTGTGTATTCCCTGTATTAGAGCTCTCACAGTTGTCCCTATTTTTTCATTGATGGCCTTCATAATTTTGGGATTCACATTTAGGTCTTTAATCCATGCTGAGTTGCTTTTTGTATAAGGCATGAGGTGAAGGTCTTGTTTCAGTCTTTTGCATATTGCTTTCCAGTTCTGCCAGCACCATCTGTTGAAGAGACTATCACCTCCCCAAGCACTTTGTCAAAATTCAGTTGGCTGTATGTGGATGGGTTAACTTCTGGATTCTGAATTCTTTTCCATTGATATATGTATCTTTCATTGTATCAGTACCAAGCTGTTTTGACCACTGTAGCCATGTAATAAATTTTGAAATCAGGGAGTGAGAAGTTTCCAATCTTATTCTTCTTCTTAAGCAGTGCTTTGCTTATCCTGGGTCTCTTTCCTTTCCATGTAAATTTTGTAATTGTTTTTCCCATCTCTTAGAAGAATGTTGTTGGAATCTGGATTGGGATTGCATTATATGTGTAAATTGCTTTAGGCAGTATTGACATTTTTACAATGTTAAGTCTTCCTATCCAGGAGCATCATATATTCTTCCATTTTTGTAGGTCTCTTTTGGTTTATTATAGTAGTGTTTTCTTTGTATAGGTCCTTGGTTTCTCTGGTTACATTTATTCCCAGATATTCATCCTTTCGGTGGCCCCTGTAAATGGTATTGCTTTCCTAATGTCCTTTTCAGCGCTGTCGTTGTTGCTATAGAGGAATCCAACTGATTTTTGTATGTTGAGCTTATATTCTGCCACTTTGCTGAATCTTCCAATGAGGTCTAGTAGCTTTTTTTACTGAGTCTTTGAAGTTTTCTATCTATAGGATCATACCATCTGCAAATAAGAGTTTTATTTGCTCTTTGCCAATTTGGATGCATTTAATTTCCCTGTCTTGCCCTATAGCTCTTGCTAAGACTTACAGCACAAAGTTGAACAGGAGTGGTGACAGTGGGCATCCTTGTCTGGTTTCTGTTCACAGAGAGAAGGCTTTCAGTTTCTCTCACTGGAGAGTAATGTAGGCTGCTGGTTTTGTATATATGCTCTTAATTAAGTTGAGGTATTTCCCTTCAATTTCTACTTTGTTGAAGGTTTTTATCAGGTATGGATGTTGGATTTTGTCAAATGCCTTTTCTGCATCAATCGATATGATCATGTGGTTCTGTTCATTTTCTTATTTTATTATGTTGTTTTTCTAATGTTGAACCCTCCTTACATCCCTCATATGACTCCCACTTGATCATGATGTATTATCTTTTTAATGCGCTGCTGGATTCTGTTGGCTAGGATTTTGTTGAGAATTTTTGCATCTATGTTCATGAGGGATATTGGTCTATAGATTTCTTTTTAGTCATGTCCTTCCCTGGTTTTGGTATGAGGGTTATGCTTGCTTCATAAAATGTATTAGGAAGTTTTCCATCCTCCTCTATATTCTGGAATAATTTGAGTATAATTGGTGACAGTTCTTCCCTGAATGTTTGGTAGAACTCACCAGTGAAGCAATCTGGGCCTGGACTTCTTTTGGTTGGGAGTTTTTTGATGACCTACTCAACTTATTCTTTTGTTATGCGTCTATTCAGGTTTGCTACTTCACTCTGTGTAAGTTTAGGTAGGTCATGTTTTTCTAAAAATGTATCCATCTCTTCTAATTTTTCAAAAATTTGTAGGAGTATAACTTTTCAAAGTATTCTGTTATTATCCTTTTGGTTTCCTTTGGTTCCGTTGTGACCTCTCCTGTGTGGTTTCTAATGCATGTTATTTGTCTCTTCTCCCTCTTTTCTTTTGTTAGGTTTGCCAATGGTAAGTCAATTTTGTTAATCCTTTCAAAGAATCAGCGTCTTGGAGAACAAACAAGAGGATGGATCAGGTGGAAGTGCAGTAAGGAGCTCCGTCAGCAACAACACAGAATACAGGACCAAGCAGGCTCAGGGGATGATCCCAGAATTCTGAACCACATATAAAGGAATATTTAGAAGGTTGGAAGGCTTACAGCTAGGGGAATTTGTAGCAGAAGCAAGAAATCTATTGCTTTCTAATTCAAGACGCTCAGCTGCTCCAGGAGCCGCCATCTACGGTAATACCAAGTGGGGAAGGATCAGAGAGCCACGGATGCCTGACAGAACCATGGATATAAAGGTGTGGACATTCTTTTCATTTGGTATCTGTTCATTGGCCCCTTGCTGTCTGCGCACCCCCATTCTGGTGACTATAGGGGTACCTGAGCTAATGGACACCCCAGACCTACCCTCAGAGGGTTCTACTATGCATGTGCATAGATCTCCTTGAAATTTAAAGAGACAGTTTCTATTTAAAACCAAACAGCCACAGGCAGCCCTGAACTGTTTATAACTAGAAAAAAGGCCTGAACGGGAATTGTAGAGTGGGACAGGAAGACAAAAAAGTAAATAGGTGAAAAATTAAATCCTATGTTACGTCAAAATGACCAACAGTGGCATCTTGAAATTTCTCAAGAAGAAGAGTGAAAAGGGAAGCCCATTTCCTGATCACATCTACCTGGAGGCAATCAGAAAGCATAAAAAATACCAAGATACACACCATCTAAGTATTAAGGCCACAGAAAACCCCTGAATATGCCCAAGAAACAGAAGCAAATGACCATATCTGCACATGTCCAGAAATGAGATAAAGTGACTGAGGCAAATGAGCTGGAAGTAAACCTACACTCCATACTGGAAGATGGGCAGGTTCTGGAAATACCTGAGAAGGAATTCAGAAAAGTGATTATAAAATGTATCAAAACACTATACAATGGAATTGAGAAAAATAAGGAAGAAGTCAGGAAAGCACTACATGAACAATCAAATAAAATAGATACGTCATTGAAAACAATTCAAAGCCTACAGAAAGAGGTCCAAACAATTAATAATAGAACATCAGAAATGGACAATACACTGAAAGGGCAAAGAAAAGGTGTAGAATTGAAGAGCTACAAGCCGGAACTAGTGAGCTAGAAGATAAATCTCTCAACACTACTAAGATACAAGAGCAACACAAAAAAGGATAAAGAAATCTGAAGAAAGCCTAAGATTCATGTTGGATAACATGAAGAGGACTAACTTAAGAATTATTGACATTCCAGAACAGGAACAATCACACAAGTCCACAGAGGAGATAGCTGAAGAGCTTCTGAAAGAATATTTTCCTAACATCCTGAAAAGTGAAAAGACAAACATTCAAGAAGCTCAACGAACCCTAGGATGGATAGATCCTAAAAGACAATCACCAAGACATATAATAATCAAGCTCTCCAAAATCAAAGATAAAGACAGGATCTTGAAAGCAGCTAGGGAAAAGAGAAAT
>NW_006408849.1:983097-1018199 GCF_000296735.1 Chrysochloris asiatica
ATTTGCATATCAGTAATTGATGGTCTGTTCCACAGTCTGCCCCTGGCCTTGTTTTCACTGATGATATGGAGCTTTTCCATCTTCTCTTTCCACTATACCAGTCAGTAATACATGGGAGTTCTGCTGCAATTCAACTCACTAGGGTGTAAAATTTGGTACAGAAGTTGCATTGGAGCCCACTCAAAACTAAGTTCTAAAAGAATGATTAAGATCCTCATCACCAAAGTCTCAAGATACATCCCCAAGAATCGTATTAGAGCAAGGGTCTGATACACTTGATCTAACTGTGTTGTTGTCACATAACATTCACAGCCTGGGGATGAAAAATAACAATCCTCACCTGAAAGAATTTTTAAAGTTTAATGTGATGTAAAAAATTAACCAGAAATAAATCCACTTGTTTAATGTTGTACTAAAAAGTATGAGTAGAGCCGAAAGTGAATTAAACATTATCACATGTGCTTACACCACTAGCTAGTTATTCCTATTAACTGTACTATTCAAACAAAAGTAGGAAGCATTTTAGGCACCGGGAAAGAGATAAAACCTTGTCTACCATGTTTATTCTACATTGTTGATAAGTATGCTCACAGAGATAGCTTCTTTTACTTCTCCACTGCACAGGAATTAAGTTGTATATAAAATTGAACCTGCTCAAGAACTGAGGGACACTAGCAATGATGGGTCCATATCCTGGTGCATCATCATACAATTCAAATAATGGTACAGTTACCAGTTTGTAATTTTGGGGAATTGCAAACAAGGTTCTCTCTTAAAGCTGAACCAGAAACAACTTCTAATGTTCCTTAGGCTTTGTAATATGTGCAGAAATATATGGATACTAAGGAGGTTCAAAAGTTGGTCTCCACCAGTTATCAATGATGTAATCATCAATGACCCCGTCTTAAAGGGTTGCCATTCCCCAGACAAACCTAATCCTACTTTTTCAGTCATTAAGCATTATTAGTCCTTCAATTTCATCTTCTTCTGGATTAAGTTCACCACCAGGTCATTTGAGGAAAGTTGTTGCTAGCTGTAGCAATAACACATGGGGTGCTCATGTACAATCAGAACCCCTTCTATAGTTCTTCTCATTCCAATGTTATCAAATTCTTCCCTCATTGAAATCTGGCAGCAACACAGATGTCCTTCTCATAGAGGAGATCTTTTGTACCAAAAGTATAATTGGTAAGAGGATATAGGCTGATGGTGCACTTCCAGGTGAGAGGCTTGGTCTGCTGGATGTACTTAATGCTAAACTGGTTGATGATTTGGGGCCAACTGGTCTGAGAGCGAGAGGCAGCACCTCGGCCATGCTGGTGAGCAGAAAGTAGGAGGCCGGGCAGAGCTTCCCCAGGTAGGCAGTGGTTATCTGCGTCCCAGTTAAGAAGCTGCTGCCCGCCATTAAAATCTCCTTGACATTTTACAACAGTGGTCTCATACAATATTTGTGCTTTTGTGATTGCCTAAGTAGAGTCCTTGGTGTGGCACTGTGGGCTAACGTACTGGACTGGACTGCAAGGTCAGTTTGAATCGCAAGGTTGGTGGTGCAAGCTCATTAGCCACTCCTTGGAAACCCTTTACAGGGTTGCTGAGTCAGAACTGACTTGATGGCACTAACAATTTCACTCGGCATACGTCCTCTAAAGCTCATCCATGTTATGAGGTGTCTTGAAGATTCTTTAACATTGTGTATGCACCAAAGTTTGTTTATCCAGTTAGGTGGTTTTCATCTTTTTGCTAATGTAACTAGTGCTGTGATGAACATGTTTGTTGTTAAGTACCATCAAGTCAGTTCCAACCCATAGTGAAATGTTCTTTTTATTTCAAGAGTTCCTATTAGTTCCTTTATATAATTTCCATCACTTTATTGATATACTCTATTTGGTGATATACTATTCTCTTTTACTTTAGCTCTTTGTGCATAGTTTAGACAACTGATTTAAAATCTTCAACTAGTAAATAAAATGTCTAGGCTTCTTAGAGACAATTTCTATTCCTTTCCTTCCTTCTCCTCTTTTTCTGTAAATGGGCCATAATTTCTTTTCTGTATATGCCTTGTAATTTGTGCAGAAAAAAACAGACATTTTGAATATCATGTGATAACCCTGGAAATCAAATCTTCCCCCTACCTAGGATTTATTGTTGCTCTTTGCTGTGTAGGTTTGTTTACTTAGCGACTTTTCTAAAACTACTGTTGTAGATATTGCATTCTTTCTCCTGGTCTAGTGGTCAACTAGTGACGTTAACAGAGTCACTAGCCTTAAACATTTGTTGTTGTTGTCATACTCGCCCCATTTTTGAAGATCAGCTCTGTGTTGGGGCAGCCCTTCAGTGTTAGTCTCATTACAACTCTGCCTTAGCCTTCATTTCCTGCTTGTATGGAGCTGTGGGTCAGCCAGAGGCAAAAGGTTAAGGTCTTCTCAGGTCTTCTAAACATGGTTCAGTTCTAGACATGTGTGTGACCTTCAAAAATTCCTGGTATATGAGGGAAGCTTTCCAAAGCTTTCTTTCCCATTATCTATCTCCTCCCCAACTTTTTCCTTTTCAGTCTGTCTACTGCCTGCCCTACAGGAGTCCTGGTGTGGAGCTGTGGGTTAATGCACTGCACTGCAACATTGGTTTGAACCGTAATACCGGTGGTTAAGCTCACCAGCTGTTCCTTAGAAACCCCTATACAGGGTTGCTATGGGTCAGAAGAGACTCAACAACACTTAACAACAAACTGTCTGCCCTATACTTATCCCTGTCTCAGGTAACTTATGACTAATATATTTTCCTTTAAATGCTTTTTGTGAAGTCAGAAGGCTTCTCTAACACTAAGGTAGGCAAGCCCCTGCAACAGCAAACACATCAAAACACACAACGGGGTTCATATCATCCCCGTTAGCATTCAGGAATAGAAGACACCATTTCCATGTTCACCAACAGGCTAGGAAACTAATGTTGCTGTTGTTAAGTGCCATCAAGTCAATTCCAACTCATAGTAACCCTGTTTTAACTGGTGGGCTTGAACTGGCAACCTTGTGGTTCACAGTCCAGTGCTGATCATACAAATGTCACAATACTGCTATTGAAATTCAGCAGTTTCTTTCTTAATTAAACATTCCCCTGGTATCAGAATTTCAAATTAGATTCCAGAGTTCTGAAAAGATTGAATCTAGCTTTTTTTTGGTCAGCTTAATCATTGCTTTAGTGGATAGACAAACCTTTGGAATTCCCTATTCCACCATTTTTAGTGATGTTACTAAAGATGCATTTTTAAATTAAAAAATGTAAGCTACAGAATAATATATATACTTGTTGCCTTGTTAGACAAAAATATATGTCTAAATGACTGAATTGCTAAGTATACTCAAGAAGTATACTCAAGTACACTCATGGAGGACAGCGAATTGAGGCTAAAAGAGTATTATCATTTTTTACATTTCTAAACTGACTCAACAACACTCCTGAATGGTTTGAGTTAATTTTTTAACACCTCAGACCTCAGACCAGCACACCAGCCTGCAAAAGGTGCTCCATTGACATCTGCCTTTGCTCATCCTTTCGGACATCATTTCTGGCTGTTTCAAATCACTACGTAGGTAAGCTCTGAAGAGCTTTGTTAAGGACAGAAAGTAGAAGCCAAAACTCCTTTAACAAGTTTGATTCCAGACAACCAAGAGTTTCTGAGTGTTCATCCTGTGCTGGGCACTTGTGTGTGTTGTTGTTAAGTGTCATCAAGTCAGTTCTAAGTCACAGTGACCCTTTATAGGATTTCCAAGGCGTGCTGGAAGGTTTGAACCATTGACCTTACTGTTAGCAGTCCAGTGCCTATTTTACAGCACTACACCAGGACTCCACAGCACGTGTTTATGTTGGTTCAATTAATCGTCACACAAGTCATTTCTGTAGTTGAAAGAGTGGGAAAATGAAACTGAAGTATGTTACTGATTTGGTGGCTGGGTTCTAGACATTCCTGTCCAGTTCCCACTAAACAGTTCTACTTAAGCATCTTCCATTCAACAATTCAACCCTCACTCAGCCAAGTCTATTCTTCCCTAAAACTTGGTGGACACTGCCAGCAGCCACTTGGGCTAGGAACTTGAAAGTTAGTTCCCAGGGTAATAATGTCATCTTCTTCATCATTGTGGCTAACATTCACTATATGCCCAGGCACCACCACCTTCAACCCTCTAACTCTGATGAAGAAACAGAGGCAAAGAGACATTAACTAACTTGCTCAGGTTAGGCACAGAAGCAAGGAAGCACAAATGGGCAATGCTTGAAGTCACATGGAAATCGCCAAGGAGCTGCAGAAGAGAAGCCAGGAGACAAGGATTTTTCTCCAGAGAGGGCAGAGAGGTCCTTCCACTGATTGACTTTCAATCCCCTAAACCATAAAAAAAGAAATTTGCTTGTTAAAGCCACTTACTTGTGATATTTCTATTAAAGTTGTTGTTGTAAGGTCCACAGGGTCAGTTCTGCCTCATAGAGACACTATATAAGGTTTCTAATGAGAGTCCGGTAGGTTTGAACGACAAACCTTGTATACAGCGCCACACTAGGACTCCATTACAGTAGTACTAAGAAACTAAAATACCTTGCCTCTCGTCTCAGCCTTTCTAATCCATCAAAATGACCTAACACTTAATCCTTGACATGTTGTTGTTGTTGTTAAGTGCCGTCGAGTCGGTTCCGACCCATAGCGACCCTGTACAGGGTTTCCGAGGGTGTAAATCTTTACGGGAGTAGAAAGCCTCATCTTTCTCCCGCGGAGCGGCTGGTAGTTTCGAACCGCTGACCATACCAGCTTAAAAATGACCTTTTGTTGGCTCCTACTTCTCATCCAGGACTTCTGGTGTGGTGTTGTGGGACTACAAGGTCAGCAGTTCAAACCCACCAACTGCTGTGAGCTGGAATCAACTAGACTCGATTGCACTTAACAATTCATCCAAGCTCTTAGGGCTGGTATTCAAGGCCCTCCATGACATGGTCCCTGGCTTGTTCTCCAGATTTATCTGCTGCTACGTTAAAGCCATTGACTTTAACTCTGTTATAGAAGCACTATGTGACTAAGACACTCAAAACATACACACACACAAAAAAACATTTACAAAGGAGAGTGTACTTGAAACCTGTAGTTCTAATATAACAACATTCAGTACCCTACTTGTTCAGTGTTAATAATGCAGGTTGCTGCTTTGCTCAAATCCTAACATCAAGCTCTGAAATTTTTCATTAACTTCGGTTTCACAGAAGTGATTTTTCCCAGACATATGCAGAGGGACATGGCCATCCAGGGTGTTTGGCTGACACATTGTATCAAAGGAAAAGGGTTAGCGCTGGGATTATACAGACATGGGTTTAAATCCTGACACTGGCCAGGGGGAAAGCACTTGGTCTTTCTGGGTCAGTTTCCTGATACATCAAACAGGGTCACTAGAGGGCCAAGATAATTAGATCAAAAAATTGGAACCGGGTCTGTGTACAGTGGGAGCTTCATCAATTGTTGCTAAGTCAGTTCCAACTTACAGAGATCCTATACAATGTGTCTGAGGAGGTGGGTTTGAACCGCGAACCCTGTGGTTAGCAAACCAGGACTCCATAGAAGCTTTCATTATTAGTGATTTCCACAACAGTCAGTCAACCTGAAATGTTTAGGCACATGTCCCACCACCCAACACCTGGCTGGCAGGCTAGCCACTCAAAGATTTTCAGATTTAGATTAAGACTCACAAAGGAAACAAATCAAAGCCTTTCAGGAATGTGTCTCCCAGCTCTGCCATACCTGCTACATCATGGGGGTTCGGAGGCATTTCATCAGGATATACTTGGAATGGCAGGAAAGAGCATTGGGCTGGGAAGCAGAAAACTTAATTCTGAATAATTCTAGCTCAAAGAGCACTAGTTGGGGGCAGGGCCTTGAAGGCCATGAAGGAATAAATGAGTACAACACACAAATGAATGAAGAGTGGGTGTTGAAAGGCTTATGTTCCTTTGTTCACACACATACACAGACACCCACAGACATCACTCATGCCCAGCAGAAACACTGGCCTATGTTCTTGGGGCCCTGAAAGCATTGTTTTAACCCACATTTGTCTGTCTGTGATGACATCACAATCAAAATGGGAAGCTATTAGGGGTTTTTTTCTATTACAGGATTTCTAGGTTTAACTACCTTTGACTCTGGCCAGTAAGAGGAGACAGGAGTTTAGCGGGACAATGGTTTTTCTGACTGAGACAAAGTCTGCAACACACAAAAAAGCCAATGGTTGCTTTAGGGAGGAGAATTGAGGGAGGAGGGGCTTGGATTGGAGACTTCCTTTCCATTGTGTACTCCCATGAACCGCAAAGTCCGTAGAGCCCAACTTGCTACCCTTGCCTTCCAGAACCTCCTCCTCCCTCAGGACTATCTCACTATCCCAAGCTCCTACTGCTCTACCTAGCTCATCCACCACTATCACCTCAGAATCTTTGTGTCTATAAATTCTCCTGCTTGGAAACCCCAACTTGGTCTGTTCTCTGTCAGAATCTTTCTTCAAGGTCCAACTCACCTGCTTTCTTGCCTGGTTCCTCTCCAGAATAGCTGCTCTTTTGTGTTCCCACAGGGTGTCTAGGTACCTTCCCCACTAGGTTCTAGATTCTTTCAAGGATACATCTTCACATTCCTCCAAGGCTAGTTGAGTCCATTGCAGTACTTGTGGATCAGAAAGATCCTGACTTCACACCTCTTTTCCAGAGGAAAACAACTATTAACTTCTTTTTTCATTTACTTCTCTTCTGTAAGTTTACCTTTTCTTCATAAAGTATGACATATCAAGAAAGCATATGGAGGACAGGACACAGCCACATCTTCCAGAAGAGACTTCCAACTGAGTGGGCTCAAGATGTTTTCTCAGAAATAGATTCTACAGCAGAACCCATCTTCCCTTGGCCAGTTCTGCAACATATTCATTCAGCAATCTCAGGGAGAGCCACTACCCAACACAACCCACCCACAGAGCCTCCATGAGTGCACAGCAAATGCTTGTCACTCATCTTGAAGGAGCTTACAATATGACTTCACACACTGTGACCAATAACAGAAAACACACAATTATCAGAAGAGGCAGAAAGAAGGCAAGACAAGCAAAGCCAAATCAGATGTAATTGCTGAAGCTTCTTCAGCTTCGCAGGACTACTCAGGGTTACGAGGGCACAGGCTGGAGGGGAAGCCTTGTTTATAAGTCCCTCCTTTCATGTAGCAATAGTTGAAAAATGGCAAAAGATGCACCAAAAGGAGTAGGTGGAGTTGTTGGAGGGAGGGGAAGGGGGAGCACAGGGCAGGGAATAGACACACAGGATCGTGTGGGTGCTGGGGAGGGGGGCAGTACACAAGAAGCGGGAGGGGAATGGAAGAACAAGGCTGATGGGAAAATGATTAGACAGGGTTGCATGGGGTAAGTGGGACAGAGGTAATAACGTTGTATATACAACCTTGGAACAACAGGGCTCTGGGATACAGGGATTGTGACATGGTTGGATTGGGCAAAAGGGGGGAAATAATGTTAAGATGCTTGGCTGTCTTTTGCAAAAAAAAAAAGGCAAATTGATAAGGCAACTACTACTATCCTTAGGATCAACTGTTTAAACTGTTTAAACATATTCCCGGCAGGGCTTTTATCTGTGCTTTAAGGAGTAGAAATGGCAGCCTCTCCGGGCTACTGACTGAAAGTAGAGTGAATTGGGATGCAAAAATTAGCAAAAGAGAAGTGGAAGAGTCTTTACCTATGAGCACTAGCTAGATTTTCAGAGTTTCTTGTTCGCCCCTCCTCACAATGCTTTACATAGACTTTTTTTTTTTTTTTTAAGGAAAATCACAGCATAGTCCTACAGAAACTGAACTATGCACATCATTTCATGTTGTTTTCTCCTTTACACCTGATATCCCTAAAATAGCTTGATTATGGAATGGCTAGCTTAACTACAAAACATTTTCTTTATTAGGGCCAAATCAATTGCCATTTTATTTCTATCTAGCATAGACAGGGAGAAAGCAAAGGTTTATTTTTTATTTTAAGAAAATCTCTTCTTTGTAAGAAAGTCTTGGCTTTTCCTCCATGACTGAGATAGGTCTACTACAACGTACTCTTAGTGGTCATGGTGGTTATGTGCCGTGCAGTTGGTTCCAACTCATAGTGACCCTGTACAGGGTTTCCGAGGCTATAAATCTTTATGGGAGCAGAAAGCCTCCCTCACCTTTCTCCCGCCGAACAGCTGGTAGTTTCAAACTGCTGACCCTGTGGTTAGCAGCCCAACTCATAAACACTACACTACCAGAGCTCCTTATACTCTTAGTAGGAGATGTTATAAAATGCTAGCATAATTCCTGGGCCCCACTGGACTTTAGGAGCCTAGTCTGATACACTCTGAGGTAGAAAAAACACAGGCAATACTTAGATTCTTGAGACTGACAAGAGTCACAATACCTGACCTTTGAGACTACCCTCTGTCACCTGACCACCCCAGAGGACATTGCAAGAATGGATATATTGCTGAACAACAAGCAGAGAACAAAGTCTAGACAAGACACAAATGTCCGGCTTATGGGCCAGCTCAGTGACCTGCTACCCTACAAGCCTCACATTCAGAATTCAAACCACTCCCCTACCTCAGTCAAATTACTATGTATCCTGAACTTTTAAGGGTCTTTGACAAATAGTCAAGACAAGAAATATTAATGTCCCTAAAAGGCAAAAAGTCTGCTGTATTCCCCTGAAAAGTACAAAGAAAAAATTTAGCAAGTTAATGAACACTTCTATGTCCACAGCACATTAATTCACTTTCACTTTATTTTAGTTATAAAACAAATGCCAAAACACAAAGCTAAAAAACACACACACACACACAACAAAATCTTATTCCTTCTTTTCCTGCAGAAAATAAATATACTCACACATTTCATATGCCTGTTTATAAAAGTATTTCTAAAAATGTTATTTAGATTCAACAGTTAAGTATCATCCTTTTTAATTCCACTGCAGTTATCACATAGTAGATCATTGTGTTTGATTACCATTAAGCACTTGGCTCAAGCAACTTTGGAAAAGGCTGCTTGTGAACCTAAAAATCTTACTCTTAAGTGGTATTTTTTTAAATAGCTAAACAAAAACAAAACAACCAGGTCTTAACTTATTTAACAGGAGAATAGAGCTTTTCTTTTATAAAAATTACCCCAAAAAAAGTCACAAACACCCAAACCCACTGAAAAAGATACTCTATCTTCATAAGAATTAGCAAGAAGAAAGGGTACTGTACTGGAAGGTGGGGATGAGGGGAATAAACCAGCTCCTGTGAAGTACCCAAAGCCAAGCCTAACCCACGTAGTCTGGTCCATGTGCTTCCAGTTTGGCCCTCAGGGGTTTGGTAAAAGGAAAGCTGTTCAGTCATCTAGGCCTATATTTCTGAAAAGGTAGGACATGGATTCTCCGTTGTGAATCCGACGGATGGCTTCTGAAAGGATCATGCTGATATCCACAGTTTTAATTTTGGGGCACTGGAGTTTCTGGATTTCATGTGGAATTGTGTTGGTAACCACCACCTACAGACAAAAAGAAAACCAAGAACATCAGAAAAACTACAGTGTCTTAAGTCCAGAAATCAAAGATGTGTTTTTCTTTGTCATATAACTTTGTGTAATGGTAATGTTACATACTCATTCCTCCTGAATCAGCGTCTGATCAGAATTTCTACTGTATGTGGCATTGTGGAATAAAGCACTGGACTGCAAGGTCAGTTTGAACCACAAGGTCACTGGTTCAAACTTACCAGCCACTCCCTGAAACCCAATATAGGGTCACTATGAGACAGAACCGACTCGACGGCACTTAACAACAACTCTGGTGAACAAGCTTATTGTACTCTGGGTAAGGGGTAAGATGCTGGGTATCTTTCTTTTCCTTCTTTGAAAAAACAGAGATTCTGAATTAGGTTTCATAAGCAAATCAACAAAAAGTAGGGAGACAGAATAAAGTTATTAAATATTGTAATTAAAAAAAAAAAAAGTGTCTTAAATCAATGGGAATGCTACCTGAGCCTCTTAGGTGTGTCGTTCTTGTGAAGTGCCATTTAGTCAGTTCTGAATCATAGCAACCCTTTATAGGGTTTCTGAGGCTCTAAATCTTTGTAAGAGCAGAAAGCCTCTTTCTGCAGCGTGATTGGTGAGCTTAAACCACCGACATTATGATTCACAGTCCAATGCTTATCCTACGGCACATGATCAGGCTTCAAACTTCTTAGATTTAATCACGTAATACCCACTAAGAGAGTCCCGGACTCCTAGTGTGACGCTGAAGGATCAGCACTGCACTGTGAACCACAAGGTTGGCAGTTCAAATCCACCAGCTGCTCCTTGGAAACCCAATATAAGGTTGCTAAGAATCGGAATCGACTAAATGGCACTTACCAACAAAGATAATTACAGTAAAAAAGACATATAATAACAAGTGCTGGTGACAACGTGGAGAAAGAAAAATGAAAAATGGTGCAATTACTTTGGAAAACTGCACAACAGTTCCTCAAATGATTACATATAGAGTTACCATCTGACAGTATTTTATTCCTGGGTATCAACCAGGACAAACTTAAAAAGTGGGTCAACACAAACCCTTTCAAAGTTGGCTGACAGCAGCATTACTTACAACAATTGGAATGTAGAAACAAGCCAAGTATCCTTCAACAGATAAACACATAAACAAAACGTGGTCTGTTCATGTTGTTGTTGTTAAGTACTGTGGAGTCAGTTCTGACTCATAGCGACCCTGTACAGGGTTCCCGAGGCTGTAAATCTTTATGGGAGCAGAAAGCCTCATCTTTCTCCCACGGAACAGCTGGTAGTTTCGAACTGCTGACGTTGCAGTTCGCAGTCTGTCCATACTAAAGAGTATATTCAGCCATTAAAAGCTAAATAAATAGAGAACAAACAAGATGGTGCCGGATCAGGTGGAAGTGCAGTGAAGAGCTCCGCTGGCAACAACAAAGAATACAGGACCAAGCAGGCTCAGGGGATGGTCCCTGAACTCTGAACCACATATAAAGGAATATTTAGAAGGATGGAAGACTTACAGCTGGGGGAGTTTGTGGCAGAAGCAAGAAATCCATTGCTTTCTGGTTTGGGACGCTCAGCTGCTCCTGGAGCCGCCATCTTGTGTGGGACCAAGAGGGAGAAAGATCAGAGCGGCCACAGACGCCTGACAGAGCCGCAGAGATAGAGGTGTGGACATTCTTTTCTTCTGGTATCTGTTAGTTGGGCCCTTGCTGTCTGTGTACCTCCATTCTGGTGACTACAAAGGTGCCTGAGGCTAGTGGAAACCTCAGCCCCACCCTCGAAGGGTTCTACTATGCATACGCACAGAGCTCCTCGAAATTTAAAGAGACAGGTTCCACTTAAAACCAAACGGCCGTTCCTTAGAAGGAGAAGATGGTTAGGCAACCACCACCACCAAGTTAAAACCTAGAGATTAAGTTAGTTATCTAACGCATATAGCTACTTAAATTAATGAACTGGAAACTAGAACCCAAGGTCTAGCATCTGTTCACCCTTCACCTAGTAACAGTACCTGGATTTTTTTGAATGAGGAGCAGGTTAGGCAGAGCAATGCCTCCACTAAAGATGTCCACATACTGCTGCCCAGAACCTATGAATATGTTACCTTCCAGAACAAAGGGACATTCCAGGTATGACTAAATTAAGAATCTTTAATGTGGACAGTATCTTGGATAAGACAAATGCGTTCTATGTAATTGCAAGGGTCCTTATAAGAGGGAAGATATAACTACAGACGCAAAGGTTGGAGTGATACTAATTTTGGCTTTGAAGAGGTGAAAAATTCATGACTCATGGAAGGCAGGTAGCTTCTAGAATTTAGAAAATGTAAGGAAATAGAATCTCCATTAGCGCTTCCAGAAGGAACACAGCTCTGCCAATACCTTGACTGTATTCCACCAAAACCCACTTTAGACTCCTGACCTTTAGAACTACAAGACAAAATATCTGTGCTGTTTTCAGTTTGTTGTGATTTGTTACAGTAGTCTAAGAAACTACCATGGGAGGAAGCACCTGCATCCTAATAACATCTGCATAGTTTAGATGGGCAGGAGTGCCAACTCTGCCAAGGGCATAGAACCGTGCTTAACTAAGCAGCCCATGCCTTCTCCTTTGTGATGGCCATGCACAGGCAGGTCACAAATTTTGGCCTATGAAAGTCAGATCCAAAACTTATATTGGAACAATTTGGAACACAAAATTTCTTATTTTCATTTTGGTATTTCTAAAGAGCTTCTTTATGTTTTATGACAATCAATATATTAGAAAATGATACAAAACCATAGGACAACCTGGCAGTACAAGACAAGTAACGACCTGTCAAAACAGGGGCTGACTTTCTATGCCTGTGGGCTCCTTTCCTGAAAAACAACAAGGACCATGCATCTGCTAAAAGCAGAATAAGTTTAACAGAAAAAAATAGTTTATTAAGTTGGAAAAAATAAACATATTTTAAAATTACCAAAAACAAAAATGGCCACAGCCAACCCTGAATTGTTTATAACTAGAAAAAGGCCTGAACAGGGATTGTGGAGCAGGACAAGCAGACAAAAGAGGAAATAGGCTAGGCTGAAAATTAAATACTAAGTTATGTCAAAACGACCAATAATGGCATCTTGAAATTTCTCAAGAGTGAAAAGGGAAGCCCATTTCCTGAATACATCTACCTAGAGGCATTCAGAAAGCATAAAAAATACCAAAATACATACCCATCTAAGCATTAAGGCGACAGATAAACCCATGAATATGCCCAAAAAACAGACCATATCTGCACATGTCCAGAAATGAGACAAAGTGACTGAGGAAAATGAGCTGGAAGTAGACCTACACTTCATACTGGAATATGGGCAAGCTTTGGAAATGCCGGAGAAGGAATTCAAAAAATGATTATAAAAGGTATCAAAACACTATACAATGGAGTTGAGAAAAATAAGGAAGAAGTCAGGAAAGTGCTACAGGAACAATCAAATAAGATAAATACAGCATTGGATACAATTCAAAACCTACAGAAAGAGGTCCAAATGATTAATAATAGAGTATCAGAAATGAACAATACACTGAAAGGGCAAAGGAGTGGGATTGAAGAGATAGAAGCCAGAACTAGTGAGCTAGAAGACAAATTTCTCAACACCACTAAGATAGAAGAACAAACACAAAAAAGGATAAAAAAAAATCTGAAGGCCTCAGATTCATGTTGGAGAACATGAAGAGGAATAACATAAGAATTATTAGCATTCCAGAACAGGAACAATCACACAAGCCCACAGAGGAGATAGTTGAAGAGCTTCTGGAAGAAAATTTCCCTAACATCATGAAAAGTGAAAGGATAAGCATTCAAGAAGCTCAACGAACCCCAAGATGGATAGACCCTAAAAGACAATCATCAAGACATATAATAATAAAGCTCTCCAAAATCAAAGATAAAGACAGCGTCTTGAAAGCAGCTAGGGAAAACAGAAATATAACATACAAAGCAAGCAAATCAGATTAAGCTCGGTTTTCTCAACAGAAACCATGCAGGAAAGAAGGTAACGGAGTAACATATATAAAACCCTGAAAGAAGAAAACTGCCACCCAAGAATCCTCTACCCAGCAAAGCTGTCAATCAAATGTGATGGTGTAATCAAAACATTCCAGGATAAACAGAAGCTAAGGGATTTTGTCAAAGCCAACCCTGCTATGAAAAACATCCTAAAGGAAATTCTGTGGACTGAAAACCAATAAGAACACACAACTATAGAATGACGCACATGGCAGCATCACCCTGAACTTAATCGACAAATGGAAGAGTCAAGAACAGAATAAAATTATAAGAACAGAGAAATCTGGAAGGTCCGTCTATGATCAAAACAATTACAATGTGAAAGAAGGTAAACACAGAGGAACAGAGATCCAGGTGGTGGGAAGGTCAGGTAGACTACTGGATAAAATAGACTTTTAAATGGAGGGAAGAACTAATGGAATATAAGGTAACCACAATGGGGTTGGGGTGGGGCGTTTAGTGTGGGTGTTGTGAAGGGCAATACAAGAAGCGGGGAGGAGGCTAAAAATCCTTGACTGCCTTATGAATATTAGTTTCTCTTGCCTACTATTGTAAAATAGACACTTGAGTGGAATAGAAAGGAATGTTGGGAAATATGATTAGAGAAAACTTGTAAGCTCGTCTTCAGCCTATAACTGATTAGAATACCTAAAAGGGGTTCTACAACTTGCCCAGTGAAATAGACCTCGTGCAAAGCTTTTACAGGGTATAGGACCTTAGGGGGAATCCTGAGTCCCATCCACAACTTTGTGAGGTGAGACATTCCCACTAGAAAGGACAAGCAGATTGGAACAGCTACAGAGACAGAAGATACAGCTTCATGATGAACCTGACCTATACTCAGAGCAGTAGTTACTTTAAATTCCAGCAGAGAAGGAAAGAGTCTTCAAATCAAGTATCAATATTATCTGCTCTGTACACAGGGTAGATAGGGACGGGCAACTTACCTAAAATGAGGGGCAATAAAGGCACAAAGTGACTGGCTTACAAGGTTTCAAGAGGGAGTTTAAGAGTATGGGAGGAACGAAAGAGTCCCTACTGAATAGCTGTCATCTTGCCTAGATGGGTCTGGTGAAAAGAGATGAGGATAAGATTCGTAAGATTCAATAGTGAATAACTGTTATCAAGACTAATCGTGACTGTCACAATTATAAAGGTAGAAGTTTTGTAACAAAAAAAGGGGAGTGGTTAATCTTACAGTTCAGACACAGAGGACCCTAGAACCATCAAGAGAGGAATGCATACAGAATGTGGAACCTTATCCAGAGAAGCAGCAGTGCCAGAGATGGAGGCAGAGATGGGGGCATGGAGAGGGGGAGTGGCTGACGACTCTAGATTCATGAACCAAGAAGAAAGGGACTAAGAATTGGTGGCCAGGAGGCAGACTTGTAGAATGTGCCCTTTGGAGATGTAAATTATTATATAGGCCTGAGTGGGTTTTTTTTGTTTGTTTGTTTGTGTGTTTTTAAAAAGCTAAAGTGGATAGAGAGAAATATTGTTAACTGATAGTACATGGAGGGGATTATAATCATTGTAATGAAACAAGATATATGATTTGTTGAATGTAAAACTGATGATATATATGCCCTATAAACTTTCACTCAATCCACAATAAAAACCTTTAAAAACAAAACAAAAAAACTACCCAGAGAAACAGTGATGCCAGAGATGAGGTAGAGAGATTGAGAGGCTGGGGACTCTTGACCCAGAGAGGGAGAGGGGGGCTGTGTGCTGATGATTGGGGGGGGGCGGGGACGCGGAGACAGGCTTGCAGGGTCTACCCTTTGGTTGGTTGATTTAAAACAACAAAACACCTGAATTACTGATCAGTTAGAAACTGGTGGAACAACCTTTTAGGTCTGGAACTGAACACATTACCATGGTTCAATTTTCAGCCAAACAAAAGACAGGTATAAGAATCCTAGGGAGATACTCACTCCTGAGAACAATCAAACATGTGAGATCAAAAGGACAGCATTTATTCAAGGACAAAGCTGAGAAAGGTTGGAAAAGGAGGAGGAATGGAAAGAAGAAACACAGAGAGGAAGTGGGATAAGGGGATAAGTGATGTTATTTTGAGGGGATGACATGAAACAAAATGTGTATGTAAAATTGATGATCTGTTCTGTAAACATTTACACAATTCACAATAAAACTTTTAAAATGAAAAAAAAATGCTAAATAAAGCACTGATAAAACAAATGAACATCAAAACATTATGCTAAGTCTTCAACTTTACATGGAATGAACAAAATAAAAGGATTCATACTTCCTGATTTCAAAACAGCTAAAGAAATCAAAATGGTCTGGTACCAATGTAACAAAAGACACATAGACCAATGAAATAGAAGCAAGAGTCCAGAAAGAAATCCAGACATCTATGGTCTACTGATTTTTGACAAAGGTGCTAAATCCAATTCAATGGAGAAAGAAGAGTCTCTTCAATAAATGATGTTGGAAAACTAGATTTTCACATACAGAAAAATGAAAACAGATCCATGGCTCCCAGCATACACAACACAAATTCAAAGTGGATTAAAGACCTAAATGTGCAAACAAAAACTTTAAAACTCTTAGAAGATAGAAGAAAAGGTGGGGGCAATGTGATCAAGCCTAGCTTTTAACAATGGATTATCTACTGTAATAATAATAAAAGCACAAACAGCAAGACATAAATGGAACCTTGCAAAAATTAAAAACTTTTGTGCATCAAAAGATTTTACCATGTAGAAGACCTCATTTCTCCTACCAGCTGGGTAGCATTCCTGTTTTTTTGTAATATAAGACATTTTGCTGATGGACATTCAGGTTGTTTCCACTTTTTGGCTACTGTGAACAGTACTGCAATGAACAGTGGTATACAAATCTCTGGGTTTTTGTTTACAAGTCATTTGAGTATATGCCTAGGAGTCGAATTTCTGGGTCATATAGTTTTTAGGCTGTTGAAGAACCACTACACTGTTTTACACAATGACTGTACCATTTTGAATCACCATCGAGGAGTAAGGGTTCCAATTTTTCACACCCTCAACAACATTTGTTATTCTTTTAAATCTTGCCATTCTGTTGCTATTGTTAGGTGCCACTGAGTCAGTCTCGACTCGAAGAAACCCTATACACAGCACAACAAAACACTGGCCAGTCCTGTGCCATCCTCACAATCACTGCTATGTTTGAGCCCATTGCTGGTACCACTGTGTCAAATACATTTTATTGGAAGTCTTTTTCTTTTCCTCCTTTCCACTTTAATAAGCATGATGTCCTTCTCCAGGGCCTGGATCCTCCTGATGATATGTTCAAAGAACCAAAGATAAAGTCTCACCATTCCTACTTCTAAGGAGCACTCTGAGTGTACTTCTTCCAACACAGAGTCGTTCTTCTGGTAGTCCATGGTACTTTCAACATTCTTCTCCAACACCACAACTCAAATGCATCAATTCTTTATGGTCTTCCTTAGTCACCGTCCAACTTTCACATGCATCTGATGTGACTGAAAAATGCCATGGTTTGAGTCAGGCACACATTTGTCCTAAAAATATATCTGCTCTTGAACACTTCAAAGAGGTCTTTTGCAGCAATATGTTGTTTGATTTGTTGCTGCTGCTTACATGAGCACTGACTGTGGATCCAAGCAAAATGAAGTCTTTGATAACTTCAGTCTTTTCTACCTACTATGATGCTATTTATTGGTCCAGTTGTTTTCTGTAAACTAAGGTGCAATCCATACTGAAAGCTGTATTCTTTGATCTTCCCTTCTAGCAAGCAAAGTTGTAGTATATGAAGGTCACAAGTTGTTAATGACTCTTCCTCCACACTGATGTCACATTCTTCTTCAGATAATCTAGCTTCTCAAATTATTTGCTCAGCATACAGACTAAGTATGGTGAAAGATAAATAAATAACCCTGGTGTACATCTTTCCTGATTTTAAACTACTCAGTATCCCCTTGTTCTATTCTAACAACCAATTCTTGGTCTATGTACAGGTTCCTCATGAGTACAATTAAGTGTTCTGGAATATCCATTCTTTGCAAAGTGATCCTTATTTTGTTATGATCTACACAGTTGAATGCTTTTACATAATCAATAATGCACAAGTAAACATCTTTCTGGTATTTGCTGCTTTCAGCCAAGATCTATCTGACGTCAGCAAATATATCTCTCAGTCCATGTACTATTCTGTATCCAGCTTGAATTTCTAGCAGCTCCATCGATATACTACTGCAACCAGTTTTTAATTGTTGTGAATAAAATTTTACTTGTATATGATATTAATGCTATTGTTCAACCATTTGCCCATTCCACTGAGTCATCTTTCTTTGGAATGGGCACAAATATGGGCCTCTCCCAATGGGTTTTCCAAATAGCTTTCTTCCTACTTTCTTTGCATAGATGAGTGAACATCTCCAATGTAGCATCAGTTTGCTGAAACATTTCCATTTGTATTTTGCCAATTCTTGGAGCCTTGTCTTTCACCAAGAACTTTAGTGAACCCTGGACTTCTTCCTTCCATACAGTTGGTTCTTGATTATATGCTAACTCTTGAAATGGGTGAACATCGGCCATTTCTTTTGGATACACTGACTCTGAGTTGTACCTTCCATCTTCTTTAGATGCTTTCTACATCATTCAAATTTTGTCATATAATCCTTCAATACTATTAAGTCGAGGCTTGAATATTTTCTTCAGCGCTTTCAGCTTGAGAAATGGTTTTCTCAAGCACTGAGAAATGGTCTTTGCACATTTCATTATAATACTTGAGCTGCCATTTGAAAATTTCTGTTCAACTCTGACTTCTCATTTCTTCCAGTCACTTTAGCTTCCCTATGTTCAAGAGCAAGTTTCAGAGTCTCTTCTGCCATGCACTTTGGTCTTTCCTTTCATTCTTGCCTTTTTAATGACCTTGACCTTTTGCGTTCTTCCTGTATGATGTCCTTGATGCCAACCCACAACTCTTATGGTCTTTGTTCATTAGGGTCTAATGCATCCAATCTGTTCTTGAGATGGTCTCAAAGTTCATTATTTTGGTTCTTGTGGACTTGTTTTAATTTTCTTCAGCTACAGCCTGAACTTGCATGATGGACAATTGATAGTCTATTCCACACTAGACCTCTAGCCTTGTTTTGGCTGTGGAGATGGAGCTTCTCGATCATCTCTTCCACAGATGTAATCAATTTGATTCCTGTGCATTTCATCTTATCACCTGTAATGTTGCTGGCAAAAAGGATGTCATGAGTAACTCCTTGGTCTTGCAAAATTCTATCATGTGATCTCCAGCATAGTTTCTATCACCAAGCCATATTTTTCAATTACTGATCCTTCTTCTGTTTCCAACTTTCACATTCCAGTCACCAGTAATTATCAATGCATCTTGATTGCATTTTTTAACCAATTTAAGACAAGTTGATAGAACTTTTCAATTTCATTATTGATTTTAGTGATTGGTACATAAATGTAAGTACCAGTCACATCAACTGTTCTTCCTTGTATGTGCATGTACATTGTCCTATCATAGACAGCACTGTACTTCAAGACAGATCTTGAAATGCTCTGTTTTGACAATAAATGTGATATTTATACTTTTCAATATGTCATGCCCAGAACAGTAAATTATGACTTTCTGATTCAAAATGGGCAGTACTAATCCCTTTCAGCTTATCAATCTTCATGTGTTCCATTCAATTTCTGAAAACTTCTAATTTTCCTAGATTCATAATTTCATGCTTCAATTACTAATGGGTGTTTGCAGTGTTGCTTCTCATTTTGAATTATACCCTATAACCAAATGAAGGTTCCCAAACTTTTGCTCCACCCACGTCATTATGGTCAACTCAACTTTGAGATGGCAGCTCTTCCCCAGTAGCATTTTGAGTGCCTTCCAACCTGAGGGGTTCATCTTTCAGCCCTATATCTGAAATGGTCCCCTGCTGTTCATTCAGTGGCTAACCATTCGGACGTGATCAGCCCCTCTCTCTTCTAGCCTTTGTCTGCAAGCTCCATTGAAACCTGTCTACCATGGGTGACACCCTGCAGGTAATTAAAATACCAGTGGCATAACTTCTAGCATCACAATAGCACACAAGTCACTGCACACACAAACTGATGGCCATCCTAGTGAAAATGAAACGGTATCTCATTGTGGTTTTGATTTTGATTTGAAAAGCATCTGATGTCTAATGTTGCAAAGCATCTTTTTACGTTTTGAATAGTTAGTTGAAAAACGCTCTTTGGTGAAATGTTAAAATCCTTTGGTCATTTTATGATTGGGATATTTGTCTTTTTGTTGTTAAGTTGTCAAAGTTTTACATATATTTTGGTTACCAGATTCCTATTTTAAAAAGCAGGATGTCTGAGTCTGAGAAATAGAATCTTTTTTATTTTTGTTTATTTGTGAATTATGTGAAAGTTTACATGGGAGAACATTAGCTTTACATTCATCCTATCGTGTATCGTTTCATTGCCATGAGTACAGACCCCTCAATGTATCATCAACCAACCAAAGGGTAGACCCTACATGCCTGCTTCCCAGTCGTCAACACACACAGCCCCTCTCCCTCTCTGGATCTAAAGTCCCCAGCTACTCCATCTCCCCGTGTCATTGTTTCTGCCTCCATCTCTGGTGTCACTGCTTCTCTGGGTACGGTCCTGCACTCCGCTCTTCTCTCTTGATGGTCCCAGGGACCTCTGCTCCTAGACTGCAAAGTTAATCACTCCCCTCCTTACTACAAAACATCTACCTTTACATTTGAGAAATGGAATCTTGATACATGCTACAATATGGGTGAAGACACTGTTGTTGTTGCTAAGTGCCGTTAAGTTGCTTTTGACTCAGGAATCCTGAATAGAGTTTCCAAAGAGTGGCTGGTGAGTTTGAAACACTGACCTTGCAGTTCAAACCAATCTTGTGGTTCAGTACTTATCTTACCCCGACATTATGCTAAGTGAAATACTCAATGACAAAAGGACAACTAGAACCAGGCTTCGGAAAGTTTGTGGAAAACTGCTTTCTTTTCATTCTATTTTTCCATGAACTTTTGAAGCTCCCTCATATTGTATATCCTCAGTTATACAAAGAGACAAGGAAATGTAGAGAAATCAAATTTCATTAGTAGTTACCAGGGGCAGGATGGAGGGGAGGAGGGGGAGTGAGTTGATGGTGATGGAAATATCACATTGATTAAGGGTAGGGTTGCACACCTCATTACTGCATTTGCTGTCAACAAGTTGTTAAAAAGATGAACTGCAAAAGTTGTATGATAGATATATTTACAAAAACAACCAAAATGAAAATGTAGCTGCTGATGCTGCTTATGTACAACAAAAACTTGGTAGGATATGGTCTCTTGGTTTGGAGATTAAGGTCATGGTTTCATAGGACATTCCAATTAATTGGCTTAGTAACAAGTTTAATGTTTCTGTTTCACCTCTGAGTTCAATGCATAGTGCCTGAAGTCTTAAAAGCTTGCAAGCAGCCATCTAAGGCACAATAATTGGCATCTTTTTGCCAGGAATAACAGAGAAAGAAGACATCAGGACTCGGAGAGGGTTGTAGAGTGTGTGGCTGCTAGCCTCTATCTGATTTGTCATGCGATCAGAAGAAGTGGAGGGTCTCAGCTACCATTATTGAACATTTTGATCAAAGATACCATAAAAGAATCCTGAGCATAAGAGGGAAAATACAGAATGTAATTTCAAATTCACATGAACTCTAGACTTCCTAGAGACATTAAAGCGGAATGAACTTTTAAAACAAAGTTGGAAATGGTCCAACCGCTCTGGAAAACAGTATGGCGCTTCCTCAGAAAGTTGGAAATAGAAATACTTTATGATCCAGCAATCCCCCTACTGGTATTTATCCACAAGAAATATGAGCCATAACACGAGTAGATTTATGCACACCAATGTTCCCAGCAGCACTAATTACAACAGCAAAAAGATGGAGACAGCCTAAGTGCCCATCTATGAAAGAATGGATAAACAAACTTTGGTACATACACACAATGGAATATTATGCTACCTTGTAGAATAACAAGGAAGCTGTAAGCTACCGCATAACATGGATAAACCTTGAGGACATTATGCTGAGTGACATTAGTCCAACACAAAAGGAGAAATACTGCATAGGACCATTATTGTAAAAGCTTAAGAAAAAATACTCACACTAAAAGGGGAAAAAAAAAATCTTTGTTCGTTACCAGGGTGTAGAAGGTGGAGTGAGGGGAGGGAGGGGAAGGTGGGACACAGGGTAAGGAACAGACAAACAATGGTTTGGGTGTTGGGGGGGTGCAATACACAAGGAGGGGAAGGGGAAGAGATAAAAAACAAGGCGGGTGGAAGAACATCTAGGCAGGCTTGCATTGGCTAAGTGGAACAGAGGTAAACAGTGATGTATGCTCAACCTTGGAACAACAGGGCTCTCTGATACAGGGATTGAGGCATGGTTTGAATGAGTAAAAGAGGGGAAACAGAGTTAAGATGCTTGACTGTCTTATGAATCTTGGTTTCCCTTGCCTTCTATTGTAAAATAGACACTTAAGGAGGAGAGAAAGGAATAGCCAGAAACATCACTATAGAAAGCTTGTAAGTCCGTCTTCTGCCTATAACTCATTGGAATACCTAAAATGGGGCTAGAATTTGCCCAGTGAAAGAGGCTTCCTGAGGAGCCTTTGCACTTCCTAAGACAGTAGGTGGAATCCTGATCCCAATCCAGAATCGTCTGAGGTGGGAAATTTCTACTTGAAAAGACAAGCAGATCAGCCTAGAGCAGCTAGAGGAATAGAAGACACTTCTTGAAAGAAAGACCAGCAGGAAAAATCAAAAACAAACAACGGCAATCTGGTTGACTACTAAAAGAACAAGCAAATTTTTCACTGGGGAGATATCAAGGCAAGCGATCAAGTCCCCTCAGGGAATCCACCTTCCTTGATTGAAACTCAAAGGGAATACATGAGCAGGCATGTAATCTTGCTGGTAACCATGTTGGTTTACAGATAGGGGAAGTAGAGGAAAAACAGTAATGAAGCTGTGAGCTAAGTCCGACTATGTTCAACAGACTTCTGTCAACCTGGACTGAGACCTGTATGTATAGCAGTATGTATAGCGAGACTTGGGGCCTCCTGAGCCCATGGACAGAGCGAAGTGTGAATCATCCAGCTGATATGAAGTAAGGGGAGATGCATAAGACCACCCATACTTGCAGACAGTACCCAACTGACCTAGCTTCAATGGCTGGATGATCAGAACTCAACTAGAGGAAGAAAGAAAAGGAAAAAAATTATAATCTGCTATAATTCGATCAACTTGACCTAAATTTATGGATGTAGTAGCTTAAAAGAGGGAACAAATCTTTACAGCAAGGATCATTCCCACCCCACCCTCCCCTGTACAGAGCATTGACAGGGAAGGGCAACTTAAGACATTGGCTAACTAAAATGGGCGGGTGACAAAGGCATAAAGCTTATAAGCTTTCAAGAGGGAGCTTAGTTTCAGAGGGCGTGGGGGAAGGTAGACTCTCCACTGAGTGGTTTCCAACCTGTATAGACAGGACTGGTGAAAGGAGATGGAGATAACAAACACTCTGTGGTTTGATAGTGAATAATTGTTATCAGGATTGATTGCGATTGTTACAAACATAAAGGTAGATGTTTTGTAACAAAAGGAGCGGAGTGGTTAATCTTGCAGCCAAGAGCAGAGGACCCTGGGAGAAGAGCAGACTATGGAATCCTATGCAGACAACCAGCAATGCCAGATATGGAGGCAGAGGTAATGACATGGAGAGATGAAGTGGCTGGGGCCTCAAGACTCAAGGAGGGAGAGGGGCTGTGTTCTGGCAGCCAGGGGACAGGCTTGCAGGGTATACCCTTTAGTTGTTTAAATTGTTATATATTCCTTAGTGCTTCAGTGTAAACCAAAAAAAAAAGAGAGCGAATGGAAGCAAATGTTGAATAATGATGCATGGAGTGGATTGTAATCATTGCAATGAAACGAAATACAGTAAGATGAATGTAAAGCCGATGTTTTCCCATGTAAACTGTCACTCAATTCACAACTAAAAAAAAAAAAAAATTGGAGTCCTTATGTGGTGCTGTAGGCTACACACTAGGCTGCTAAGTGCAAAGTTGGTTGTTCAAACCTACCAGCCCCTCCTTGAGTCAGAACTAGGAGCTCTGGCAGTGTAATGGTTACAAGTAGGGCTGCTAACCTCAAGGTCAGCAGTTCAAAACTACCAGCCTTTCCGTAGGAGAAAGATGAAGCTTTCTGCTCCCATAAAGATTTATAGCCTCAGAAACCATACATAGGGTCGCTATGAGTTGGAACCGACTCCACGGCACACAACGATCACCAAGTCAGATTCGATGACAGTAACAAAAACGAAACAAAAATATCCCTTGAAGCCTTAAAACCAAACAATAGTTTAGTCTAATTAGTGAAAAAAAAAAAAGTCTGCCTAGAGCACTGTATTTTTTAAGAGCTATCTAGAAGAGGTCAATGTGTCAGATATAGTGCTGGAAAATGAGTCTCAAAATGAGATTGAGTCAAAAAGTAGAGTTGACAGTGATGACGCAAATGGAGCAAAACCCTTGGGACCTTCATTTGCTGATGGGGCACAACTCAAAATGAAGAGAAACAGCTGTAAAACATCCATTAATAATCAGAACATGGAATGTATAAAATATGAATCCAGGAAAATTGGGAATTGTAAAAAATGAAATAGAACGCATAAACATTGACATCTTAGGTATTAGTGAGTTGAAATGGACTAATATTGGCCATTTTGAATTGACAACCACATGGTTTACTATGCCAGGAATGAAAAATTGAAGAGGAATGGTGTTGCATTCATCATCAAAAAGAACATCTGTCATGCAGTACAATGCTGTCTGTGATAGGATAAAATCCATGTGCCTACAGGGAAGCCCAGTTAAGACCACTATTATTCAAATTTATGCACCAACCACTAAAGCCAGTGAAGATGAAATAGAAGAATTATAGCAACATGTTTAATCTGAAATTGATCAAACATGCAATCAAGATATATTGATAATCGCTGGCGATAGGAATGCAAAGGTTAGAAACAAAAAGGAAGGATCAGTAGTTGGAAAATATGACCTTGGTGACAGAAATGATGCTGGAGCTCTCATGACAGAATTCTGCAAACCAATGATTTGTTCATTTCAATAACCTTTTGTAGACAGCATAAGAAACAACTATACACATGGACCTCACCAGATAGAATACACAGAAATCAAATTAACTACATCTGTGGAAAGAGAAGGTGGAAAAGTACCATGGACTGCCAAAAGAACAAATAGAATTGTGTTGGAAGAAGTACAGCCAGAGTACTCCTTGGAAGCCAGGATAGTCAGACTTTGTCTCTCATACTTTGGACATCGTAAGGAGGGACCAGTCACTGGAGAAGGAGATCATGTTTGGTAAGGTGGAGAGTCAGAGAAAAAAGGAAGACCCCCAGTGAGATGGATTGGCAAAGTGGCAGCAACACTGGGCTCAAGCGTGGCAACAACTGTGAGGTTAGCCCAGGGGTGGGCAGTGTTTCGGTCTGTTGTGCACAGGGTCACTATTAGTCCATACCAACAACAGCACCTAACAACAACAACAACATAAGAGACTAAATCGACAATAGCAATAAGATTAGATAAGAACCTTATGTTGTTGTTAGGTGCCATTGAGTCCTTACTGACTCATAGCAACCTTAAGCAAAGCAGAACAAAAACACTGCCTGACCCTGGGCCAACCTCACTATTGTTGCCACACTTGAGCCCACTAATGCTGCCACTTGGCCAATTCATCTCACTAGGGGTCTTCCTGTTTTTCTCTGACCTTCTACCTTACCAAACATGATATCCTTCTCCAGCAACTGGTCCCTCCTGACAATATGTCCCAAGTATGAGAGACGAAGTTTGGCCATCTTGTCCTCTAAGGAGCACTCTGGCTGCACGTCTTCCAACACAGAGCTGTTGGTTCTTTTAGCAGCCCATGACATTTTCAATATTCTCCTCCAACACCATAACTCAAAGGCATCAATTCTTCTATGGTCTTCCTTATTCACTGTCCAGCTTTCACATGCATATGAGGTTATTGAAAATACCATGGCTTGAGTCAGGCACACCTTAGTCCTCAAGCTGACACTTTTGCTCTTCAACACTTTAAAGAGGTCTCATGCAATAGATTTGTCTAATGCAATTCTTCTTTAGATTTCTTGACTGCTGCTTCCACGAGTGTTGATGGTTGATCCAAGCAAAATGAAGTCTTTGACGCCTTCAATCTTTTCTTCATTTATATATGTTGTTGTTAAGTGCCATCGAGTCAATTCCGATCCTTAGCAACCCTGTATAGGGTTTCCGAGGAGCAGCTGGTGAGCTTGAACCACCAATCTTGTGGTTCAAACGGCTTTGCAGTCTGGCTCATTTACCCACAGTGCCACACCAGGACTCCAGAGAAAATAGCAGTCTACAAATGGTTACCTTATTTTAAGAAGGCTGTTACTATTGTTAGTGCCATCAATTTGGTTCTGACTCACGGTGATCCTATGCACGACAGTATGAAACACTGCCTTGTCCAGTGCAATTCTCACAACTGTCGTTAGGCTCAAGTCCACTGCTGCTGCCTCTGTGTCAATCCATCTTGTTGAGGGTTTTCCTCTTTTTCACTGACCCTCCACTTTAGGTCCTTCTCCAGGGACTGGTCCCTTCTGATAATATATTTAAAGTATGAGAAACAAGGTCCTAGCTTCTAAGGAGCATTCTGGCTGTACTTTCAACACAGATTTGTTTGTATTGTACTTTTAATATTCTTATCCAACACCATAACTCACATGTATCAATTCTTCTACGGTCTTTCTTACTTAAGAGTCCAACTTTCACGTGAAAATATTCTGGTTTGGATTTCCAGCAAGATAGAGGACTAGGCAGACATACTATCCAGACTGTCTACAACAAACATATGAGAGATCAAATGAAACAGACACAGATGAAAATCCTAGAACCCTGAAATTCAGAGGAACAGTTAGAGAACTGGACTGAGTGTATACTAGGAGGAGAAGCTGAGCAGGGACAATGAAAAAGGGAGACAGACTGGTGAATGGCCAGTCAGATGGGGTAAGATGGCTTGGCAGAGCAGAATCATACACAAGACAGGAAAGGTGTGATTCCTTCTTTTTCCCTACACTTCCTTGGTGAGCAGAGGTGTGGGAAGCCACACTCACGTATCCACAGCACAGACCCTGCTGCTCTCCAGTTTAGGATCAGGAATCTCACCAGTGTGAAGTGGGGGCCAGCTGTGTCACTTTGATACCTGCATTCAGCTGGGCTCAGCTTCAGACCTACAGAACTCATCAGACACTAACTAGTCACCCTGCCCCCAGCTGCCCTGTAGTCCTAACAGACACTGAAACCAGTTCCATCAAGGGTCTCCATGAACTCCTTCTGGACTGAGTGCCCTGAACACAGGTAAGAAGGCCAACAGGAACTTTAGCTAGAGCCAGCATCTATGTTCACCCATCCCTTCCACACTCAACTTTTGAGCTCCTTGGCTTGCAGGAGTCCCCAGAGTTTTCTCCTCTCCAGCTCCAACAGCTCCACTGCTTTTTTGTTTGGGGTTGTTTTTTCCTTTTCTTGTTCATTGTTTTTTATTTTAATCATTCTCCTCTTCCTTCTCTTTCCATTCTCTTGAATTTTTCCTATCTCTACTGTTGTCCTTGTTTTCTTCTGTTAATCACTTCTCCATTTTTTTCTCTTCTACTCTCTCTTTTCATCTCCCCTCTCCCTATTTTTCTAAGTGTGGGGTTTTTCTCCCCTTACTTCTTTTTCCTCTCTATATCATTCTTCTGTAGCTCTATTTTATGTTCCTCTTCTCTTTTTTTTAATTATTCTTGTGTTTTCTCTTTTTTTCTTCCTTTTCTTTTTATTTTCTCTCTTATAGCTTAATTTCCCTGTCCTTATGTCTTTATAGTTATGAATGTTCTTTTTTCCTGCTTTCTGCCTGTTTTTATTTCTTTTCTCCCTTTATTATTATTTCTTTGCATTGCTGGCTTCCTGTTTATTCTCTTTTGTTTTCTTATGTGTGTTCGGAGAGAAAAGGGTTTTCTCTTTCTCATCCAACAGGAAACAACAGCTTTTCCCATATAGTCCAACTACAACCATACCCTCTGCAGCTCTAACCCACTGTGCAAGAGCCAGTACCAGCACCTGTACCATCTAATAAATAACAGACAGGAGCCAACACCAGCCAAACCCAACCTAAACTGATGTGCGTGAACAGCAGCCAAGAACACTGTACACACTTTCATTCTCTAACTACACCCACTGGAGACAACTGGTGAGAGCCTAAGAACACACCACACAATCATCAATTAAATACAAACACTGCAACTTCACAATACCCCAGAGACAACAGGCAACTTTAGCTCACATGAAGAAATAAGAGAGAATGGCTCAAATAAATGTTTGCTGACCCACGGAGCTGGAGCCCAGAGTACCCTCAGACTGTGACTTATGGTGGAGTGGTGTGTCCTGTGGGCTTTTATCAGAAGCTGACTGGAAGAGCTGTGCCTTAAACACATCTGAACCTAAATTGTATGTAACCTTGTTAAACTTCCCAAATAAGCCCATACCTGTGCGTATGGTGTCTAAGTTCTGTGTGGCTACTGCAATGAATTACTGAACCAAATAGAGAAGGAGAGAGTGCTGTGGGAAGGTCAGTTTGGTGCTATCATATTTAAGCAGCGGAAGAGCCTCAACAATCCAGGGCTATAAGATGAAAGTACATGGCCGGATGCCCAGTGTGATGCAAGGGTTCATTTATGAGACTTATCATGATTATTAGCTGTGACCACGGCTAAAAGAACAAAAGTAGGTTCAGTGACACACAAACATAACCTGTATTTCAAAGTTACTTGTAACTCCCCAGCTACCCGTTCTCCCCCAGATCTCAGTAACAACAGAACAGATCTAAAGTGCTAGGGTGGCATGTGCCATGCTCAGACTGGTACCTCGTCAATAGCAGATTCCTCAATTAGCCGTGGAGCATCTGAAGATAAAAGGCCATGGGTCGCCATCACGAAGATCTTATATGCTCCTCTTTCCTTCAAGGTCTCCGCTGCAGCCAGAAAGCTGTCAACATCATCGATGATGTCATCCTGTCAAGTTACAGATTGAGCAAAAGGTAGGGGAACATTTCTGCTAACATGAGTGTAGACCACCAGGGCTAGGAATGCGTCTGACTATCATTGTGACAAGTTTGATGTGGAAAAGGATCCATTTAGCCTGGACAGGTACATATCCGCAAGTTCCTATCATTGTGCTATTTCCCGTAAATCTATGATTACTTTGAAATAAAGTTGTTTTTTAAATGCAGTTTTAATAGAAAATAAAAAAGTGCTACTGAATTCCTAACATCTTTCTGCTAATACGATACATTTTATTAGTAACGGTTAGGGTTACATTTGTTATCCTTCAGGGTGATGGAGGAGATTTTCTGACTTGAAAAAGTTTAAACACATCACCAAGTGCTGGGATGTTAGCCAACTTGTGCACCCATCTGAAAACAATTTGGCAACACCAAGAAAAGTTATACCATGTGTACACTGTCAGACTAAACAGCCCTACACCTAGGTCTCTAGAACCTCTTGCACATATGCATCAAAGAATAGGAACAAGAAGGTTCAAAGCAGTATTATTTGGGAATAGCAAAAGCCTGTGTCTAGTGCCTGCAGGAAAGGTAAATAAGCTATATGACAGTCATACTACAGAACACCAGACAGCAATAGAAAGGAACAGCTTATAATACATATCCCCTTGTACACAAATCTCAACCACAGTGTGACATAAAAAAGACAAAAAGGACATAAAGATAACATTTCTAAAACCAGAAAAAGATACCAAACAAAATGACACAGTGTTAGGGAAACGTGTGCATGGTATAAAGACAGTAAGTGCAGGAAAGAGCAACGCTCAGGCTAGTGACACCCTCAGGGAGAAAGGAGAATGCAGCCAGAGGAGACATGCCGATTCTTAAATTGGGTGGTAGGTTGCAAGGTGCTTAACATACTAAACAGACATTAAATATAGGTTTTTCATGCACTGATTTTGTGAAGTGTGAGAAGATGAGTATTTTAAACAGTTTAATAAATTGTATATCCTGCTTTTAACATGCAAAAATCTTACGTTATTACCAATAACACCAACTGCGTGATATTTTAAATTTTTTTGTGGCAAAGTAAACAACACTTAGCACAATGCACCAACTTAACTTAAGAGTTAGCTATACATATATGTCAACAGACCTATTTATAAGTAGACACATAGCCAACAACCAACAGGGCATTAATAGAAACAGTAAAAGGTAAGACGTACCACAATGATGGCGATCCTTCCTCCAACATCGCCAACAACTGTGATTGGAGGCTTTTCTTTAGGTATCAGCACTGGTCAGAATAAAACAAACACAAAGTTTCTACACTAAAAATATAAAGCAAATTCTTTAAAATGTCAATGGCACTGAAGAAAGAAAAAGTGGAAGGCGTGTTCTAGATCACCGCTTTGCAACCTTAGTACAGCTGATATTTTATGCCAGATCTTTGTTTTGGGAGGTGTCCTGCGCACTGTAGGATGGTTGTTGTTGTTTTGTTGCTAAAGTGCCATTGAGTCAATTCTGACTCATACTGTGATCCCGTTTAAGATTTCCAACAAGCGGTTAGTGGGTTTGAACCACTGATGACCTTGTGGTCCAGTGCTTATCCTACAGCGCCACACCAAGACTCGGTAGTATGCTTAGCAATGTCTTTCTCCACTAGGTATCAATAGCATCCCTGATAGCTATGACAATCAAAACTGTCTGCAGACACTACCAAATGTCCCCATTCCAAGTGAAAACTAATGTTCTAGATTCAAGGAAAATAAAGACTCATAGCAATCAAATGCAATGCATGAACCTACTAGGTGGGGTCCTAGTTGAGGCCAAATAAAAGTAAAAAAAAGCAAGATAACCAGAACTGAATTAATTTTTACATTTTTAACACTCTTGTTTCCAGGTACTCGTTCCCAATGCTGGTGGAAGAGTAGATTAGTGGCAAAGCCCTTTAGGAAATCAAGATGGCCACATACTGGTGGTAGTGGTGATTGTGTGCCACTGAGTCAATTCCAACTCACAGCGACACTGTTTAGGGTTTCTGAGGCTGTAAATCTTTACAAGAACAGGAAGTCTTGTCTTTCTTCCTGTGAGTGACTGGCAGATTCTAATTGCTGACCTTGTGGTTAGCAGCCCAGCGCATAACCCACTACACTACCAGTACAACACAATGGCCTCTCACTTCTAGAAATTTATTTTTTTTTAAATTAAACTCAAGTGCAGAAAAGACTTTTGCCCAAATACATCTGTTGCACCACTTTTGTTATATTGGCAAACGACAGGAGACAACATAAATAATCCAAGTTTATGGGATTGTTAGACTGCCAAAAAATTCTGTTGACAAAACTTTGCAATGACTTGGAGAAAATAGCTCGAGACACTAAGTATGTACCTAACAGTGACCGCAGCCCTAGAAAACAGATGAAAAGAACGGAAGGACGCCCAGCTAAGTGACAAGTGTTATGCATCATCCAGGTTTTGAATAATTATGTACTAATTCTGTTCTGAAAAGTTATTATTTTTCTTTTCAGTTGGCATTTTTTTCATGAGAAACCACAGGCTATAAAAGTTTCAAAACCTAATACTATCAAAATCTTTTCTTTAAAATGTAATCGGAATAATACTTTCTTTTCCCTTTATATACCCATTTGCTATTAAATAAGCATTATACATAGGGTGCCTCACCATTGAATATGCAAAGAAAGAGTCAATATTCAGGATCTGTGAAATTAAAACTATAGTGCATTCCAAAAAAGGTCCTCTCTAGTGATTACTACTTGAATCTTCATTGCAACCTATCCCTACACAATATGTTGTTGTTGTTGTTGTTAAGTGTTGTTAAGTTGATTCCAACCCATAATGACCATGTATAGGGTTTCCAAAGAGCTGCTGGTGAGTTTGAACCACCGACCTCACAGTTCAAAGCGACTCTGCAGTCCAGCACATTAACCCACAGCACCATACCAGACCACATAGGACTAGTCTTTTTAAACAACAACAAAAATAGGACTAGACTTCTGAAAACATCCAGTTTGCTAACTTTCTCCTACTTTAAGACTCAGACACATGGTGTTCTAAACTTAGATACTGCTATTGTTAAATACCATCAAGTCAGTTCCGATTCATAGCAGCCTTGTACAAAATTTCTGAGGGTTTGCACCACCAACCTTGCAGTAGGAGTCCCGTGCTTATCCTACAGCAGCACACCAGGCCCCAATATAATATAACCCAGGGATATATACTGGCAATTCAAAATTCTACCCAGTCTGCCCCCAGCAGAGTACTACATACCTGGAAAACAGCTAATTATTTATTATGGCCCTTCTCATCAAATTTCTCCATTTTGTGATCTATTGTAAATCCTACCTATACGACTGGTGTAGCACTGTAGGCTAAGCATTGAACTGACAAACAAAAGGCAGGTGGTTCAAACCCACCAGCTGCTCCTTGGGAACCCTTTACTGGATAGCTATGAGTCAGTACTGACACTGAACAACATCTATGCCTATGATTATGGACTCATTTTTAAATGAGATGCTAAGGAGTAAAGATTACAGTGGAACTAAAGATTAAGGATGCCTCCACCTTACTAAAAGGTATGACTCAAGTCACCACCCTTTCTTTCCACTGGGGGCATAGTCTGACTCCAACTTTCTCTGAACTACAGATTTGGGATTTGCCAGCCTCCACGGTTATAAGATCCATTTCTTTCGACAACTGTAAGTTTTGTGAGCCACTGCAGGATGTTACAGAACCCTGGGACTTGAGGGAAATAAGAAGTGGTGACTGTTATCAAGGATTATGGCGTGGAATAACATGTCAGAAGAGTTAAACAGTTGGGATATCTTTAACCTTGGATTCATAAGGACCAGAATTGTGCTGATCTTTCTAAAAGAAATCATTTACATGCAATAACTTATCTCCATATCTTCCCTCCAAGGATCTCCAAGACCATCCAGCCACACCACAGGCCATCATGCTAACAATGACCATCTCCTAACTCACTGACAAGGATAATGATGACACAAGCAGCAGCTGACTGGGGAGGTCTCCCTAGGTTCATCATTGTGTAGGCATGTCCCATGTACAAACTCTGACCCAGGGCTGGAAAGGTGAGACAACTTGCCCAAGGGCACAGAGCTGATTTGTGAAGTAGCCAGACACTGCCACTGTCTCTGCCCGTCCAGGTCGTCCTGGTACCCACTTAACCCATGCCTGGAACAAGCACCTTAAAGCCCCACCTCACCATCTAGATCCACAAGGTACTGCTGGACTCTCGGCAACTTGATGGCTACCTCAGCTACATCGCCTCTGAATTTTTCCTCTATTCATAAATGAGCAAACTCCTAGGGAAAGCAAGAACCCAAAGACAGTATTTTTTCTTAACTGAAAAGATTTTACTAAAGCTTGAAAGAAGTATATTAAGAACAAAAGTAATTCATGCAAAATTCTACTCCTCCATCATAACTATTTTCACTCTTCATATTCCCTCCTGGACCCTGCACAGACAGCTATGTCATTCTGTATCCTGCCTTATTCACACAGATTCCGTAGATTTTCTCATTTCCTCACAATTGTAATTCTTTTTAAAGGCTACGTGCATACTGTTAAAACATAATTTACTGAACTCTACCCTCAGACAAAGCACTTAGAATTTTCTAATAATTTTCATTAACAGTGAGTGAGTAACCGTGCACAGAAAGTTCTTTTGCTTATGCTCAAGTTTCCCTTAGGAATATGGATGACTGAGTGAGTGAAAGTCAAAGTACCATCACTGGGTCAGTGTAACAATGTGGACGTGTCATCACTGAACAAACTGCTGTCCATAAGGCTGTACCACTCCCAGGCCATCCATCCAGGAAAGGGATGTGAGTTTGGGTCAGTTAGAAAACCCAAGAGAAGAGGAGTTTACATATGAAAAGAAAAAACAAGTGAAGCTGCCTTAGACCCAGTAAGAAAAGCAGAGTAGATAACATGGGGCCTGAGCGGCACACTCACAGGGAATTTCCAGGCTGGGGTGGATGGCAGCAGCGTTCCTGACCATGGGCGGGGAGTGCCTCCCATCCACCAGGTCAGATTCAGCATCCTGTGCTTCCCCATGAATCACAGCAATCCCCAGGCGCAGGCGCTCCGCAAAAGACTGGGCCCTAGGGAAAACATTAGACACAAGTTCCAAATCACTCAGCACTTGTATGCTGCTAATGCTGACGCAAGACAGCAAACTTGAAAATCCAACACGGAGTCACTATGAGTGCCAATGGACTCAACAGTACACAACCACCACCACCCAGGTTCTAGAAGACACTGTACAACTAAGGAAAGCTTTGTTACAGTATTAGCAATTATTTCGAGAAACTTAAATTCATGCTTAAATCAGTCAATTTCTCAGGATCTTGCCTTTCTCAGTAGAAAGTGTGATACCTTTACTGCAGCACACATCATTAACTCCTCTGTGGCATAAGAAAACCCAACTCAAACACACATCTAATCATCTGGCCGTAACTGTAAGAAATCTAGTTTATATTTTTTAGAAAAAGAATTCTTTGTCCTTGGTTTCTGAGAGAGAACCTTTGGAATTTCCTAAGCAATTACAATGTCTTTGTTTTCTAAAACCTCCAGATAACACTTGAGGATTTATGTTCAAATTAGTGGGGGAGGGAGGTCTGGGCAGGCTAAAAAGATCACCTGGTTGGCTACACTCAGGATGTAGAGAGGGCATGACTTAATCAATCATACATATCCAATGAGGCATCAATCATGACTATACAATGAAAACAATAAAGGCTCAGCCACAGTAGCTACTAGAGCTTCCTAGTTGGTGAAAGGACATCAGTACATGAAGGAGGGTAACATGCCACTTAGGACACTATAGCTCCAGGTTGGGAACCTCCCAGACCTCATGCTATTCACCTCTTCTTTATGCTGATCCTGATCTGTAACCTTTTGCTATAACACATTTGTAGTCGTTATTACAGTACTTTTGTGAGGTATGAGTCACTCTTTGTTGTTGTTGAGTGCTGCTGAGTCAATTACAACTCATAGTGACACTACACAGGGTTTCCAAGGAGCAGCTGATGGGTTTGTAGATAAGATATGGCCATTTTTTTTCTTTTGGTAGCTGTTCATTGGTCCCTTGCTGTCTGCGCACCTCCATTCTGGTGACTATAGGGTGCCTGAGCACTGGAAACAATTCAAAACCTACAGAAAGAGGTCCAAATGATTAATAATAGAATATCAGAAATGGACAATACACTGAAAGGGCAGAGGAGTAGAATTGAAGAGATAGAAGCCAGAACTAGTGAGCTAGAAGACAAATCTCTCAACACTACTAAGATAGAAGAACAAA